>NC_092713.1:262023445-262323445 GCF_047496885.1 Scyliorhinus torazame
GTGAAGTGATCATTTGTGGGAAATTGTGAATTTTCTGGGTTTTGCTTAATTGGAAGTAATGGTCAAATTCTGTCTTTCCCCCAGCGGACAAAATCAGTTGAGTATAGTTCATGGGAATGAATATTGGCAGTTAAATCAGAATCACACTTAGTGACGCTCTCCAGAACTGAGCCTATGTGAGTTTGCGAGGTCAGTCGGGAGGCACCTAATTATTCATGGCACAGGCGAGCGAAGTCATAGCATCGGCATGTTTCTCATGTCTGCTTGGTCATTGCTGATAGAAGCTTCCATATCTGTTTTCTCTTGGAGATGATGGGGCTGTCCAGGTACCCACCCTCCCCCTATCACTCCATCCTCTCCCTCTGCTTCTCCATCCCGAGCAAAATATGGTGAATTAACTATGCGTTTGAGCAGAGCTCTTGGGAACATTGGTATGCCTCAATTTATATGAACTAGTGACCTTCATTGATACGGTTGATCCCAATCCTGCCTATTAAGTGGAAGTTGCTTACGTTAGCAGTTGCCTCGCCTGCAATGGAAGCTCCTGGGAAAGTTGTCACTTACCAGGATCCATTGGATTTCCACTGGAGGTACAACAAGAGACAATTGAAAAAAACAGAGGAATTTCAGGGCCCATATTTGGGCCAATGTGCCTTGCAGGAAGAACTGGCTGGATCGGATGAATACTTGTTTTCCAATTTACACCACTTTATATTCTGATGTTGTGAAAAGTCAGGTGGAACGAATCAGCTTTTGGAGGTACCAATGGTGGAACTGGGGTCAGAAGAGCTGGTGAGGTGAGGTGGAGGTTGTCCTCATTTGCTTATTTCAGTCAGTAGGTAAAACAGACTTACCATTCTTAAGGCTTTTCATATTTCAGTGCTTTACTTACAAGGTGATCCCTCCCACATAGTCAATATGATTGTCTCTGAATCATCAAACATAGCTCCGATGAGACAGTATATGAAAGGCTATTACAGTTACAATCTCTAAATCCTCTGCTTTAATGTGACAGCTAGACAGAATGTTACACACTTGCTCAATTCTTCAGATACGTCATGGTGTGAATGTCCCAGGTATTAATTTGAAATTTTCACTGCTGCGGTGACAGTGTGTGAGTTAGTGTCGTAGAGGTTGTGCCTCTGAAATCTCATCTCTGATAAAGCAGCTTGAGGAAACAATAAACAGAATCTGCCACCATTTCTCTGCCTGTTTCTATGATTTGCTTCTGTAACAGGACAGGTTATCATGTTAGGATAAATTCATTGGTAAATACATAAATCAATGCATCAGTTGTATTTGTGCCTGGGTTTTCATTGACCCTTGGCACATAATTTTGCTCCAAGTTTCTCAATTTCCCCCGTTTCATGTTTAAAGTTTAAGACAAATTAGATTCTGCCATGATTAATGGAGTTGATAATAAACATCGGTTTAAAAGTTTCACTCATGTGAAGTCAAAACTGAAGAATTCAGCAATATTGATTCACAAAGGTTCAATTCAGCAACTATGTCACACTAAAAAATCAATTTAATTTGTGCCATATTTAATCAAGGCGGCTCAGAAAGATTGTCCATCGCAGATTGAGATTCTGAACCAGTTCTCGGAAAGGAATATAAGTCAAAACATCGAAGCAAGATTTGTATTGTGCTTCATTGAAATGATTTAATACAGCTAATGCTTATAGTGGTACAAATTATATTCTTCTCCTTAATATCATGCTGCTGTACTACAGATATTAAATGTGGAGCAGGTGGGAAATGACAGACACCGATGGGTTAGTGAAGTAATAGATAGCAGATATCAAACCAACAATAGCATCAAGACCAAGAATCATCTTTGATGCTCATCTCCAAGCTCTCTGCAATGCTTCAATGGCCTTTTGAAGATTGCATGCCTAAAGCTACAAAACTAGCAATGATCAAGGTTAGAATAATCTATTTGAACTGATCAAATAGCCTCAAAATATACTTGATTTACTTTTTTTTACCAGCCTTTACTCAGAGTCTCATCAATTTCTGCTCTAATTGTCTTGAGGATCCTTGGCTATTTACCCTCCTGCTAAATGCACTTTGCAAATATTTAATTAGTTCAATTTCTTGGAGTTTTGCAGTCTGTGGAGCAATAGTCAGGTAACAGAGGTGAATGATGCACCTCCAGAACTGTAGAACATCTCTTGATTTTGATATTTAAGGTTTTTGATTTAGGATGACTTGGGTTTGGATTGATTCACGTGCCACCTAACATTTTAACCCATTCTCTTTAACATTTTAACCCACCTTCCTCTTTCAGACTCTGAGTGATCTACATAGAACCATTGCATTCTGCTTTATATAGAATATAGAATTTACAGTGCAGAATGAATTTACATCATTACTACTGCACTAATTAATTTTAATGCACAGTGTCAAACAATTTGAAAAATGATAGATTTGTTCTAGCTGCTGTGTATTACACAACTCGACAAATTGAAATCAGGTATTTAAAAAAGGACACTGATATATTTAATTCTCAAATGGTGGCAGAGGCCCCTGCCATGGCAAAAGCAAAATCAAAAAGAGAGTTAACCTTTGACTGATCAAGCTGCATATAGTCACATTTTTAAAATTGTCTCCAGCCACTAAGGTTTTATATTTCTTTTCTTGAGGTCTGAGCCCAAATTCCACCTTGTGCCGCTAACAGCTCATCATGTCTCATCTCAGGTTTTGCTTTATCACTGTCTACATTATGTCTCTTTCCAGTTGCCTTACTGTGTTTTCCTTACATGAACACACAAACACACCACTAAAGATCGTTTCACAGTTGCTTCAGATATTTTGGAATGGACAGATGTTGAGAGAGAAGTGAGCAATACATCTAGTTTTCTCCAAGAATGGAGAGCTTGGTATTAAGATTCACTGTACAAAAGCTCTCTCTAACTGAGCAGCTGCCTGGCCATGCCTTACAATGCTTGTTCTGTGTAACATCACAAGTGATTCTGATCTGGTCTCTTTCATGTCAGGCTTGATAAGTTAACAACATCTGACAACAGTGGACTCTCCCATCTCACCAAATTTGCTGAATAAATTCTGACAAGTTCTCAAGGGTAATAAGTTAGTGTAAAACAATGTTAGGCCACTTTTTAAGAAATAGTTACACTTGGGAATTGCTTCAACCTTTCTGACTAAGTTTTCAATACATAATAATTTGTTGGAGTGCACACAATTAGGTTGGGCCACAAGGTAAAATAAGTTCACTGCTAATGATTTGTTTTCCCTGTGTGTTCCTATTTGATTCACACATCATCCTTGAGGCACTTTGTTCCGCCTAGAAGCCAGGTGAAGATCTTAAAGCTCATTTTAGCTTTGGGCTAATTGTCAGAGCAAGCAGGCATGAAAATTAAAGCTGAGCCAATCAAAATTTAAAAGCAGTATAAGAGAGTGAGAGATGTATATGCAGGTGTGGTTACACCAACATCCACAGTGATACTGAACACCTCCTATTAATACGATAGGGCAAGGGGAGTTAAGAGAGACCTTGCTGCTTCAGATACTTGCTCTGGTGAGCTTTTGAACAGTTGTTAGGTGTTGGACGTTGTTTGGTAGGTCTTCATATGGTACTCGTAGACTTAGGCGGGTCAACAGTGCGTACTTATTATATACTAGGAACTAAAAACATAGGTACAGTAAAGGCCCAAAATAGGAGCTACCTCCATGCTTGCATTTATACTCGTCTCTGTCCACCACGGCACTGGCCCACAGTTGCAGGTCATGTATTTTCATACATCACTATGTTGGTAGTACTATTCTCAGTCCCACATGAACCCTTTCAGTGCCAGACCCTTATACTACAAGTCTTTATCCAACATCTTGATAATTTATCTCAGTTTACCTCATTTACATCATTACTACTACCTCCATCCCTCCTTGCATGTCTCTAATTTCAAAGGTTGAGGCGGTCTAGATGACTCAGAACCTTTCCATATCTTGTTCTCACTACTGTCAGAGGAGTGGTAGGTTCTGTCTTTGCAGGTAAACTTGTTGAATTGGAGCAAAAATTGAAAAAATGGACAATCTCAGCAGGTCTGACAGCATCTGTGGAGAGAGAAAGGAGCTCACGTTTCAAGTATGGATGATTCTTTGGGTTGTTCTGCCTCTGGGTGTTCTTTCATCCTCTTTTTCCATTCCTTTGGCATTGAATCACTCTTTGCTGAGACCCTTATTATAGTGATAGCTGGTGGTTGGTTTATCTTGCTTTTCACAGGGTGGATGAACTCCTAGTTTGACTCTACCGTGTTTTTTTTCTTGCCTTCCTTCGTGCAGCTCACTGTGACGTATGCTGGGTTGGAAGATGGCTCCTCCTGGTGTGAGGGTGTAAGTTGGTAGTAATCTCACCTTTGCCTCTTGCTCCGTGGTGTGCTGTTGTCAATCGATCGCTGCCACTCATTTCCGGCAGTGTTTGTGGCTTTGTCATGCTAGCTGTGGATTGCAGCATCTTCTCTGTTGTCTCAGGGGGTTATCTCTCCAACTGGCACCTTAGCCGGAGTTTGAGGCTCTTTTTGTTGCTGGTTCATCTCTTCACTGGCACCTACTCGAGGTACCATGGTAACTATTTGAGTGGTTAGCTAGTCTGACCAATGAGGGGCTTCTGGTACCTCAACAAAAGTGTATGTGCCTGCTAGAGAGAAGACAATTTGATGTTTGACTTTGCACAGCTTCCTGATGTGTCCTATTCATTGATATAATTGGGCTGCAATTGTCAGATATTGATCCTGCCAGTGGGGTGCTTTATTCTACAGCACTGGTATGGTCACTCTACTGGTCAATTAAAGTATTGCTTCCCTTGGCCTGGAGTGTCCTTGTTTCGGTGCTGTTTCATTCACTGGACAGTGGGGTTTACTTTGTGACATGGTTTGCTCTCTCCCTTTAAAATGGATCTGTGCTGTAAACTGATTTCAGATTGCCTGACAATCTGGATAGCTTTCTCAAGGGTTAGACCTTCCTTCACTTGAAGCATGCCTGAGAGTGCAGCGTCCACCACTCCGACACCTATTTTCCCCTGATTAGCTCCAATTTCAGCTCACCGTAATCACAGTCATTGGCCATTCTGTACAGAACCTTAATGAAGGTTTCAAAATGTTCTCTGGGTTGCATGACATGTTTATTAAATGTAGCCCTTTCAAGGATTTTGTTATTTCTGAAGTTAACACTTCATCAAATTTTGCAGATGATTTGCCTTTTCAAACTCAGAGTCACTACCCGCAGGTGGATCGCAGGCGGGTGTCGGGAGGGTCACAGCATGACCAGTCGCGGTTTCCCGATCGGGGCGAAAAACAGCGCCCAACGGATGCAAGCGGCTTTTAGGTTGAGAGTGCTGGCCGCCCCATGCAAGCGTGCCCTCGCAGGTACATCTGGCAGTGCTCAGGCCTGGAGTCCAGTGGGGCAGAGCAGACTGTCTCCTCCTGACGTCAGCGTGCTGTTACAATACTATCTCTCCCTGACGTCAGTGCACAGCCCCAATACTGTCTGCCCCTAACATCCCAGGACCAAATTTAGTTTTTTTAAATGGCAGTCTTCCTGCCAGAGGCAGCGGCAGAGAGCAGGTCTTGTGCCCGGCGTACACTGACGTCATGTGGTCCAAGCTTTGAGCACAAAATTACGGAGATGAGATACCTCCATTTTGTAGCTGCCAGCAAGCAAGCAACAGGACTGTGTGAAGAACTGACGATGGATCATTTTGTAATAAGGAAGAGAGGGCCAGAGACCCAACAGGCCAGGATCTCACAACTGAATCTGTTGGAGTGAGCTTCTCAGGAGTGTCCACGACAGGACAATGCTGTGCTGATGTGAGCTCCAGCACCTCTGATGAACAACCCATAGGAAGAAGTCGAAACCAGGGTTAAAGCAGTATAAAGATGATTTTTTTGAGGTATGACTTTATTAATTGTGTCAATGCACATCAGGATGCAAAGCCCACTTGTTTTATGTGCAGCAAAGTAATGGCAAATGAAAGTTTAAAACCCTCAAAACTTCAAAGGCATTTGAAGATTAAACAGTGAGTTCGAGGAAAAGCCTCTTGATTTTTTTCAAAGGATGCAGTCAGAACTTAAATAATCAACTGAAGTCCTTGAGTAGAAATGTTACACTGAATGACACAGCAAGTGAGATCGTGAGGGCCAAGCAGGCTCAACTGTTGCATTAAACTTGAGCGAAAATGGTGGGTGGAATTCTCCGATCAGGCGGCTAAGTGTCGACGCCCGCGTAAAAATGGGAGTATTTTACTCCGGCGTCGGCGCCCGTTCCGGGACCCCATTCTCCGTCCACAGGGGGCCAGTGCCGCGGGGTCCACGCATGCGCAGTTGGGCCAGCGCCAATGGCCTACTTCCCCACGCCGGCCCCGACGCCAAATCGCGCAGGGCTACAGGAGCCAGCGCCGAGGAGAGGAGCCCCCCAGCCAGAGAGGCCGGCACCCCGGTCGGTGGGCCCCGATCACGGGCCAGGCCACTATGGAGGTCCCCCCCTCCCCCCACACAGGCCGCCCCCGGACCCTTCAACGCCGAGGTCCCGCCGGCTCAGAGGATGTTAGAACGGCGCCGGCGGGACTCGGATTTTTTGTGACGGCCGCTCGGGCCGGAGAATCGGCACGCCGGCCCATGCCGGCCCGGGCCGGAGAGTCGGCGCATACCCCGACCAGCTCTGCGGAGAATTGCGTCCTGGCATCGGGGTGGCTTGGCACGATTTGCGCGGCGCCGCGCCGAGTGTCGCGAAGTTCGGTGGCAGAGGTTAGGAAGATCAGCCAGCGTGGGTCACGAAGGTCGGCCAGTTGGTAAAAGTGGGTTGCGGTTTATTCTTTGTCTAGTTATTATATCATTGGCTATTAGGCCTTCAAATTAAAGCAGTATGTTAACTTGTTCATCTTCTTTCATTTTGTCTAGACCTCAAGAAATCATCGGCGGATTCTCTGTTTCTGAGACTAAAGGCGGATTCTCCGATTGCTGACACCAAAATTGCGTTCGGCGATTAGCCGGAGAATCCATTTTTACTCCGGAATCGGGAGTGGTGCTATTTTTCCGATGCTCCGCCCCCTCAAAAACAGCATGCTCGAGGATTATGCCCCACGTCGTTAGGACGGCCTCAGGACGTCATCTGAGGCCTTTCCCCGATGCTCCACCCCCCATGGGCCGTGTCCCCGACGCCATTGAGCGCGTATCCTCTCACTTTTCGGGACCTCGCGTGGCGACTGCGGACTGTGTCCAGTACCACCAGTCAGGTGCGTGGGGGGGAGCTGTGGTGGGGATTGAGTGGGTGGTCCGGGGGTGGTGGGCGGGGTTAAAGGGGGGCAGCTTTTGGCAGGCGGGGTTCGCGGGCGGTCGGCGCAATGTTGTATGGCGTGGCCGCCGCAGGCTTCTGCCGTGCGCATGCGCGGCCACGGAACCAGCAATTTTGCGTCCGTATTGGTGCGGCTGCTAGCTCCCCACTGGGCAGAGCATCGGTGCGGGGGTGGCGCCGACTTTTTGGTCGGAAGACCAGACGGATCCTGCGGACATAGCCACGGAATTAGAGAAACTAGCCCTAAGTGTTGACGCCAATGCAGAATTTGTGGACTTCCATGACAGCAAAACTGCCGGCACACCTGGACCGATTCCACTACTGTTGAAGGGCTAGCACCGGCGCCACATGGAACATAGTAAATTCTAATGAGAAAGGGTGCCGGATTCACCGGTTTTGCGATTGACACTCAGGAGGCTGACAAGCTGCAGCGGCATATACACACTTCTCTCCCCACACACACCATCCCAGGCAACACCATCCCAGACAGGCAGCAAGGAGAGCTGCTCCATGCTTCACCGACGCTGAGCTAGAGACCCTCCTGGATGCGGTGGAGGAGTTGTGGATGACCCTGTCCCCAGCCCGGGAAGGAGGCTGGCAGCTGCCGCCGTTCGACATTCCTGAGGGCAGGGGGTAGAGGCGGTCATCGCCGTGGGCAATGTAGTGATCTCTGTAAGTGCATGCACACAAGGGGTTAATGGGTAAATAGCAGCACCACATGATCACTAGAGGGCTTGACCAATAGGGGTATAAAAAGCAGCCACACGGGGTCTTTCTCTCTCTCTCTCGTGGGTGTGCTGTGAACAGGGTAACATCAGAATCACATAGATAGTTAGTGGAGCTACGTTTAGTTATTATTGTTAAATCTTGTTAACCAATTCCTCATTTCCATGTTAAGGTAAAGAACTCATGCATTTATAGTTATGGTTAGTCAATAAATCTTTGTTGTTACTGGACGAGTTCGAGTCTTCTTCAACAAGATTCAGAGGACCTCACCATCAACCAAGGATTGAGTAACACGTGTTATCGACCACGCAGGTAACACAATCAGATCATTCTCACAATTCTCAAGAAGAAACGCATCAATGTAACTGTGCCAGAAGAAACTGCAAGTCCACTTCAGGGTGGCCAGGATGAGTAGGCAGCACTCTGCCCTGGCAGTAACCCACGTGCGTCCCACACGTGTGATCAAATGGCCAACTCGCTTGCAGGGATCACCCAGGTGGACAGTGGAAAATGCTACTGTGGGCAGGAGTCAGACATTGTCAACTGATGTGGAGCACTGGAGCTCATCGGAGAGTGGGTTGTCATCATCCTCCATCCCATGGACGAGACCCGCTGTTACTGCCAACCCAGGGCCCAAACCCCGTAATGCGACAGGAACGTATTATGGAGGGATTTGCAGGCAGTGGTGTCCCGGTTGGTGGGGGAGAGGGTGGGGGGTGGGGGGGAGGGGGGGAGTGAGGGGCTGTGGGTTGGTGGGTCCGTGCCCTTGGCCAGTCCACCCTCCAGTGGGGGAAACTGGAGGTGATCAGAGCGTCCCATGTGCTTTGCCCTAGCCCACACGTTGGGCGGCCTCCCGTGGCTGCCTGGGTCCCATGTCCTGCCCGTCCTCCCCCTCCCCTGCATCCTCTTCATTGGATGAGGCCTGCCGTTCCTCCTCCTCATCTAGCACATTGTCCCTCTGCTGCACGATATTGTGGAGGATGCAGCAGGCCGCCACAATGCGGACGACTCTCTCAGCATCATACTGGAAAGCACATCCAGTGCAGTCTAGACACCTGTGTCATAATATGCACCCATGCACATCATGAGGTAAAAGCAGGCAGTGACAGACACCATACAGAACAGAACATGACCAATCACCAGACAGAACACCAGGGAGGGGCTTCCAACTATAAAACACATGAGGCATCAGCACTCTGCCTCTTTCCACTGGTGACAACTGTAGTGACAGTCAGGGTGTATAAATCATTCAACACCTTCTACACGTGGATCAGAGCGAGCCTGGTCTAGATAGTTAATGTTAGTTTACTTAGAGTAGTAGAGAGTCAACCCACAGGCAGCTGTGTGTTTCATTACTGAAGTTCAATACATCTTATTGAACCAATACCTACGTTTGGTATATGCTTGATCCTTTAACTGCATCGTGTAGCAGTCCGTGTTACTCCAGGGTGAATAACACGACATGATACCAGGAATGGCTACTGCTTCTAAGTAATTTACCTTCGAAAATTCACTGACGACCAGCAGGTGCCTTCCAGCGGCATGGAAAAGATCCAGGCACCTCCGCAGCTTCGGATCTCCGGGAACCTTGACGCCAACTGGCGGGTCTTCAAGCAGAAATTCAGTCTATACCTTGAGGCCTCGGAAGTGCGTCCGATGCCCGAAAAACCGCGCTGCTACTGTCGACTGCAGGGGACCAGGCCATCCAAATCTCAATTCACTCACTTTTGCCGACAGTGAGGGTAAGACCAAATTTCAGACTGTCTTAGCCAAATTCTACAGTCACTGAGTTCGAGACGAACGAAAGCTTTGAGCGTTATGTCTTCCAGCAGCGCTTTCAGGGTAGGGATGAGTCTTTCCAGTCTTTTCTCACTCATCTTCGCATTCTAGCGCAATCCTGCAACTTTGGTGACACCGCTGACTCCATCATCAGGGATCAGATCGTGTTTGTCGTCCACCCCGACGCCCTGCGGGAGCAGCTCCTAAAAATTAAAAATATGACCCTGCCAGTGGCCATCGAGACGTGCAAAGTCCACGAACAGGCGAAAAGTCACTATTCCCGCCTTAAGTCGGCAGAGCAGGACCAACTTGCCTCTCATGAGGCTGAGAGTGTACAGGCCATCGCCCGAATGCGGAGCCTGAACATCAATGAGGGTGGCCATTTTGCACGCTTTTCCAGGGATCTGAAGCATGCGCACCACGGTCGGGAGAACAAAGCGGCCAAAGACTACACTGCGCAGGTGCGAGCGGCGGCTGACCGCACTGCGCATGTGCGATGCCACACCGAGCGCCACAACCTCAACGTGATGACGTGCCCCAACTGGCCATTATGCGGCTTTGTGCAGGTCTGCACCTCCTTTAGGAGGCCAGCGATCCCAGTTCCAACGCAGACGAGTTCGAAGTGTGCAGCAAGGGCTGCTGGATTTGGAACCTGATCCCGTCACGGATTCAGAGGACGACTGCCCGGAGTCCCCATATCGAGTGGGCATCATCGCCATGCATGGCAAGGCCTCCTCGCATTCAGCAACACACACACCCATCCTTAATGTGCATTATGCAGACGAGTGGCGTGCCGCAGTACAAGTCAACGATTGTAGCATCCGGTTCAAGCTGGACACCGGTGCTACGGCCAATCTAATATCCAAAGCAGATCTTGTTCGTACCCAAAGGCAGCCAACAATTCTTCCGCCGGCCTGCCAGTTGCTCGACTACAATGGAAATGCCATCACTGCATTAGGATCCTGTCACCTGCATGTATCCAACAAGGCCATCTAGGCCATTTTGCGGTTTGAGATCGTCAAGCCCGGCAAGGCTTCTCTGCTTGGTGCCCATGCATGCAAGCTACTCCATCTTGTCCAGCGTGTACATGCCATGTCTACTGCCAACAGCACTCTTCAGGCCGACATTGAGGAGCTACTTTTGCAATACCCGGATGTGTTCAGTGGGATGGGTACACTGCCCTACCGCTATAAAATTCTGCTCAGTCCTGATGCCACGCCTGTCATCCATGCGCCACGCCCGGTGCCGGCGCCCCTAAAAGACCATTGAAAGGCGCAGCTGCAGGAGCTCCAAGATCAGTGAATAATATCAAAGGTGACGGAACCAATTGACTGGATCAGCTCGCTGGTCTGTGTCAAGAAGCCCTCTGGAGAACTGCGCATTTGTATTGATCCCAAGGATCTGAACTGCAATATTATGAGGGAACACTACCCGATCCTGAAGCGGGAGGAGCTGACGAGTGAGATGGCACATGCCAAATTCTTTACAAAGCTGGATGCATCGCGTGGCTCCTGGCAGATACAACTGGATGAGTCCAGCAGGAAGCTCTGCACATTTAATACACCCTTCGGCGGATATTGCTACAACCGCATGCCGTTTGGTATTGTTTCGACCTCTGAAATATTTCATTGAATAATGGAGCAAATGCTAGAGGGCATTGACGGTTTGCGGGTTCATGTTGACGACGTCATCATATGGTCCACGACCCCGGTGGAACATGTTTCTCGTCTGCAACAAGTCTTCAGGCACATACATGCCAATGGCCTGAAATTAAATAAAACCAAATGCTCCTTTGGCATGTCATCAATTAGGTTTCTGGGTGATCAGGGGCGAAATTCTCCCCCAACGGCGCGATGTCCGCCGACTGGTGCCAAAAACAGCGCCAATCAGACGGGCATCGCGCCGGCCCAAAGGTGTGGAATGCTCCGCATCTTTGGGGGCTGAGCCCCAACATTGAGGGGCTATGCCGGTGCCGGAGCTGGCGGAAATGGCGTTTGTTGCCCCGGCGGCTGGAGGAAATGGCGTTTGTTGCCCCGCCAGCTGGCGCGGAAATGCGGCGCATGCGCGGGAGCGTCAGCGGCCGCCGACAGTTTCCCGCGCATGTGCAGTGGGGAGAGTCTCTTCCTCCTCCGCCATGGTAGAGGCCGTGGCGGAGGCGGAAGGGAAAGAGTGCCCCCACGGCACAGGCCCGCCCGCGGATCGGTGGGCCCCGATCGCGGGCCAGGCCACCGTGGGGGCACCCCCCGGGGTCAGATCGCCCCGCACCCCCCACAGGACCCCGGAGCCCGCCCACGCCGCCTGGTCCCGCCGGTAAATACCAGCTTTGATTTATGCCGGTGGGACAGGCAATTTCTGGGCAGGACTTCGGCCCACCCGGGCCGGAGAATTGAGTGGGGGGTCCCGCCAACCGGTGCGGCCCAATTCCCGCCCCCGCCCAATCTCCGGTACCGGAGACTTCGGCGGGGGCGGGGGCCGGATTCACGGCGGCCAATGGCCATTCTCCGACCCGGCGGGGAGTCAGAGAATGACGCCCCAGATCTCCCAGCAGGGCGTGCAACCAGACTTGGTCAAAGTCAAGGCCATCAACACAATGAAGACCCCAGAAGACAAGAAGGCGGTCCTCCGCTTCCTGGGGATAGTACATTTTTTGGGGAAGTTCATTCCCAACCTCGCGTCACACACCACGGCCGTCAGGCACCTGGTGAAGAAGTCCACCACTTTCCAGCGGCTGCCCGCACATCAAGCAGAGTGGCTTGAGTTGAAAGCGAAGCTAACCACCGCTCCTGTTCTAGCTTTTTTTGACCCAGTGAGGGAGACTAAAATCTCCACAGACGCCAGCCAGGACGGCATTGGGGCGGTGCTCCTCCAGAAGGAGGTCCTGGGCTCCAGTGGCCTAGGCGTCAAAGGCCATGACCCCCACTGAGCAACGATATGCTCAAATAGAGAAAGAATGCCTGGGCCTTTTCACTGGCATCGTGAAATTCCACAATTATGTCTATGGTCTTCCGACCTTTATAGTAGAGACGGACCACAGAGTCCTAGTGCACATTATACACAAGGACTTAAATGACATAACACCCAGGCTCCAGGGCATTCTCCTTCGACTCTGCAGGTATGATTCTGAACTGGTTTACACACCTGGAAAGGAGCTAATCATCGCGGATGCCCTGTCGCGTGCCATCACCTCGCCATGTGAGCAGGTAGACTTCATACACGACATTGAGGCACAGGTGCAACTGTGTGCCAGCACCCACCCGACATCCGACGAATGCCTCGTCATCATTCGAGAAGAGACCGCCAAGGACCCCCTTCTGGAGCGGGACATGCATCACCTCACGAATGGCTGGCAGAAAGGGCAATGCCCCCAATACTATAATGTAAAGGATGACCGAACTGTTGTCGAGGGGATCCTCCTGAAATTGGATCGCATCGTCATTCCGCGCAGCCTCCAGAGCTTGGTACTCATGCAGATACACGAGGGACACCTCAGCATTGAGAAGTGCAGGCGCAGGGCCCGGCAGGCTGTCTATTGGCCCGGCATCAATGAGGATATATCAAACATGGTCCTCGATTGCGCGACCTGCCAGCCCTTCCAACCTGCTCAGCCCAAAGAAACGGTCCAGCAGCACGAGATCGTGACCTCTCCGTGGTCTAAGGTCGGAGTTGACCTTTTTCATGCCAACGGGCGTGACTATGTCCTGATAATTGATTACTTCTCCAGTTACCCCGAGGTAGTGAAACTGTCTGACCGTACATCCAGGACTGTCATAAAGGCCTGCAAGGAGGCATTTGCAGGCATGGAATCCCACTCACGGTTATGAGTGACAACGGTCCCTGTTCCTATAGTCAAGAATGGTCCAACTTCGCAAAGCAATACCACTTCCAGCACATCACCTCGAGCCCGCATTACCCGCAATCTAATGGGAAGGTCGAAAAAGGGGTCCATATCGTGAAGCAGATGCTCTGTAAGGCTGCGGACTCAGCTTCAGACTTTAATCTTGCTCTTCTGGTGTACAGGGCAACCACTCTGTCCAACAGTATGTCTCCGGCACAGCTGCTTATGAACCATAACCTGCGGACGACTGTTCTGGCCATTCATGTACCTGACCTGGATCATCTTCCAGTGCTGCTAAAGATGCAGCAGATCAGAACCCGGCAAAAGCTGACATATGATACTCATGCTACTGATCTGCCCGTGCTCTCTCCGAAGGACGCTGTTCACATCAAATTGCCTGGTGGAGGCTGGTCAGCTCCAGCTGTTGTTGTTCGACAGGCTGCTCCCAGGTCGTTTGTGGTTCACATGGCTGATGGATCTATTGTCAGACGCAACAGAAGGGCACTACGCAAACTTGCCTGCCCACCACCGGATCTCACGTTCCCAGATGTTGTTCTGCCTTATCCGGACACCTCGCTCCACAAAGCCACCAATCTGGCTGCATGCCAACCTGTCAAGACACCATCATCCCCGCCTCCACCGCTCAGGTGGTCAACAAGAATCCGACGACAGCCCTAATGACTGGACTTATAAATAGTTCCTTTGTATATATTCTGTTATGTTTCTGCACGCTAGACACCTTACATGTCCATATCCATTCACTCACCAATTGCTATATATAGTTACTTTTGTAAATATGTTGTATGTGCTCTAAGCAGCCGATAATTTTTTTTAAAAAGGGGGGATGTCATAACATGCACCCATGTACATCATGAGGTAAAAGCAGGCAGTGACAGACACCCAGGTGAGCCAATCAACATACAGAACAGAACACGACCAATCACCAGACAGAACACCAGAGGGGGGCTTCCAACTATAAAACACACGAGGCACCAGCACTCTGCCTCTTTCCACTGGTGACAACTGTAGTGACAGTCAGGGTGTACAAATCATTCAACACCTTCTACACGTGGATCAGAGCTAGCCTGGTCTAGATAGTTAATGTTAGTTTACTTCGAGTAGTGGAGAATCAACCCAGAGGCAGCTGTGTGCTTCGTTACTGAAGTTCAGTAAATCTTATTGAACCAACGCCTACGTTTGGTGTATGCTTGATCATTTGACTGCACCGTGTTGCAGTCCGTGTTACCCCAGGGTGAATAACACGACAACCTGAACCGCAGCTTTAGGAGGCTG
Source organism: Scyliorhinus torazame (assembly GCF_047496885.1). NCBI lineage: Eukaryota > Metazoa > Chordata > Chondrichthyes > Carcharhiniformes > Scyliorhinidae > Scyliorhinus > Scyliorhinus torazame. Next base: position 262,038,384 of record NC_092713.1, read on the forward strand.
AAGCACCATTCGATCACGCTCCTGGTTGCTGCATGGGCTTCGTTGTAGTGGGTCTCCATGTCGGCATGTGGCCTCCGGATAGGTGTCACCAGCCACGACCGCTGTGGATAACTCCTGTCGCCCAGGAGTGACCCTCCAGTTGGGAGGGATGTGTCTCCAACATGTCAGGAATCGTCGAGTGTGCCAGGGTGAAGGCATCGTGCACACTGCCCGGGTATTAGGTACAGATGAGTAAGATGCACAGCTGATGGCTACATATCAGCTGCACGTTCATTGATTGGGGCTACTGTGGGTACTGCCCTGGGTGGGCCGCCAGTTGGTGGCCAGGTGGGGGGAGGGTTTGGGGGTGGGAGGGGTGCAGGGGTGGGGGAACCCATTCGGCCGATGTCACTCTGTAGAACAAGGGGAAAAGGTGCATGGTCAGTGTGTGTGCAACAAGATGGCTGCGGTAATGGCAGTCCGTGCCCGGGCACCACCCCATTCCCATGGGGGGTCACCCTGGCCACTCGACCTGTTCCCCCCGTCCCCTACCCTCCTCCAGCCCTGGCAGGGCACCCCCCCCCCTACCCCAGCTAGCCTGACCAGTTTCCGGCCCTGCAGCCCGTAATCGCTCCTCTCTGTGTCCTACCTCCTCGCTCTCTCCCTCAGTAGCCATTATGCCAGTTTCACGATTTTTGAAAGCGCAAGTGAACTGCGCCGTCGGGAGCTCGGCCCATCGGAGTAGGAGAATCGCGAAGGCCTTGGAGAAGACCGGGTCAGGCCCGCTAATGATATGGAAACGGTGTCTACTGTACGTCCGTTCCGGTATGCATTGACGTTGCAGTCGAGGTGACAGAGAATCATGATCTGGCGACAAATCGCCGACCCCCGCGATTTAGGCGTCAGTACATATTCTCCGCCCAATCGCATTTCGCGATTTTTGCGTCAGCCAACAGAGAATCTCGCTCCAATATACAAGGAATCTCTTTCTCCAGAGTCCCAAATTTTGTGATTTAGCTGGGCCTTGGATGAATTAGAACGGATCTGGAAGAGCGGAAGATGCATGGGCAGCATTTTAAAATTGCAGGTTCATCATTAAGAGGTTTCTGAAAATCCAAGATGGTGCAGCCAGACGCTTTTGCACAAATGTTTTCTTGTTCTTGTCAGTTTTAGCAAGCTCTCACAGTAATTACATTCGCAATCTCAACATTTAAATATTTTTCAACAATGGCTGCTTGAATTAAGTTGTTCGAGCGTTATCTCCTTTCGTGCAATGTTATCAGTCTTGGAAGCATTGAATCCTGGCTTTGGCTGGGATTTTAAAGCTGCCTACTCAGTCATGCTTAATTTTTAATTAACTTATTTGTCTTTGTTTGGAGGGAGCTTGACGCCTCAGTGACATCAATTTGGGACTCAGGTTTTTGGGGCTGTGACTTACATGTAAATTTATGACCATTTCAATATTGAACTTTCTTCAGGACTTGTGTTGTCCAGGAATTATTATTTTGTTTTTTAGCTCAACCCTGCTAAATCTGCTGACTATGGATTTTGAAGCCAGGTCTCCAAATAATTTAATTGAGTCGGACTTCCGATGGCGGCTAGGGAGGGGTAGGTCGCACATTTGATAGCTCCCGCCTGTAATGGACCATTTTCCCCCGATTTTATTCGGATTTTATGGGATAAAGCAGTGAAGAGTGAGACAGAAAGGAGAAATCCCCCTCCGGTGTATGGAGAATTGGACCAGAAGTGGACATGTGAGACGACAAAGTCCTATAAGGGAGACGCAAGCAGAGCTGGTAACACGGGACAGCATGGTGGAGAGCAAGGGCCGCGGGGAAACAGTAGAGTCGTCGATGGAGCAGCTCGTGAAGTTTTTCGAGGATTGCTTCGCCAAGCTCAAGGAGGACACGCTGGACTCGATTAAGGCTTCGATTGATCAAGTGGTTCAGAATCGGGAAACCCACGGGAGAGCGATCCAGGAGGTCGAACAAAAGTTGTCCGAGCACGAGGAATATATCACCGTCCTGGAAAGCAAGGTGGGGATGATGAACGACCGCCAGAAAATAATGCAGGAGAAGCTGGAGGACATGGAGAATAGGTCCAGGAGGCAGAATCTCAGAATTGTTGGCCTCCCTGAAGGCAGTGAGGGAACGGATGCTAGGGCCTATGTGACGGACATGTTGGAGAGGTTGATTGGGGCTGGGGCGTCCCCTCGGCCCCTGGAATTGGACAGAGCGCACAGAGCCCTCGTGAGGAAGCCCAGAGCGAATGAACCGCCGAGGGCCATGGTGGTACGTTTTCACCGTTTCATGGTCAAGGAACACGTTTTGCGGTGGGCCAAGAAAGAACGGGGGAGCAAGTGGGAGAACTGTGAGTTGCGCATTTATCAGGACCTAGGATCGGATTTGGGCAAGTGGCGAGCTGGGTTCAATCGGGCAAAAACGACCCTCTTTAAGAAGGGGGTGGGACTTCCGGTGATGGCGGGCGGGAGGCGGCTGCACAATGGAGGGCTCCCGTTCGGCAACGGCATTTTCGGGGCTTTAAGCCCGGTCCCAGGGTCCGTGGAGGCGGCAGAAGCAGGGAGAAGGCACGGAGGAGGCACAGTGAAGACACAGGAGGAGAAAAAGAACAAAGAAAAATGTCGAGGTTGAGCAAGAAAACGGCCGGAAAGAAAACAGCTGGAGGTCCGTCGGGGAGTGGAAAGGTCACCGCGGGGTCACCAGGAAGAATGGAGGCTGGAGCACCAGGGAAGGCCGCACTGCTTACAGCTGAAGAAATAACTAAGGTGATGGCTGTGGAATTTGAAAAGCAGTTGGTGCAGATTGCGAAATGCATGGAGACGGTGAGGAAGGAGATGAGGGAGGTTTTGAGTGTGCTTGTGGAGGAGGCGGTTTCTCCAGTGATGGCGGAGGTGGCGAGCGCAGTGGCGGAGGTGCGAGAGCAAGGGGAGGCGCTGAAGGAAGTGGAGACGACGTTATTGCAGCACGGTGATCAACTTGCCTCGATGGGGAAAGAGATGCGGAAGGTGATGGATACTAACAAGGATCTGCGAGGAAAAATGGAAGACCTGGAAAACAGATCCAGGCGACAGAACTTGAGGATTGTGGGGCTGCCCGAAGGAGTTGAAGTACCGAAGCCGACTGAGTATTTTGCCGCGATGCTGGCAAAACTATTGGGGGAGGGGGAGGATCCCTCCCGATATGAACTGGATCGGGCTCATCGGTCGTGGAGGCCTGTACCAAAGGCGAGTGAGCCGCCAAGGGCAGTGACTCTGTGCTTCCGTAGGTACAGGGTGAAGGAGAAGGTCCTGAGCTGGGCCAAGCAGAAGCGGGTGGTGCAGTGGGCTGGAGCTGGTATACGTGTATACCAGGACTTTACGGTGGAGCTGGCAAGGAGGCGGGCTGCCTTCAACTGGGTGAAGAGGGCACTGTACATTAGCAAGGTGCGGTGCGGCATTGTATATCCAGCGAAGCTGAGGGTGACTTACAAGCTCAGGGACTTTTATTTTGGAACGGCGGAAGCAGCGGAGGAGTTTGCGAAGGCATAAGGACTGTGGCAGAACTGACAAATTGGGGAATGGCCATGTGCCGATGTAACCTCATGATTGTATTTTCTTCTTTTTTGTATCACTGCGCGCGGGTTTAGAGATTAAAGGAGCCAATGTGGTATATATTTGGACAAGGGAAGGGACGGGACTTTCACTCGAAATGAGAGTTCTTTGGGGTGTAGGTGGCTATGCGGGGTTTGTGTGCTAAAAGGGGATCTTTGGGCTTTCCTAGGGCCGGGCAAGGGGGAAAGGGACCCGGGCGGGGGCCTCCATGTTGGCCGGTTTAAGCCGGCCAGTGAACGGGAGTGAGGTGGGGGGAGGGGCTGCGGCCATCGAAGCCTGGCAGAACAGGGTCCGAGTGGTCTAGCCGGGGTGGAAAGTTGGGGGGAAGGAACAGAGGTTGGGAGGAGGAGTTTTACAAGAGGCAGTGGACGGGAGGAGCTGGAGACCTGCGGTGGGGGTGTGGGTGGGGGGGGGGGGGGAGCTGTGTAAGATTAAGGGTGACTATGGGTAATCCCTGATTCCTTTTTGTCATTTGTTTATGTAAACATGCGGGTTGAGGTTCGGGGGTTGGTGGGTAGATGGGATCGTTGTTATTATGGGGATTGACATATCTTGCTGATTAATGTTTATTGTTGATGGATGTAAATGTGGGAGAAAATGTGAAAAAGGAGGAGAATTAAAAAAAAAAAAATTTTTTTAAAAAGGGGGTGAAGTTCGGGATGCTGTACCCAGCCCGTCTGTGGGTCACACATGAGGAGCGGGACTTCTACTTTGAAACGCCAGATCAAGTATGGAACTTTATTAAAGAAATGAAGTTGGAGGCAAATTAAAAGACACTTAAGTCTTGGAGAAGTACTGTGGCAGCGATATTTGGTGCTGGATTGTAAAAAGTTAAGTAACTCTATGTGAAATAATGGGCTGTGTGGATGGTTAAAGGTTGATCCGTCTTGCAGGGACCTTGTTAGAGTGGGGGATGGGCTTTGAATTTAGTTCCGCTTTTTAGGTGACTATTTTTCTAAAGTGATTGTTTCTTCACTGTTTTATTTTCTGTTGTTTGTTTACTGGGGAATGTGATGCTTTTAAAATGTTTATTCCTGTGGGGGGAGAGAGGAGAGTACAATAGGGAGACAGATTGCTTGGTGCCGGGTCGGGAGCTATCGAGTCAGCATGGGTCAGCTGACTCTCGGAAGCGGAGTGGGGGGTGGACAAGTGTTAAGCTGGAGCTTGACTTGGGGGATTGGCTTTTTAGTGTTGTTGCAAGGTGGGGAGGGAGAGGGGGGAGAGCTGCTTTGCTAAAAGGGGAGGAACTGTTACTAGGCGACAACCCGAGTGTGACTCGAGGAAGCGGAGGGTGCGAGCTCGAGGCTGGCCTAAAAAGGGTGATGGCTAGTCAGCAGGGGGGGGGGCGTGGTTGGAAGCCCCCGTCCAGGCTGATCACATGGAACGTGAGAGGGCTGAATGGGCCGGTCAAGAGGGCTCGCGTGTTTGCGCATTTGAGGGAACTGAAGGCGGACATGGCAATGCTACAAGAGACACACCTAAAGGTTACAGACCAGACGAGGTTGAGGAAGGGGTGGTTAGCACTCAGGACAGGACTGTTCCACTCAGGACTGGACTCAAAGACCAGGGGGGTTGCGTTCTTGATCAGCAAACGGGAGGCATTCGAGGCAAGGAGACTCATGTCAGACAAGGGGGGTAGGTACATAATGGTGAGTGAGAAGCTGGAGGGGGTGCGAGTGGTACGTGTGAACATATATGCTCCGAACTGGGACGATGTGGAATTTATGAGGTGGGTGTTAGGTAATATCCCAGACTTAGAGTCACATAACCTGATTATGAAAGGGGACTTCAACACAGTCATTGATCCGGAATTGGACCGGTCAAAATCCAGGACAGGGAGGTGGCCGGCTGCGGCAAAAGAATTGAAGGGTTTTATGGAACAGATGGGGGAAGTAGACCCATGGAGGTTTGCACGGCTGAGGACGAAGGAGTTTTCCTTTTTTTCACATGTCCACAAAGTATACTCTCGCATCGACTTTTTTGTTCTGAGCAGGGCACTAATACCGAAGGTGGTGGATACTGAGTATTCGGCAATTGCAGTGTCAGATCATGCCCCGGACTGGGTGGATCTACGGGTTAGTGTGGAGAGAGGGCAATGCCTGCTGTGGAGACTGGATGTGGGGTTGCTAGCGGACGAGGCGGTCTGTGGGCGGGTTAACAAGTCCATCCAGAACTACCTGTAAACAAATTATACGGGGGAGGTCTCTGCAGCGACGGTCTGGGAAGCTTTGAAGGCAGTAGTCAGAGGGGAATTAATCTCGATACGGGCCCACAGAGAAAAGGTGGAATGGGCTGAGAGGGATGCATTAGTGGAGGAGATATTCCAGATGGACAGGAGATACTCGGAGGCCCCGGACGCGGGGCTACTGAGGGAACGGTGGAGGTTACAGGTGGAGTTTGGGCTGTTGACCACAGGGAAAACAGTGGAACAGTTGAGGAATGCAAGGGGGGAGATCTATGAGTGCGGGGAAAAGGCAAGTAGAATGTTGGCGCACCAGCTCAGGAAAAGAGAGGCGGCCAGGGAGATAGGTAAAGTAAAGAGTAGAGATGGTAATACTGTCCTGGACCCAGCGGGGTGAACGAGGTGTTTAAGGACTTTTATAGTAAATTATATGAGTCGGAACCCCCAGCTGGGGTGGAGGGGATGAGGCAATTTCTGGATCAGTTGAGGTTCCCGAGGGTGGAGGAGGACCTGGTGGAGGGGCTGGGAGCCCCAATTGAGATTGAGGAAATAATGCAGTCGGGCAAGGCCCCGGGGCCTGACGGCTACCCGGTGGAATTCTATAAGAAATTTTCAGAGATATTGAGCCCACTGCTGGTGAGGACATTTAGCGAAGCAAGAGAGAAGGGAGTCCTCACCCCAACAATGTCGCAGGCCTCGATTTCATTGATCTTGAAACGGGAGAAGGATCCGGAGCAATGCGGGTCATACAGGCCGATTTCGCTACTGAATGTGGATGCCAAACTGCTGGCTAAGATACTGGCCACAAGGATAGAGGACTGTGTCCCGGGGATGATAGGGGAAGACCAGACGGGATTTGTTAAGGGCAGGCAACTGAAGGCCAATGTTCGAAGGCTTCTAAAAGTTATTATGATGCCCTCAGAAGGAGAGGAGGCGGAAGTGGTGGTAGCGATGGATGCGGAGAAGGCTTTTGATCGGGTGGAGTGGAATTACCTGTGGGAGACGCTGGGAAGGTTTGGGTTTGGTGAGGGCTTTATTAACTGGGTGTGGTTGCTCTATCAGGCACCAGTAGCGAGTGTGCGTACGAACCGGTTGAGGTTGGGGTATTTAGAACTGCACAGAGGGACGAGGCAAGGGTGCCCCCTCTCCCCCTTTACTGTTTGCTCCGGCCATAGAGCCATTGTCCATAGAGCCGAACTTCTGCAATTACTACTGGGTGGCTAATATAGCCATGATCAGGAAGTGGGTAGTGGGGGAGGGGTCGTCATGGGAGCGGATGGAGGCGGCGTCATGGAAAGACACCAGTCTGGGAGCATTGGTAACGGCACCTCTGCCGTTTGCGCCGGCCCGATACTCCACAAATTTGGTGGTAGTGGCGGCTCTGAGGATCTGGGGGCAATGGAGGAGATATAAGAGAGTGGAGGGAGCATCGATTTGGACCCCGATTTATAACAACCACAGGTTTGTACCGGGTAGGCTAGATGCCGGATTCCGGAGTTGGCAGAGGGCAGGAATTAGAAGGATGGGGGATCTATTTATAGATGGGAGTTTTCCCAGCTTGAAAACTCTGGAGGATAAATTTAAATTGCCAGCAGGGAATGGTTTTAGGTATTTACAGCTGCGTGACTTCCTGAGAAAACAGGTGCCAGCCTTTCCACTGCTGCCGCCACGGGGGATACAGGATAGAATAGTTTCCAGTACCTGGGTGGGAGAGGGGAAAGTATCGGATATTTACCAGGAGCTTTCGGAGGCGGATGACACTCTGGTGGAGGAGCTTAAGGGCAAGTGGGAAGACGAGCTAGGAGGAGAGATAGAGATGGGTCTATGGGCGGATGCCATAAGCAGGGTTAATACATCCTCATCATGTGCCAGGCTTATCCTGATACAATTTAAGGTAGTCCACCGGGCACACATGACAGTGGCTAGGATGAGTAAGTTTTCCAGGGTAGAGGATTGGCGTGTGAGGTGCGTGGGAAGCCCAGCAAATCATATCCACATGTTTTGGGTATGCCCGAAGCTTAGAGGGTTTTGGCAGGGTTTTGCTAAGGCAATGTCCACGGTGCTAAAAACATGGGTGGTGCCGAGTCCGGAGGTAACGATCTTTGGAGTGTCAGAAGATCCGGGAATTCAGGGGGCGAAAGAGGCCGACGTCCTGGCCTTTGCCTCCCTGGAAGCCCGGGGACAGACTTTATTAATGTGGAGGGACTCAAAGCCCCCGAGTGTAGCGACCTGGGTTAGTGACATGGCTGGGTTTCTCAGTCTTGAGAAAATAAAGTTTGCCTTAAGAGGATCAATGTTAGTGTTCTCCCAGAGGTGGCAGCCGTTCGTCGACTTTCTCGGGGAAAATTAAAAATGTCAGCAGATGCAGTATTCCAAGGGGGGGGGGGGGCAGGCGGATTGTTGTTGTATGGTTGAGGGGTGTGAAGATTGGGCTGGGGGTGGGAAATGTTTATTTTACCATGTTGATGTCATTGTTTTTGTTACTGTTATAAACATTTTCAAATACCTTAATAACATATTATTTTTTTAAAAATAATTTAATTGAGTCTTCTGTGCAGTGAGGAATTTAATTTCTACCTTCAGCTTCCAAGCTTTTCTTTGGAGCTTTTTTCTGGTGACTTCTTTCTGCGCCTTAGTGTCATGTGAGTGTACCTTTAAGACATGATGTTTAAGCAATGTACCTTTAAGAAAAGAGTGATGTCATTTTGAGGTTGGTTGAACTCGATGATACATTTTGGGGGTTCTGAAAACGCCTCGTCCATAACAATTGGGGGCTCGAGGGGGATAAAAGTCTATCTATTGGATTGCCTTTTGTGAACTTAAAGACAGTGAAGGATTGTTGCTTTTCCGGTGTGGTATTTTAGTTTAAGTGGGGAGAGTGTTGTGAACAATGGCTCTTTCAGAGGCTCAGAGGTTTTTTGGGGTGGAGAATGTCACATGTAGTACTTTACGGACAGAAACGAAAAGCAGACTGTTAGATTTGGCAAGAACATTGCAGTTAACATTACCTGCCAAAATGCGAAAAGATGAGGGAATTATGGCGGTGGTTAAGCATTTAAAGTTGCCTGAGATAGAGTTTGACTCATTGGAAATGGCAAAAATTCAGTTGCAAATTAAACAAATGGAACATCAGAAAGAATTAAAGCGACTGGCATACAAGAGTGAGAGAGAGGAAAAAGAAAGAGAAAGCGAGAGAGAGGAAAAAGAAAGAGAAAGAGAGAGAGAGGAAAAAGAAAAGGAGAGCGAAGAAAGGAGAAAAGAAAGAATAGCCCTAGCAGAAAAAAAAAGAAAGGGCGATACAGATCAGGGAAAAAGATAAAGAGGGAGTTTGAACTTCAGAAAATGGCCATGAAACATGACAATCAGTTAAAATTGGCAGACGTAAAGGGAAACGCACAGTTGGATGATAGTGATGAGGATAGTGAGAAAGAGCGTCATAGTCGAAGGCTTGGTGGGAATCTATTTAAATATGTCCAAGCATTGCCGAGGTTTGACGAGAAGGAAGTGGAAACCTTTTTCATTTCATTTGAAAAGGTAGCTAAACAAATGAAATGGCCACAGGACATGTGGGTGTTACTGATTCAAACAAAGTTGGTAGGTAGAGCTAGTGAAGTGTTTGCATCACTACCGGAGGAGGTATCTGGAACGTATGAGGAGGTGAAGAAATCCATCTTAAGTGCATATGAGCTAGTGCCTGAAGCTTACCGACAAAGGTTTAGAAATTTAGGGAAAGAATTTGGTCAAACATACATGGAGTTTGAAAGGCTCAAACAGAGTAATTTTGATAGGTGGATAAGGGCTTTGAAAATAGACCAAACGTATGAAGCTCTCAGAGAAATTATACTTTTGGAGGAGTTTAAAACTTCAATTTCTGATGTAGTGAGAACTCATGTGGAAGAACAGAGGGTAAAAACTGCGAGATTAGCAGCGGAAATGGCAGATGATTATGAATTAGTTCATAAATCAAAGATTGGTTTCCGACATCAGTTTCAGCCGGTGAGGGATAGAAACTGGGGACATGAGAAATACTCAAGTGGTAAAGGTAAAGGTGACCTGATGGGAGACAATAAAGAGAGTGTACCTTAGATTAAAAAAGCAATTCAGGAGGGTGGAAAAGAAATGAAAAGTTTCAGATGTTTTCACTGTAATAAACTAGGCCAGTAAAGTCACAGTGTTGATGGTTGAAGAAAAGCAGTGGGAAGGCTGATGTGGTAAAACAGGATAAGACAGTGAGGTTTGTTAGAGTGGTAAAGGAAAGCACAAGGGAAGCGAAGGAGGTGCAAACGATTGTACAGCCTGTTCAAGAAGTAATTGTGATTAAGGTGCCAGATGTCTTTAAAGAATTTACTTGTGTGGGTAAAGTTTACTCATGTGTATCAGGAGGAGCAGGTAAGGAAGTCACAATTTTAAGAGATACAGGGGCTTGTCAATCTTTAATGATAAGAGATGAGTAATTATGTAGTTTGGGAAGAATGTTGCCAGAAAGGGTGGTGATATGTGGAATTCAGGGTGAGAGGAGTAGCGTTCCATCATATAAGGTAAGGTTGGAAAGTCCAGTGAAGAGTGGTGAAGCGGTAGTAGGAGTAATAGATAAACTATCTTGTCCAGGGATACAGTTTATCTTGGGTAATGATATAGCTGGATCGCAGGTAGGAGTGATGCCTACTGTGGTTGATAAGCAAGTGGAAAATCAGTCAACTGAAGCGTTGAAGGACGAATATCTTGGGATTTTTCCGGATTGTGTAGTAACAAGGTCGCAAAGTCACAGGTTAAGAGAAGAGGAGAAATCAAAGAGTGAAGATGAAGTTGAAGTGCAATTATCAGAAACGATTTTTGATCAGATGGTTGAAAAAGAACAAAAACAGGTGGAGGATGAGGCGGATATTTTTAGTTCAGGAAAATTGGCGGAGTTACAACAGAAAGATGTAGAAATAAAACGGATATATCAGAAAGCATATACGGAAGAGGAATCTGAGAGTATACCAGAGTGTTATTACCGTAAAAATGATGTCTTGATGAGAAAATGGAGACCTGTACATACGCAGGCGGATGAAAAGTGGACAGAAGTTCATCAAGTAGTATTGCCGATAGGGTATAGAATGGAGGTGTTGCGAGTTGCACATGAGGTACCAGTGGGAATAAGGAAAACTCAAGCTAAAATCCAGAAATTTTGTTTAGTTAAATTTTGTCAATCAAGACACACATGTCAAGTGATAGGGAAACCTCAAGCAGTGATAAAGCCAGCCCCCTTAATACCCATTCCAGCAATTGAGGAACCTTTTACAAGGGTCTTAATCAATTGTGTAGGACCGCTTCCTAAAACAAAAAGTGGGAATCAATATCGTTTGACTGTAAGATGTGTCTACTAGGTTTCCAGAGGCCATTCCAGTACGTAATATTACAGATAAAAAGATTGTGGAGGAGTTAGAAATTACACTATTGGATTACGTGTCAAATTTTAGGGAACAATTAAATAGAGCAGGTGAATTGGCTGGACAACATTTGAAAGTTGCACAAAATGTGATGAAACGGGTAGCGGACAAGAAATCCAAAATTCGTAGTTTTGCCAGTGGGGATAAAGTTTTAGTGTTGTTACCGGTGGTAGGGGAGCCTTTAAAAGCTAGGTTTTGTGGACCGTATCAGATTGAAAGGAAATTAAGTGAGGTGAATTATGTGGTAAAAACACCAGATAGAAGGAAGACTCACCGAGTGTGTCATGTGAATATGCTTAAAAGGTACTTTGAAAGGGAAGGAGAGAAAAAGGAGGTTTTAATGATTCTAACTCAAAGTGACGAACCAAATCCAGATGACTGTGAATTTGACATACCTCAAATTAAATTGGAAAATTAGGATGTTCTTAAAAATTGGGATGAATTGTTAATTTACCTTCCAGAGGAAAAACAAACTGACCTGAAAGAGTTATTGATATCACATGGGCAAGTTTGTAGAGATAAATTGGGAAGTACTAAAATGGCTATACATGATGTAGATGTGGGAAATGCTGTTCCAATCAAACAACATCCATACAGACTTAATCCTTTATTATTGGCACAGGTTAACAGAGAGATTGAGAGTATGCTGAAGAATGGCGTAATTGAAGTGGGTTGCAGCCAATGGAGCTCACCCATAGTGATGGTACCTAGACGTTTCCCAGGACCTTTCTGCGACAGTCATTGCAAAGTTTTCAGTTGTTCCATTCAATGCCACCATGTTGCATGGTTTCAGGCATAGGTCGTTAGGTCTTAATAAGGTGTTTGTCATCTTAGGTTAATTTAAATATGCAGATCTCGTTCTTGCTGGGTGACTCGCACTGATTTGCGACTCTCGCGCGATTCAGCAATTGGGCACGGATCTAACCAAGTCGCTGAATCACAATGTTTCCATATTTGTTAAGAAGAGGGAGAAGGAAAGGAGATTGTGTTATAATCCAATATTTCATGCTTAATCATTTTTTTTCTTGTTGTTGAAACTAATTGGCAGTCTTATGACTCTATTCCGCCATGTTTTATATAAAAAAGTAAATGTTGCTGGCCTGGATTCTCCACTCGCCGCTGATAGCGGAGTTCCCGATACGGCGGAGAATCCAGGGTGGGATTCTCCGACCCTCCCGCCGGGTCGGAGAATCGCCGGGTGGGGGCGGCATGAATCCCGCCCTGCCGCCTGACGCCGGCTGCCAAATTCTCCGGCGCTGTGGTTTTGGCGGATGCGGGAATCGCGCCGCGCCGGTCGGCCACCGCTGGCAGCGTCCCACCCGGCAATTCTCCGATCCACGATGGGCCGAGTGGCCGCGCGTTTTCGGCCGGTCCTGCCGGAGTAAATCAAACCAGGTCCGTATCAGCGAGATCTGGCTCTACGGGTGGCCTGCAGAGTGCTCAGGGGGGCATGGGGGGGATCTGGCCCACCGATCCACAGGCGGACCAGATCCCTCCGAGCCATCTGCTGTCAACCTCCGCCATGGCCGGCGCGGAGAAGAACCCCCCTGCACATGCGCTGGGAAGACGCCAGCACACGCTGGCGCTCCTGCACATGCACCAACTCGCGCCGGCCAGCAGAGGCCCTTCGGCACCGTTTGGCGCGGCGTCAAGCCCTTCCGCACCGGCTGGCACAGCGCAAACCCTGCCGTCGCCGGCCTAGCCCCTGAAGGTGCGGAGGATTCCGTACCTTCGGGGCTGCCTGCAGCTGGAGTGGTTCACGCTACTCCTCGGCGCTGATACGGCATGCCCCGCCGGGTAGGGGAGAATCCTGCCCCCAGTACCAGGGAGAAATCGGGATCAGCGCTGGGTGCCAATCCATTTCAGATGCTCTGCACCCCCCCCCCCCCCCTCCCCCCCAGAACATCGAGGTTTGCACCTGCGTTCCAGCAGGAGCATGCAAATGGGCCTTAATGACCCATTTTCATCCATTTAGCGGGCTGGCCGCCATATTCTCCAAGTTCATGTGATTTTCCGGTCCTCTGGGCCAGGGATCACGTGGACAAGAATCACTACAGGTATGGACAGGCGTAGCCCTGATGTGGTGGACCTTGCAGTGGGCAAAGGAGGTAAATCCTGAGAGAGGGGGGGTTGCTCCTAAAGTCCATCCAAGAGCCATCCTTCCCCCTTCCACATTGCAAGGCCTGCTCACCCCACCCTCAACAGACCCCACTGCCCCAAGGGCCCTGAAATAAAGAGACCCCCCCCCCCAGAAACCCCCTAAATAAAAGAACACTCCTAAAGACCCTTTATTAAAGGGAGCCACTCCATAGACCCCCTAAATAAAGGGATCCCTGTCTGGAAGTTCTCTAATCACAATGGTTATAAATATCGACTACTTCAAAGAGAGTTAAGTGCTGTCAATTTGCAGCTCACCTCAAAAGCACTCAAACCTGAAGGGGGCTGATTGGGAAGCACTTAACTCTCTTTGAAGTGGTTGATGTTCATAAACATTGTGGTTAGAGCACTTCAAATTTACTCAACCGTGAAGGAAGATGAATGAAGATGAATGAAGCAAGGCTGGCAGTTGTGTGTGAGTGGAAGCTGTCAAACACAGCCTAGTAAGGGAAATGAATAAACGGCTTGCAGCTCAAAGATCCTACGGGTTTAAACACAGCTGCCTGGTTTCTCTTTCCAGGAATTGACCTGTGGTGATTCCTGTATTTGAGCCAGCAGGTGTATTGCCCTGGTAAATGTTACAACAGTAAATTTTCACTGCCTCTGTCTGAACTGCTCTATCGCTTCCAGTCAGGGGTCTCTTTACTTAGAGGGTCTCTGGGGGCAGTACTTTACTTCGGGGATCACTGTGAGGGGGGGGGGGGGGGTGCAGATGGATCACCTCCACACTTGGGGGAAGAGAGCTCCCAGAAAATTCAGGGGTGGAGGGCTGAATTGCGATGTGGGGGGGGGGTGTTGAATTGCGATGCGGGAGTGGGGGGCCTGCTACGGGACCTCGGTATGGCGACATTCCCTCGGGAATGCTTCACAATCCTCGACATGCATAAATTTGCATGGCTGAGGATTGGGAATTGCTGCTTGATTTTGGGAGCGCAAATCATTTGCAATTCAGTTCTGGCAGGAGAACAGAGGCCATGATTCTCCCAAAAGGGAATAGAGTCCCCTAGCAAGTATTGTGGGCCAGGGTTTAGAGAACACCAAAGTATATCACGGCGTTCACCTGACCCACAACTTTAAATAGATTTTGGTTATGGGGAGCACAAGGGCCCATTTTACAGGTGCGATGCAACAGAGAGCTAAAGTATGTTTAAAATAAAACAATGTTTAGTCTATGAATCCAGTTAACATTTTATAAACACACAGTAAACAGTTTATCAACTACCAATCCTGACCGCCCCCCAAAAGATACTGTACTCTATAGATAACCCTTGATAACTTTCCAAACACCATGCCCAAGGTAAACCCTTTTAAAATAAAGACAGCAGGTTTAAATTCTCTGCAGAAACAGGTATTACTTTGAAATCATCAATGATCTGGAGGCATTCCTTAGCTTGTAGAGAGAAGGATCATTATTCGGCTGCTTGCCCAATGCAGCTATCCACCTCTGAAAATGAAACCCAAAACACACTGCAACTGCCAGCTCAAAAGCGAAAGTGAAAGACGGGCAGCTCAGCTCCACCCACACATTGACATCACTGCAGCTATTTGATAAACACCTATTTCTTAAAGGTAAATCCACCTGACACAAACGCGTTTCGTCGCGTATTTCCCTGCGCTCACAGTGCCGAGAAACACATAGTTATTCAAGAGACTCACATTGTATACGGGGCCTGAATGGGGAGCGCGCAGCTGAGGCCGCACATAGCCCCCTTTGTACAGTGGGGAGCTCCGCTCGCCAGAACACCCCAGTGTAGCAAGAGATCAAGACAACATTTTAAATGGCGTCACGATCGCCGAGGCCCCCGAAATGATCCCCAGCCTGAGCAGACTTTGGGAGGGAACCCCACCAAACCCACACCAGGCCCAACTGCGCACATGCAAAAGAAATGCCAGCTTGGCAGTACCAACCTGGCACCACCCCTGCCAGCACAAGGCTGCACCCAAGGTGGAACTATGAGGGTGCCAAGCTGGCACTGCCACCTGGCACCACCCCTGCCAGCACCAGGCTGCACCCAAGGTGGAACTATGAGGATGCCAAGCTGGCACTGCCACAATGCCCAGGTGGATCCAGCAATACCTGGGCACCAGCCTGCCCAAAGGATATGCCTCTGGGAGACCCCCCCATGAGTGCCATTCCATCTGGCACCCGATTGTGGGGACCAGTGTTGAACAGCACTCACCCAAGGTCTCTGAGGCAAAGGGTTTGGATCCCAAAGCCTCATGTACCTGGGGAATCTGCACATTACAGTTAGGCTAGCTGTCTCGCTGTAATATGCAGATTTGGCAAAAAGTGATCCCGCTCACAATGGGCGGGATTTACATCGCAACATTTCGCGAGATCCCGTTGGATCTCCTGAGGCGTGGCAAAACAGTTTCATTCTGGTAGCAGGGTTTCCTGGCATTCTACGGCAATGCTGCGCCTCAGCGAGCTGCTTTTCCGGCGCAGCGTGGCCGTTGGATAGCGAAAACAAGGCTCAGTAATTGCGACCATGAACCTATCATTGACTGTCATGAAACTGCCAGGAAACCCTGCTGCCAGAATGCAACTGTTTCGCCACACCTCGCGAGATCCAACGCAATCTCGCGAAACGTTGCGATGTAAATCCCGCCCATTGGGGCGGGATCACTTTTTGCCAAATCTGACTGTCATTAAAACGCAAGTGGTTCACTATCTGCCATCCCTATCAGGGGATCAGGGGTTATGGGGAGAAGGCAGGAGAATGGGGATGAGAAAACATCAGCCATGATTGAATGGCAGAGCAGACTCAATGGGCCGAGTGGTCTAATTCTGCTCCTATGTCTTATGGTCTTATGGTCTTATACCTGGCCTGAACTACATGTGACCCCAATCCCACAGCAGCAATACAGCTGTCTCTTAATTGGTCTTGTGGGCAATTACTGATGATCAGGAAATATTGGCGTTGTCAGTGATGCCCACATCCCATGAGCAAATAAATAAAACATTTCTGCATGTAACTAGTTTAAAGCAGCATCCTTCAAACCTCACTCCAGGCATGCGAGGAAATTAATAGAATCATAGAAAAGGTTCAGCACAGAAGGAGGCCTTTCAGCCCATCTTGTCCATGCCAGCCCGAGGACCCCTAGGTGCCCTTTCTAATCCCACCTTCCTGCATCCGGTCCATAGCCCTGCATCTTAAAGCACTTGAGGTGCAGGTTCAGGTACTTTTGAAAAGAGTTTAGGGTCTCTGCCTCCACCACCAACTCGGGCAGTGAATTCCAGACACCCACTAACATCTGGATTTTTAAAAGTATTTCCTCATGTCCCCTCTACACCATTGCCACTTATCTTGGATAGAACATAGAACATAGAACATAGAACAATACAGCGCAGTACAGGCCCTTCGGCCCACGATGTTGCACCGAAACAAAAGCCATCTAACCTACACTATGCCATTATCATCCATATAATTTCTATGCTCCCTGGTTCTAGAATTCTTCACCAAGGGAAACAATTTTATTCTGTCCACTCTATCTCTTCCCCTCATAATTTTGCACAGCTCAATTAAGTCACCCCTCAGCCTTCTTTGTTCCAAGGAAAATAACCCCAACCTATTCAATCTCTCCTCGTAGCTACACTTTTCTAGCCCTGGCAACATCCTTGTAAACCTCCTCTGGACTTTCTCCAGAGCAATTACGTCTTTCCTGTAATGTGGCCACCAGAACTGCACACAATGGCCGAAATTCTCCCGAAACGGCGCGATGTCCGCCGACTGGTGCCCAAAGCGGTGCCAATCAGACGGGCATCGCACCGCCCCAAAGGTGCGGAATGCTCCGCATCTTTGGGGGCCGAGCCCCAACATTGAGGGGCTAGGCCGATGCCGGAGGAATTTCCGCCCCGCCAGCTGACGGAAACGGCCTTTGTTGCCCCGCCAGCTGGCGCGGAAATGACATCTCGGGGCGGCGCATGCGCGCGAGCGTCAGCGACTGCTGACAGTTTCCCGCGCATGCGCAGTGGAGGGAGTCTTTCCGCCTCGGCCATGGTGGAGACCGTGGCGGAGGCGGAAGGGAAAGAGTGCCCCCACGGCACAGGCCCGCCCGCGGATCGGTGGGCCCCGATCGCGGGCCAGGCCACCGTGGGGGCACCCCCCGGGGCCAGATTGCCCTGCGCCCCCCCCAGGACCCCGGAGCCCGCCCACGCCGCCTTGTCCCGCCGTTCAAAATGTGGTTTAATTCACGCTGGCGGGACAGGCAATTTATCGGCGGGACTTCGGCCCATCCGGGCCGGAGAATCCAGCGGGGGGGGCCTGCCAACCGGCGCGGCCCGATTCCCGCCCCCGCCGAATATCCGGTACCGGAGACTTCCGGGATTCACGGCGGCCAACGGCCGCTGGGGGGTCAGAGAATGACGCCCAAGATTCCAGTTGTGGCCTCACCAGTGTTTTATACAATTCTAACATTGTATCCTTACTTTTATATTCTACACCTCTGCCAATGAAGGAGAGCATTCCATATGCTTTCTTTACAACCTTGTCTACTTGAACTGCTGCCTTTAGTGACCTGATTACCTGTATGCCAAGAACTCTCACTTCATCTACCTTTCTTAGTATATATAGTGAAGCCTCCACCTCGCCACACTACCAGAAGGATGTGGAGGCTTTAGAGAGGGTGCAGAAGAGATTTACCAGAATGTTGCCTGGTATGGAGGGCATTAGCTATGAGGAGCGGTTGAATAAACTTGGTTTGTTCTCACTGGAATGAAGGAGGTTGAGGGGCGACCTGATAGAGGTGTACAAAATTATGAGGGGCATAGACAGAGTGGATAGTCAGAGGCTTTTCCCCGGGGTAGAGGGGTCAATTACTAGGGGGCATAGGTTTAAGGTGAGAGGGGCAAGGTTTAGAGTAGATGTACGAGGCAAGTTTTTTACGCAGAGGGTAGTGGGTGCCTGGAACCCGCTACCGGAGGAGGTGGCGGAAGCAGGGACAATAGTGACATTTAAGGGGCATCTTGACAAATACATGAATAGGATGGGAATAGAGGGATACGGACCCAGGAAGTGTAGAAGATTGTAGTTTAGTCGGGCAGCATGGTCGACACGGGCTTGGAGGGCCGAAGGGCCTGTTCCTGTGCTGTACATTTCTTTGTTCTTTGTTCTTTGTTCTATTTCCATTTATTGCGTACACTCGACAACTATTTGACCTTCCTAAATGCATGACCTCACACACCTCACTGTTAAATTCCAATTGCCACTTTATCGCCCACTCCACCAATCCATCGACACCATTCTGGAGATTATAGCTATCTCTACTCTGTCCACCACTCGGCCAATCTTTGTGTCGTCTGCAAATTTTCCAATCATGCTCCCCATGTTCATGTCCAAATCGTGACTATATAACACAAATTCTGGACTCATACCAGCTAAAGATGTGACAAAAGCAGATAATTAGAAAGGGGCCGATGAAACTGATTAATTCAACAACTCACAACTCAAAACATCTTTAATGACATTTCGCTGATGAAAATAATTGCTGCTTGAGGAAATATTTCTATCATATTTAGCATTCTACACCATAGATAATTTGTCAGTCATCTGCAAAATTTGGTTATGTCCTGTTCACTTAGTTCCTGCTGTCTCTATGGAACCAATAGCAGGAATTTTCCTTTCATTGCATCATTTTCACTATTCTAGAGGTTTGCCAGCTTATGCTTTGGTGAGATTCCTACTTCAATAAATCAACAACTCCTTTTCATAGAATCAGACAATCGTAGAATTTACAGTGCGGAAGGAGACCATTCGGCCTATCGAGTCTGCACCGGCTCTTGGAAAGAGCACCCTACTTAAGCCCACGCCTCCACCCTACTCCCGTAACCCAGTAATCCCAACTAACCTTTTTGACATTGAGGACAATTTATCATGGCCAATCCACCTAACCTGCACATCTTTGGACTGTGGAAGGAAACCGGAGCACCCGGAGGAAACCCACACAGACACGGGGAGGATGAACAGACTCCACACAGACAGTGACCCAAGCCGGGAATCGAACCTGGAACCCTGGAGCTGTGAAGCAACTGTGCTAACCATTGTGCTACCGTGAACACTTTTACGTGAACACTTAACAAATAAAGAATGCAGTTGTGATTGAATCATTCAAATCACATTCATTCTATTCAGGTCTGCTGAAGCACCTATAAATTGTTGAATTCTTTCATTTAAACAATCGACTGAAAGATGGGGAGCAATGGATCAGCCTTCATGTCATGCTTCCGGCCAGTACCCTGGCTTGAATGGGGAAGCTAATGATTCTACCAGTAGACTATATTCCCAAGTCAGCTTCATGATAAGAGTCCACACAAGGAATCCTAGTCATCGCCTCAAAGCCGAAAGGAATAATGAAAAACTGCCTCAAGATTACATTGCAGTAGGCCACTTTCTGAGTCTTTCGACTCAACATTGAGGGTCTGTCAGCAGCCAAGCGAAACCTATTCAAATTCCTTGCTGCTCAACACTGCATTGATAGAATTTTCCTGCAAGAAACACACTTTGGAGCAGAAGAAGCAGACCGCTATTCCATCAAAGGCTATGACCTCCGAGCTCCCACTCTCATGTCATGTGTCTGAACCAGCATTACTCAAGCAAACCATCTGACAATGACCACTTCCTCAGACACCTTAGCGATTGGTGGAATTCACATATCCTGGGCTGGATTCCCCCAAAATGAGACAATGTCCCCACGCCGGCGTAAAAACGTTGGAGTTTTACTCCCGAAATTCCTAGAAAAAGTTGACCGAATTCAATGCCCTTCAGGGGTCTAGCAGGGACCCTGAGTGAATCTCTCGGCTTTAGCTGCGGATATGGGCCCCCGCACTTCCGGTTCGGAGTCCGTGCATGGGCATGGCGGCGGCCTCCAGCGGCTGGGCCCTGCTCCATGGTGGACTCGGGCCGCGGAGACACACCAGAAAAAGAAACACCCAGATCGGCCGAGTGCCCGAGCCTCAACTGCCGCACAGTTATCCCTAGCCACCTATAAGGCCCACCCCGGTATCCGATTCGCCCGCCCCCAACCAGGGCGGCCGCAGACTGAGTCCGCAGTCGCCACACCAGCATCCCGACCGGCCATAGGTGGTTAGTTCCACACTGTCGGGAAATCAGCTGGTTGGGAGTAGAGGATTTCTGGGTGGGCGTCCGGCAATGGACCGCAGGTGGCACGGTGTACTCTGCGGTCATGCCGATCTTCTGTGCCCGGAGAATCGCCGGACCGGTGCCGGGCCCGATTATGGCGTGAAAGTGGATTCTCCTCCCCTGCGCCGGCCGCGATTATGGCATGGGGCTGCGGAGAATCCAGCCCCCTATGTTTACAAGCCCCAAAGCACAGCTGGGAGCAGCACGTCTTGCCTACCTTCCCCCACTGAGGGCACTGTTGCTTCACAGCGGCAGGACCCAGGTTCGATTCCCGGATTGGGTCACTGTCTGTGCGGAGTTTGCACATTCTTCTCGTGCCTGCATGGATTTCCTCTGGGCGCTCTGGTTTCCTCCCACAAGTCCTGAAAGACGTGCTGTAAGGCGAATTGGACATTCAGAATTCTCCGTCTGTGTACCCAAACAGGCGCCAGAGTGTGGAGTCTAGGGGTTTTTCACAGTAACTTCATTGCAGTGTTAACGTAAGCCTACTCGTGACACTAATAAAAGATTAACACTTTAAAAGTCACCATTCAGACTGGGGTACGCAATACTGGACAGTGACAATTCAGCGCTTGCAGAGTGCAACCAGAAATGATCTGACACTCAAACATGACCCCAAACAATGAGGAACATTCCATTAAGCAGATGGTGTTGGGATTACTCTCTCGAACTGTGCTGGGTCAGTTCTCTTACTGGAAATCTCCACCCTGCACAGAACATTGTCTTAGATGACTTCCGATAAAGCCTACACCGTTCTCTATTCGTTCACATGTGCCGACGTGTTCCAGTAGTCAACAACCCCAAGAAGATGGGATGGAACTTCTGGAAAGTCAACAGGACAAGACACAATGATACTTTGGAATGCAGCATCTCCACAATCCCACTACGAAACATCATTGTTGACGAAGTATTCAACCATCTCTGTGGTGACATCTACAAAGCAGCTTGCACGGCAATTCTCCGAGGCTACCAACCCATCTATACCCCATGCTTAGATAAAGAGCGTGTTGCCCTCCTAAAGGCAAATGAAGCATCAGGCCACCCAGAGGTAGGAGACCATCTGATCGAGTCTCTCCATGCCACGTGCCGCACTAAGTGGGAAGAAACCATAACAGAGCTAAACTTCACACACTCCAGCAGGAAGTGCTTGAGCCTAATCCATCACCATGGAGCAGCCCAAAAGCCACCCATTCAAAACCGCTCCTCACTTACTCCCAACCATGTGTCCAGCCATTTGATTGCCACATCTAGGGTGCCCCTGATCAAACGCACCAAAAGAAAGTCCAGAGTGAACGAACGCAACACCATCCGCAACACAGAGAAGACATCAGCCTGCCCGCTTTGAGGTTGCAGAACTAAAGAAGGTCCTACAGGGCTTGAAGTGTGGCAAGGCAGCAGGATATGGCAGTATCTCTTCAGAATTTATGAAACAGCTGGGGCGCCAAGCTCTTGCCTGGCTGACCTGGTTTTACAAGATGGCCATAAATTCCAACACCATTCCAAAGAAATGGCAGGCAGCAAAAGCCATCGCCATACCAACATCCGGAAAAGACCCCTTACTTGCAGCTAGCTACCGTCCAATTCCTCGACTGTCGGTCCCATATAAAATCTTTTAATGCCTCATGCTTTAGTGCATATCTCCAATCATAGAAGTCCTTTGCATCGACCAAACTGGTTTCCCCAAGGACCACAGCACAGGAGAACAGGTACTGGCCCCTTATCATATACATTGAAAATGGCTTTCAGGAAAACTTGAAGACAGGTACTGTGTTCCTTGACCTCACGCCACCTACCTCACCGTTAGGCACACTGGCCTCCTCCTGAAGCTGTCACGGGTCCTCTCCCCACCCCGTGCGACTAAAAGCAACGTAACATTGCTGAACACTCGAAGGTTCAGAGTTCACCTTGGACAGGCAAAAAGGTACATGGAAATGACAAACCAATGGACTCCCCCAAGGTTCAGTACTGGCTCTAACCCTGTTCAACTTGTACACAAATGGTCTCCCAAAAGCTACCTCCTGAACATTCATATGTGCTGACGACATCTGCCTCGCAACTCATATCCCGACTTCGACACCTTTGGCTGGATCCTAAACTAGGACCTGCCAAAACTTTAAAAAATATATATTTTTATTCAGTCAAAATTTTTCATGACACACAAACAACTATAATACAACAACTGCCCAATCCCCCCAAGCTCCCTCTTCCCACCCTCTCACCCCTTCACAAAGAAAACAAAACCTTAATCAGACTAAAATAAGGCAAACACCTCCTAACAGCTGACAGCAACCACTTCCCTGAAGAAGGAGATAAAGGGATTCCATTGCGAGTGGAACCCTTCCGCCAACTCCTCATGGTTTACTTCATCTTCTCCAGATCCAAAAATTCCACCAGATCCCCCAACCAAACCCTTTGCGGTACTGGGCACTTGCACCCAAGCAGAACTCGTCATTGGGCTATTAGTGAGGCAACGGCTAGGACATCTGTCCTCGTCCCCGTCTGCAGCACTGGCAAGCCAAATATTCATAAAATGGCCACCAATGGGCACATCTCCAGATTTTCGTCCAAAATCCCTGACATTACATCAAAAACGTAGGCCCAGAAACTAACAAGCTTGGGGAAGACCATAACATGCATTAGTGATTTGCTGGCCTTCTAGAGAACCGCTTGCACCTATCCCCCACCCCTGAGAAGAATTCATGCATACTCGTCCTAGTCAGGTGTGCCCTCTGCCCATGTTAAACTGGATCTGACTTAACCTCGCATATGTGGATATAAAGCTGACCCTGCAAAGAGCCTCCTCACTCCACACTGCCCGCTCAAAGACCAAACCCATCTCACCCTCCCACTTCCTCTTTACTTCCTCCAACCATGCCTGTTCTGTAGCCAACATCTGCCCATAGACGTCTGAAATCATACCCTCCCTGAACTTGGCAGAGAGATCTGGGTGTACAGGCCCACAGGATACTAAAAGTTACAACGAGTGGAGAAGGTAGTCAAGAAGGCATACGACATGCTTGCCTTCGGCTGGGGCGTTGAGTACAAAAATTGGCAAGTCATGCTGCAGCTGTACAAAACCTTAGTTAGGCCACACTTGGAATACAGTGTTCAATTCTGGTCACCACACTATCAGAAGGATGTGGAGGCTTTGGAGAGGGTACAGAGGAGGTTTGCCAGAATGTTGCCTGGTTTGGAGGGTATTGGCTATGAAGAGAGGTTGGAAAAACATGGTTTGTTCTTACTGGAATGACGGAGGTTGAGAGGCGAACAGATAGAGGTAGACAAAATTATGAAAGGCATGCACATAGCGGATAGTCAGAAGCTTTTCCCCAGGGTGGAAGACTCAATTACTAGTGGACATAGGTTTAAGATGCGAGTGGCAAGGTTTAGAGGAAATGTGTGAGGGATGTTTTTTACACAGAGGATCGTCGGTGCCAGAGAAGGTGGTGGAAGCAGGTTGTGACGTTTAAGGGTCGTCTTGACAAATACATGAATAGGATGGGAATAGAGGGATACGGACGCCGGAAGTGTAAAAGGTTTTAGGTTAGACGGCCAGCATGGTCGGCGCAGGCTTGGAGGGCTGAAGGGCCTGTTCCGTGCATTACTTTTCTTTGTTCTTTGTTCTTCGTAACAAGGGCACTCAGGCGCGACCCTATGCATGAACTCTCTTCCATCCACCCCCATTTAGAGTCCGGATCCTTGAACCATTCCCGCACCTTATCAACATTTGCTGCCCAGAAATAGCATAACAGATTAGGTAATGCCAACTCCCCGACTGACTATCCATTTGCAAAAAGATCCTCTGAACCAGAGGAGTCTTCGCAGCCCAAACAAAAAACAGATATCAATTTGTTAACCCTGCAAAAGAATGACTGGGAGACACTGGAACAAAAACAAAAACCGCAGTAGAATATTCATCTTTATCGTCTGTACCCTTCCCGCTAAGTTCAGAAGGAGGGCATCCCACCTTTTCAAATTGGCCTTTACCCCTTCTCACCAGGACAGAAAAGTTACATTCATGGAGCGAGGCTCAGTCATGGGCCACCCGTATACCCAAATACCGGAAGCTAGTCTTGGCCGGGCAAAACAGCTTCCTCCCCAGATCAGCTCCCCTCCCCGGGGGGCTCACTGGGAAAACATCCACTCTTGCCCAGATTTAGCTTGTATTGCGCAAAGGAGCCAAACTTCCTGAGTAGCTCCATTATCTCCCCACATTGGAGAGAGGGTCCGCAAATAAGGACATGCTATGCTCCCTACCTCCACATTCTATTGCTGTCCATCTGGTAGATGACATTAACGCAATTGCCAATGGCTTGATTGCTGAGGCAAACAAACGAAACAACGGACACCCTTGCCTTGTACCCCGTTCAGTGGGAATAACCCAAGCTCAGGGCATTACCACGTACACTCGTGGTGTGGGCCCTGTACAAAAGCCTAATCCATTAAATAAATTTTGGCCTGAAGCCAAACCACCCCAGGATCTCAAAGAGGTTCCCCCACTCAACCCTATCGAACGCCTTCTCCAGGTCCATCAAAATAATCACCTCAGGCTCGGTCCCTAATGAGGGAGACAGCACAACATTTAACAACCTCCTAATATTGGCCAACAACTGCCAGCCCTTAACAAATCCTGTCTGATCCACTGACATCACACCCGGTAGGCAGGATTCAACTTCGCATCAGTGTTTAACAATGAAATAGGCTGATACGACCCACATTCCATTTGATTCTTGCCTTTATTCAGGATCAAGGAAATTGGTGCCTGAGTCAAAGTGGCCGGCAACACCCCCCCGGAAACATAGAACATAGAAAATACAGCACAGAACAGGACCTTCGGCCCACGATGTTGTGCCGAACCTTTGTCCTAGATTAATCATAGATTATCATTGAATTTACAGTGCAGAAGGAGGCCATTCGGCCCCTCGAGTCTGCACCAGCTCCTGGAAAGAGCACCCTACCCAAACTCAACACCTCCACCCAACACCAAGGGCAATTTGGACATTAAGGGCAATTTATCATTGGCCAATTCACCTAACCCGCACATCTTTGGACTGTGGGAGGAAACCGGAGCACCCGGAGGAAACCCACGCAGACACGGGGAGGACGCGCAGACTCCGCACAGACAATGACCCAAGCCGGAATCGAACCCGGGACCATGGATCTGTGAAGCAATTGTGCTATCCACAATGCTACCGTGCTGCCCTTAAGGACAAATAAATCTACACTATATCATTTTCCCTTAATCCATGTACCTATCCAACAGCTGCTTGAAGGTCCCTAATGTTTCCGACTCAACTACTTCCACAGGCAGTGCATTCCATGCCCCCACTACTCTCTGGGTAAAGAACCTACCTCTGATATCCCTCCTATATCTTCCACCTTTCACCTTAAATTTATGTCCCCTTGTAATGGTGTGTTCCACCTGGGGAAAAAGTCTCTGACTGTCTACTCTATCTATTCCCCTGATCATCTTATAAACCTCTATCAAGTCGCCCCTCATCCTTCTCCGCTCTAATGAGAAAAGGCCTAGCACCCTCAACCTTTCCTCGTAAGACCTACTCTCCATTCCAGGCAACATCCTGGTAAATCTTCTTTGCACCTTTTCCAGAGCTTCCACATCCTTCCTAAAATGAGGCGACCAGAACTGTACACAGTACTCCAAATGTGGCCTTACCAAAGTTTTGTACAGCTGCATCATCACCTCACAGCTCTTAAATTCAATCCCTCTGTTAATGAACGCGAGCACACCATAGGCCTTCTTCACAGCTCTATCCACTTGAGTGGCAACTTTCAAAGATGTATGAACATAGACCCCAAGGTCTCTCTGCTCCTCCACAATGCCAAGAACTCTACCGTTAACCCTGTGTTCCGCATTCATATTTGTCCTTCCAAAATGGACAACCTCACACTTTTCAGGGTTAAACTCCATCTGCCACTTCTCAGCCCAGCTCTGCATCCTATCTATGTCTCTTTGCAGCCGACAACAGCCCTCCTCACTATCCACAACTCCACCAATCTTCGTATCGTCTGCAAATTTATTGACCCACCCTTCAACTCCCTCATCCAAGTCATTAATGAAAATCACAAACAGCAGAGGACCCAGAACTGATCCCTGCGGTACACCACTGGTAACGGGGATCCAGGCTGAATATTTGCCATCCACCACCACTCTCTGACTTCTATCGGTTAGCCAGTTCGTTATCCAACTGGCCAAATTTCCCACTATCCCATGCCTCCTTACTTTGTGCAGAAGCCTACCATGGGGAACTTTATCAAATGCCTTACTAAAATCCATGTACACTACATCCACTGCTTTACCTTCATCCACATGCTTGGTCACCTCCTCAAAGAATTCAATAAGATTTGTAAGGCAAGACCTACCCCTCACAAATCCGTGCTGACTATCCCGAATCAAGCAGTGTCTTTCCAGATGCTCAGAAATCCTATCCTTCAGTACCCTTTCCATTACTTTGCCTACCACCGAAGTAAGACTAACTGGCCTGTAATTCCCAGGGTTATCCCTAGTTCCTTTTTTGAACAGGGGCACGACATTCACCACTCTCCAATCCCCTGGTACCACCCCTGTTGACAGTGAGGACGAAAAGATAATTGCCAACGGCTCTGCAATTTCATCTCTTGCTTCCCATAGAATCCTTGGATATATCCCGTCAGGCCCGGGGGACTTGTCTATCCTCAAGTTTTTCAAAATGCCCAACACATCTTCCTTCCTAACAAGTATTTCCTCGAGCTTACCAATCTGTTTCACACTGTCCTCTCCAACAATACCCCCCTCTCATTTGTAAATACAGAAGAAAAGTACTCATTCAAGACCTCTCCTATCTCTTCAGACTAAATACACAATCTCCCGCTACTATCCTTGATCGGACCTACCCTCGCTCTAGTCATTCTCATATTTCTCACATATGTGTAAAAGGCCTTGGGGTTTTCCTTGATCCTACCCACCAAAGATTGTTCATGCCCTCTCTTAGCTCTCCTAATCCCTTTCTTCAGTTCCCTCCTGGCTATCTTGTATCCCTCCAATGCCCTGTCTGAACCTTGTTTCTTCAGCCTTACATAAGTCACCTTTTTTCTCTTAACAAGACATTCAACCTCTCTTGTAAACCATGGTTCCCTCACTCGACCATCTCTTCCCTGCCTGACAGGTACATACATATCAAGGACACGGAGCACCTGTTCCTTGAACAAGTTCCACATTTCACTTGTGTCCTTCCCTGCCAGCCTATGTTCCCAACTTATGCACTTCAATTCTTGTCTGACAACATCGTATTTACCCTTCCCCCAATTGTAAACCTTGCCCTGTTGTACGTACCTATCCCTCTCCATTACTAAAGTGAAAGTCACAGAATTGTGGTCACTATCTCCAAAATGCTCCCCCACTAACAAATCTATCACTTGCCCTGGCTCATTACCCAGTACTAAATCCAATATTGCCCCTCCTCTGGTCGGACAATCTACATACTGTGTTAGAAAAGCTTCCTGGACACACTGCACAAACACCACCCCATCCAAACTATTTGATCTAAAGAGTTTCCACTCAATATTTGGGAAGTTAAAGTCGCCCATGACTACTACCCTATGACTTCTGCACCTTTCCAAAATCTGTTTCCCAATCTGTTCCTCCACATCTCTGCTACTATTGGGGGGCCTATAGAAAACTCCTAACAAGGTGACTGCTCCTTTCCTATTTCTGACTTCAACCCATACTACCTCAATAGGGTGATACTCCTCGAACTGCCTTTCTGCAGCTGTTATACTATCTCTAATTAATAATGCCACCCCCCCACCTCTTTTACCACCCTCCCTAATCTTATTGAAACATTTATAACCAGGGACCTCCAACAACCATTTCTGCCCCTCTTCTATCCAAGTTTCCGTGATGGCCACCACATCGTAGTCCCAAGTACCGATCCATGCCTTAAGTTCACCCACCTTATTCCTGATGCTTCTTGCGTTGAAGTATACACACTTCAACCCATCTCCGTGCCTGCAAATACTCTCCTTTGTCAGTGTTCCCTTCCCCACTGCCTCATTACATGCTTTGGCGTCCTGAATATCGGCTACCTTAGTTGCTGGACTACAAATCCGGTTCCCATTCCCCTGCCAAATTAGTTTAAACCCTCCCGAAGAGTACTAGCAAACCTCCCTCCCAGGATATTGGTGCCCCTCTGGTTCAGATGCAACCCGTCCTGCTTGTACAGGTCCCACCTTCCCCAGAATGCGCTCCAATTATCCAAATACCTGAAGCCCTCCCTCCTACACCATTCCTGCAGCCACGTGTTCAACTGCACTCTCTCCCTATTCCTAGCCTCGCTATCACGTGGCACCGGCAACAAACCAGAGATGACAACTCTGTCTGTCCTGGCTTTCAACTTCCAGCCTAACTCCCTAAACTTGTTTATTACCTCCACACCCCTTTTCCTACCTATGTCGTTGGTACCAATGTGCACCACGGCTTCTGGCTGCTCACCCTCCCCCTTAAGGATCCTGAAGACATGATCCGAGACATCCCTGGCCCTGGCACCCGGGAGGCAACATACCTTCCGGGAGTCTCGCTCGCGACCACAGAATCTCCTATCTATTCCCCTAACCATTGAATCTCCTACAACTATTGCTTTTCTATTCTCCCCCCTTCCCTTCTGAGCCCCAGAGCCAGACTCAGTGCCAGAGATCTGGCCGCTAGGGCCTTCCCCCGGTAGGTCATCCCCCCCAACAGCATCCAAAACGGTATACTTGTTTTGAAGGGGAACGGCCACGAGGGATCCCTGCACTGTCTGCCTGTTTGTTTTTTTCCCCCTGACTGTAACCCAGCTATTCTTGTCCTGTACCATGGGTGTGGTTACCTCCCTGTAACTCTTCTCAATCACCCCCTCTGCCTCCCGGATGATCCGAAGTTCATCCAGCTTCAGCTCCAGTTCCCTAACACGGTCTTTGAGGAGCTGAAGTTGGGTGCACTTCCCGCAGGTATAGTCAGTGGGGACACCGGTGGTATCCCTCACCACCCACATCCTACAGGAGGAGCATGTAACTGGCCTAGCCTCCATTCCCTCTTACCTGACAGAATATAGCTGCTGTGTGGACTAACTAGATCTCCGCCCTCCGACTCTGCTCCCAGTCAGCTACACTTCCTGTAAACTCCTGGCTCTCTTCTCACTCTTAAATTGAATCATTAGACATATCCAACAGAAGTGGGACCAACTGACCAGCAAGCTGTTTGCAAAATACAATAGGGAACCCATCTGGATTTGGTGATTTGGTATCTGCATTGACTAAATACAGCTCATGATCTCCTCCAACCTTCTCGGTAGCTCTAACTTATTCCTCCTCTCCTGCTCCATCTCCATCCGGGAAGGTCAGCCGATCCAAAGGTTGCTCCATTGGTGCTCCCTCCTCCGGAAGCTCTGACTCATACAACCCATGGTAATAGCCTTTAAACACCTCATTAACCTTCTCTAGGGCATAAACTTACCCACCAGCAAGTCCCTAAACTGCATTTTCTCCCAGGAGGCTGCCTTCTGCCTCAGCAGATAAGCCAACAGATAACTGGCCTTCTCCCCAAACTCATAGAAAGTCCCCCTTGTGCCTTACCCACTGACAACGACTCAAACTCCATTTGCAACTTCTTTCTGTCTGTCAATAACTCTGGCATTGGGGTGATCGAGTACTGGCGGTCCACCTCAAGAATGGAATCCACCAGCCTCTGCCTCTCCACGATTTCTAGACTTATCCCTATGCACCTTAAAAAAGATTGTCTCTCCCGAACCACCGCCTTCAGCGCCTCCCAGAGTGAGACCGCTTGTTCCTGTTGAACTGAACATACTCCCAGTGGCAGAGGATACCCGCTCACAAAAACTCTTATCCGCGAGCAAGTCTGCATCCAGTTTCGAGAGAGCGGCTTGGCTGCAACATCAAGGTCCCAAACTGCGGAGCATGATCCAATAGAACAATCGCTGAGCACCCTGCCCCCTCACCCCAGGGAGAAGAGACCTATCCACCACAAAAACTCCCTATCCCTTGGAAACTTAAACCTCCACGGGTCTGCTCCCTGCTCAGTTCCATGAACACTAATAACTTGTCCACCATCCCTAATGGACTCCAAAACTCAGGATTCAACCTATCCAGTCTTGGATCCAAAACACAATAGAAGTCCCAGCCCCATAATTAACTGATCAAGATCTGGGATAGCTGCCAGCACCTGATTAATAAATGTCATGTCATCCCAGTTCGGTGCATATACATTGAGTAACACCACCACCGTGCCTGCCAATGACCCACTGATGATTATATCCCTCCCACCTGGGTCTGCCAATATGTTACCCACAGAGAAAGCCCCATTCATTCTTCAACAAACCAGCTCCTTCACCCTACAATCAAAACCCAAGTGACATACCTGTCCCACCTACCCCTTCTGCAACCTTGTTTGATTCTTAATTCTCCAATAGATCTCCAGTAAAACATCCTCATCCGTCTTCAAAATTCTCAAGTGTGCAAACATCCGGGACCTTTCTACTGGGCCATTTAACCCCCTCACATTCCAAGTTATCAATTGGATCAGGGGCCTCTGGGCCCACCCACCCCAGGTCCACCCTCCTATCCCCGAATCAGCCATTTCATAGAATTCTTTACAGTGCAGAAGGAGGCCATTCGGCCCATCAAGTCTGCTCTTGGAAAGAGCACCCTACCCAAGGTCAACATCTCCACCCGATCCCCATAACCCAGTAACCCCACCCAACACTAAGGGCAATTTTGGACACTAAGGGCAATTTATCATGGCCAATCCACCTAACCTGCACAATGTTGGACTGTGGGAGGAAACCGGAGCACCCGGAGGAAACCCACGCACACGCGGGGAGGATGTGCAGACTCCACACAGACAGTGACCCAAGCCGGAATCGAACCTGGGACCCTGGAGCTGTGAAGCAATTGTGCTGTCCACAATGCTACCGTGCCACCCTTTTCTCCCCCTGTGAGGCAACCCAGCAATGCCTCAAACTGCATCAGCTCCAGGCCCACTCAAGATGGCCACCACATCCCCCATAAAGATAGTCCAAAAACAAAGGAATCGTCAGCAGTCCGCTCCCCCCTTCTGCCCCCCCCCCTCTCTCCACTCCCCCTCCCAATCCCACCTCATTCTGAAAACCAAACCAACAGAGGAACTTTGCACTTGCTAAATAACAATATTCAAAGAATAAATACAATTTGTCATTGAGAAAAAAATACATATTTTATAAAGTATTATGCAGGAATATTTCCTCCTGATTTAACATCTACGTTTTTTTCTCTGAGTACAAGCCTGTCGGATAAAACAGGTACTGATGATGATTCTTGGTTGATTTACATTTTTTAGACCAAACAAAGAGTTACTTGTTGATGCGACTAGATGAGTAAGGTGGGTCAACAGACCCTTCTATTTTGTAACAGTAATTTTTAATGATATAATAACATAATGCATCAGCTATTGCACTGCTTGAATTGAGGAGCACAGACCTCCTCTTCCCTGCCACTGTTGTGTTGCTATTTGTCTTTTTGGTGTCTTTTCAACTTCTGCCTAAAATGAGTGTGAAGTGGGTAATGTACCTGCTGTTGTGCCCAAAGCCAATTATGTGAGACACATAAGGTGCCTGCCTTCTTAGCATAGGAAGTGCAAGCTATCAGTGCTAATCACATTTGTAATTAGAGGTTCATATGCCATAGGGGCTAAGAATTCCAATGGGAGTCTACTATTTAAGGGCAACCTGCACAGCAGAAAGACGAATAACCTTTGGTTCAAGCTGCCTTTTGTACCTGTGGACTTTTCTAAAATAATGTCAGCCGGAGACCCGTTTCCCTTTTTCTGATGGTGTCTGATGAAGGAGGTCACCAGGAGGAAGGATGTCCCCTTCCCCAGACATGGATATATAATCCGGAAACAGTGGAAAGAGGTTGCTGAGCATACAAATGCTGTTGTATTTGTGTTTTATAGAATATATTGGGTTGATTTTCTTTACTTCACGCATTGTTCTCACACCAGACTCCATAAAATTCCCAAACTCTGCAGTTTCGATCCCTTGTATAGAATTTAGTGTTTTTGTTATTCATTCTTGGGACATGGGTATTTCTGGCAAGGCCAGCATCTATTGCCCATCCGTAAGTGCTATTGAACTGAATGGCTAGCTAGGCCATTTCAGAGGGCAGATAAGAGTCAACCACATTGCGCTGTGGGTCCGGAATCACATGTGGGCCAGACCGGGTAAGGATGACAGATTTCCTTCCCTAGAGGATATTCGTGAACCAGACTAGGAGCTGGATTGTCCGATTCTGTCCGCAGATGTTCGCAGGATCCATCTGGTCTTACGACCAAAAAGTCGGCGCCACCCCCGCACCAATGCTCCACCCGGTGGGGAGCTAGCAGGTTTTACCTGCGGACATGGACGCAGAATGGCCGGGTCCATGGGTGTGCATGTGCACGGTGGCAGCCTACGGCATCTGCGCCATACAACATGGCAGCGGCCACTCACGGACTGCCAAAAACTGCCCCCTTGTAACGCCCCCCCCCCCTCACGACCCCGTACCATCCCCCACCAGTCCTCCCAGCCACCACCGAAGCCCCCTGCCAGCATAACGGCTCCTCCCCAACCCCCCCTGACGATGGCGGCGCTGGATTCTGTCCGCACCCGCCACCAGTGGTCCCCGAAAAGTGAGAGGACACGCGCCCCATGCCGTTGGGGACTCGACCCATTGGGGGCGGAGCATCGGGGGAGGGCTTCAAGTACGCCGTTTCTGAGGGGGCGGAATATCGGAAAAACAACGCCGTCCTCGATTTCGGCGTAAAAATTGATTCTCCGGCCGATCACCGAACGCGATGTTGGCGTCGGCGATCGGAGAATCCAGCCCTAGGTGTTTATGACAAACGACAGAAGTTTCATGGTCATTATTATATTCATTGCAGATTTCTTTTTCACTGACTTGAAATTTCACCATTGGCTGTGGTGGAACTTGCGCCCAGAACATTACTCAGTGTCCCTGGATTATTGGTCCAGTGACAATACCGCTATGCCACTACCACCACCTCCCATTTCTAAGTTTCTTTCGGAATTTTCGATACTTTGCAGTCTTAATGCTTTCTGTCGAATTTAGGATCCTCCTGACTGCCTGGATTTTTTTTAATGTTAAAAAACAAGTAATTTTCTCATTACTATTGATGTATTTACAGATCCTAGCATTTGCTGTCGTCCTCAATTGCTTTCAGAAGATTGAATCTCTTTGTGGGTGACTGATGCCTACAGCTTTTGTTGTTGTTATCTATAGTGAAATAGGGATACAACATGCATTGGGCAAGCTTGTCCAAAACCGGATTCATAATACATAGCAGCTTCCAAATTGGCAATGGAAGAGGGCGGTACATCAGTTCAAACATTGTTCAGTGGACGCAGAGTTGGAGTAAACAGCTTTTTATATAATATATGTGCCACAAGCATGTGACAAGAATGACAGCCTGAGATTTAAAGTGTCATTTGAATTCAGAGTATATCTTGCAGTGAATGCAGGACACAGTGTAACTTAAAAACACATCAAATGAAGGTGTCAATTTTCAGAGGTGGAAGAAGGCATTGGCCAGGTTCTTGTGTGCCCAATTTTACAAGGGCAATTTTGACATGAATGAAGAGGCAGTCCTACTCGCAAAAAATTCCCCCTTATCCTGTGCAAATCATGTAACTTGGATCCTACGCGGAAGTTTACAAGTTCCGAAATGCGCAGCTCCATCTTGGTGCTTACCCACAATCATATTCGCACAATTCTGTCTCTCTGCACATTGAACACTTTGCATACATTTTGTCCCTCAACATTTAGTCTAAGACATTCATTTTACCAAGATACAATTTCCCCTGACCCTTTGCAAATATTGCCGCATTTACAACTTGGGAGCACGAGAGCTGTTCAATGACATGGCATGAATTGCACGAGTAGAATCAATTGCTGAGGATACACCAGCCTAATTTTTCCATGTCAACTTTGACTGGAGTGGAATTTGATCCCATCCCAGGGATACCTCACTGACTTGGGTTTCCCTTCTAACCCTGAAAAACAACCTCATACCGCAAAAGGGCAACAGGTGTCTCGTGAGTTGCCTGTCAATACTTCTTCCATACCCCCAAACCACCCCAAATTTCTGCTTTGTTAATGGATCCTGTGCTGGTCGATGCTTTGAGAATACTGACCTTTCTTCAATTTTTGTCCCAAAGCACTCTCTGCCAATCTTTGAACGATAGCCTCCAGCACATGGCAGATAAGTCAGCTTTCAGGGCATTTAAAATAAAAATAAATGTTTCATGGAAAGTGGGTGTCACTGGCAATTCCAGCATTTCCATTGGTTAGCACTATTGCTTCACAGCGCCAGGGTCCCAGGTTCGATTCCCGGTTTGGGTCACTGTCTGTGTGGAGTCTGCACGTTCTCCCCGTGTCTGCGTGGGTTTCCTCGGGTGCTCCGGTTTCCTCCCACAAATCCCGAAAGACGTGCTGTAAGGTGAATTGGATATTCTGAATTTTCCCTCTGTGTACCTGAGCAGACGCCGGTATGTGGCAACTCGGGGCTTTTCACAGTAACTTCATTGGGGTGTTAATGTCAACCTACTTGTGACAATAAAGATTATAATATGTTGCCCATCCCTATTTGCCATTGAGCCAACTAGCTTGTTGCCCATTTGGAGAACAGTTAAGAGTCAACCACATTGCTGTGGGTATGGCCTCATGTCAGACCAGGTAAGGTTGGCGATTTCCTTCCTCAATGGATGTTAGTGAACCAGATCGGTTTTTACAACTATGGTTTCATGGCCATCATTACTGAGGCTAGCTTTAAAATTCCAGATTTTTAATTTAGTTTAAATTTCACCAGCTGCCCAGATCATTAGCCTGTGCCTCTATCTTACTAGTCCAGTGACATTACCACTGCACCATCATTTCCACAGAAATTGTTCCATGGAATCTTTTGCCTTCTTGTGCAAAAACAAACAGCTGGTGTCATACTTACTGGACAACACCTTAATAATTACTACATTGGAAAGGAGTTATCAACAAGAAAGAGCACAGAACCTTTACTGCTTGGCAAGATACTCAGGGCATTTTGGATACAACCCTTACGCATAAGGACCACACATCTACTTATATCAGAGCAATATTCTACTTCATAAATGTGCAAGTTATCCTTTAGTCTGATGTCTGTTATTCAGAGAGTTACCACAATGCTTTTAT
Source organism: Scyliorhinus torazame (assembly GCF_047496885.1). Taxonomy (NCBI): domain Eukaryota; kingdom Metazoa; phylum Chordata; class Chondrichthyes; order Carcharhiniformes; family Scyliorhinidae; genus Scyliorhinus; species Scyliorhinus torazame. The sequence continues at coordinate 262,074,129 of NC_092713.1, forward strand.
TCTGCAGTAGCCTGTGATGGCATGCAGTGATAGCTATTCATACCTGAAGCTGAAGACATATTTGCCAGTGGTCAGTTGAAGGGGTTAGGCAATGCACTGCAGACTAGAGTTAGAGGAGGTTATAGAGTTGGGAATAGGAAAGGCAATGGAGAGAATTAAACATAAGAATGAGGAATACTGGTGAACCAGTAGCCAATATAGGTAAGTAAGCATGATGGGTGATGGAACTTTGCATAGTTTAAGATATGGGGCGGGATTCTCCGGAGTGGTTTGTGCCCCGCCGGCCGGCGGGAAAGGGGCTTGGCGCCACGCCAACCGGTGCCGGCTGGCTCGAGTTGGCACATGCGCAGGAGCGCCAGCGCGTGCTGGTGTCACCCCCGCCCATGCGCAGAGGGCTTTGTTTCTGTACCGGGAATGGCGGATCGGTACAGCCTCTGGTGCGGAAGGAAAGAGTGCCCCCACGGATCGGTGGGCCCCAATCGCGGGCCAGGCCACCGTGGGGGCACCTCCCGGGGCCAGATCCCTCCGTGCCCCCCCAAAGAACCCCGGAGCCCGCCCGCACCGCCAGGTCCCGCCGCTAAGGGACCTACTCCAATTTACGCTGGCGGGACGGGCGGGACTTCGGCCCATTGCGGGCCGGAGAATTCGGGCAGCCCCGGCACCCATTGAGTCGCGCCAGATCCCGCCATATTCCGAGGCGGGCGTCGCGACTCACGGCGGGCCGATTTTTGGGGGGGCGGAGAATTAGGAGGATGGTGGGGGCGGGATTCACGCCGACCCCCGGCAATTCTCCACCCCGGCGGTGGCGCCGGAGAATCCCCCCCCAACAGCATTTAGATGAATTCAGGCTTTTGGAGGATTGTACATGGGAACCCGATTCAGAAAAGCAGTGAAATAGTTTGTTTTACAGGTAGAGAAAGCATGGATGAGTGTTCCAGCAGCAGATTATCAAAGGTGTTGAGATGGGTGATTTTGTGGAGCTGGAATTTAATGGTCTCTATATAGAAAAGTGATGGATGTTCTGCTCAGTGTTTAGTTAGGACATTGATGTCATCAACAGTCTGGTTCAACCTGATTGTTTCCGATCTCTGCCACGTTCCGCAGAAGACTATTACAAGTGTTATTAATTATTCCCATGAAGAGGTTTATCCTGATGCCCCAAAGTGCTTTACCATCAATTAAATATCTTTTGAAGTGCTTCCACTGTTGTAATGTAGGGAATGTAGTGGGTAGTGGGGGGTGGCCAGGAGGTGGGCTGTGGGGTCGGGGTGGTTGGGTACGCAACACTGGCAGGGCAGCCATGTGGCTGTGCATGCCACTGACAGCCTGCTATAAACCTAGTGCCCTGGGTCATATAGGTGACCCCCCCCGCTGTGTGCCCTCTAGCCCCAGCCGACCCATCAGCTGTATGGGTGGTCCAGCACAACCTGTCCCATTTTTTCGGCCGTGATCAGTGTGTGTGTGGGGGTGTATAGTTGAAGCGTGGCTGCAGCTTTTCAGCCCGATGAGTGTCCATCACGGACCCGGCGATTCCCGTAGTGTTTTTTGTGTGTTCTGCTAGTGTTCCATGCGATGCCAGTGCTAGCCCCTCACCGGTAGGGAATCGGTGCAGGTGTGCGCCAATTTTTCTGGAATGAAGTACATGTACTTTTGTGGAACCATTATCCACTTGCTCAATATAGCAGCTGCTTCACAAAATGGCAGGTCTTGATTGTGAAGCAAGACAGTTCAGGAAATCCTTGTCTCTGGCTCTACTCTCTGACTGTCATTTGCGTTGAAAGGAAGAGAAGGAAGTCCTCTGCTGAATGCACACCCATAAACAGTACATTGCTAAGTTAATTGTTTTTTTCTCTGTCATTAACTTGAGAGTGGCATCAATCTCCGCCTGAGTTACTGCTGCAGGATTACCATGGAAATTCATGAATGCTATTTTTAATTTTCTGATTATACACTAATAAACATGATCCAGAAGGCTGAAATACAGGATTTTAACTATGTATTACCACTGATGTTTTTCCAATTTTGCAACAAGGAGAATAATCATTCAGTATACATGCTTGTGGATTAGCACTTGTGTTGCAGAATATTCGGTGTATAATTTAGTACCTATCAATCATATACTTCTGTACAAGTCTGATCATATTTTAGTCTGTAGAAAGCAGTTTACCTTGTGACACTTCCACCGTTAGAATTGACAGGAAGAATGTGGGTATCTTCAATGCTCTTCAATAAACAATTGCTCAAATCTATATTAATTATTGAACCAGGATTGTGTGAACAGTGTGAGACAGAGCACAGGGCATGGGCTGAATTGATCTTTCCACACATCTTCACTACAGTTATAGCACTTTATACCGTATAATTCACTCGCTGTCTATGTTATGTATTTTTGTTTTTTAAATTTAAAGTGCCCAATTCTTTTTTTTCCAATTAAGGGGCAATTTAGCATGGCTAATCCACCTACCCGGCACATCTTTTTGGGTTGTGGGGGTGAGACCCATGCAGAGAATGTGCAAACTCCACACGGACAGTGACCTGGGGCCGGGATCGAACCCAGGTCCTCGGCGCTGGAAGGCTGCAGTGCTAACCACTGCACCACTGTGCTGTCCCGATATTATGAATTTTCATTATGCATCCTCATGTATTTATCATATGTTCTATGTTCTCATGTATGGAGCAATCTATCTGCACTGTACGCAGAACAATACTTTTCACTGTACTTTGGTACATGTGACAATAAATATAAATATAAATCTACAGGTTTCTGCTATTGAGGGACACGTCTTGTTTTTGGAAAATAATGCAAGCTGTTTGAATGAGCAAGTGTTATTGGATGAAACTCAAACCGTATGTAGACACGTGAGAATAAATTCTCTGAATGTGTGCCACTAACTCGCAGTTGGATGTGAAATAGCATAAATTTCCAACCATTTCTTATTTTTAAAAATGTATTCAAGGTAGGTGGGCTTCCTTTGCTAGCCTAGCATTTATTATACATTCCTAATTTCCCTTGAGAAGGTAGTGGTGAGCTGCCTTCTTGAACCGCTGCAGTCCACGTGTTGTAGGTACACCCAGTGCTGTTAAGGAGGGGCCATGATGTGGAGATGCCGGCGTTGGACTGGGGTGAGCACAGTACGAAGTCTTACAACACCAGGTTAAAGTCCACCAGGTTTGTTTCGATGTCACTAGCTTTCGGAGCGCTGCTCCTTCCTCAGGTGAATGAAGAGGTCTGTTCCAGAAACACATATATAGACAAATTCAAAGATGCCAAACAATGCTTGGAATGCGAGCATTAGCAGGTGATTAAATCTTTACAGATCCAGAGATGGGGTAACCCCAGGTTAAAGAGGTGTGAATTGTACCAAGCCAGGACAGTTGGTAGGATTTCGCAGGCCAGATGGTGGGGGATGAATGTAATGCGACATGAATCCCAGGTCCCGGTTGAGGCCGCACTCATGTGTGCGGAACTTGGCTATTAGTTTCTGCTCGGCGATTCTGCGTTGTCGCGGGTCCTGAAGGCCGCCTTGGAGAACGCTTACCCGGAGATCAGAGGCTGAATGCCCTTGACTGCTGAAGTGTTCCCCGACTGGAAGGGAATATTCCTGCCTGGTGATTGTTGCGCGATGTCCATTCATTCGTTGTCGCAGCGTCTGCATGGTCTCGCCAATGTACCACGCTTCGGGACATCCTTTCCTGCAGCGTATGAGGTAGACAACGTTGGCCGAGTCGCACGAGTATGTACCGCGTACCTGGTGGGTGGTGTTTTCACGTGTAATAGTGGTATCCATGTCGATGATCTGGCACGTCTTGCAGAGATTGCCATGACAGGGTTGTGTGGTGTTGTGGTCACTGTTCTGAAGACTGGGTAGTTTGCTGCAAACAATGGGGGTTAAGGAGGGGGTTCGAGGATTCTTACCCAGTGACAGTGAAGAAATAACAATATAGTTCCAGGTCAGGATGGTGATTGACTTAGAGGGGAACCTCCAGGGGGTGGTATTGCCATGTATCTGCTGCCCTTGTCCTTCTATCTAGATGGTAGCATTCGTGGGTTTGGAAGGTGCTACCAAGGGAGAATTGGTGAGTTCCTGTAGTGCATCTTCTAGATGGTACATACGGCTGTCATTGTGTTTGGTGATGGAGGGAGTGAATGTTTGTGAAATCAGTGCCAATCAAGTGGGCTGCTTTATCTTGCATAATGTCAAGCTTGTTGAGTGTTGTTGGAGTTGCACTCATCCAGGCAAGTGAATATTCTCTCACACTCCTGACTTGTACCTTGTAGGTGGCAGACAGTTTTGGGAAGCAGGGAGATGAGTTACTTGCCGCAGAATTCCTCGCCTTTAACTTGCTCTTGCTCTTTACCTGGCTAGTCCAGCACTGCTTCCAGTCAATGGTAAGCCTCAGGATATTGATAGTGGGGGATTCAGTAATGGTAATGCCATTGAATATCAAGGGATGACTGTTTGATTCTCTCTTGCTGCAGATGGTCATTGTCTGGCAGCTGTCAGGCGCGAATGTTACTTGCCATTTGTCAGACCAGACAAAGTCCAGGTCTTGCTGCATTTGAACATGAACTGTTTCAGTATCTGAGGAGTTACAAATCATGCTGAACATTGTGCAATCATCTGTGAACATCCCTACTTCTAACATTATGAAGGAAGGAAGGTCATTGATGAAGCAGCTGAAGATGGTTGGGCTTCGGACACTATTCTGAGGAACTCCTGCAGTGATGTCCTGGGGCTGAGATGACTGACATCCATCAACCACAACCATCTTCCTTTTTGCTAGGTATGACTCCAACCAGTGGACTGTTTTCCTCCTGCATCCTATTTCCTCCAATTTTGCCAGGGCTCCTTGATGCCACGCTCTTGATGTGAAGGGCAGTCACTCTCACCTTACTTCTGGAGTTCAGCTCTTCTATCCATATTTGAGCCAAGGTTGTAACACGGTCAGGAGCTGAGTGACCCTGGCGGAACCCAAATGAGTGTCAGTGAGCAGGTTATTGCTGAGTAAGTGCTGCTTGACTGCACTGCAGTAAAACTGCAGATTAATGTTCATTTTTCATACCTGGTTGGTTTTTAAATGAGGTTCAGTTTGGATCAAGTACTCTGGCATTTAAAAGTCAACTTCACCAAACCTGATTGCCCTGTGAAAACGTAACACTCAAATTTGACTCAGTTATGTTCACATTTCACAAGGTTATCCTGTGCTTAGAAAATAATATTCAAGGTGCATCATTTATGAGAGTGGGTCACAGATCCTTACTGCTATTGACTAAAGGAACTCAGTAATGAATATTCATGCGAATGTTCCTATGCCGAGTGAAGGTATGTTTATTCATAACTTCAAAGACGGACTATATTTGTCTGAAAATGTTTGGAACTTTCTTACAGTTGAAAATGAAGATTGTTGGGCTCCAAAAGATGGCCAGTGATAAAAGTTACCTGACTCACAGTGCAGAATTCTCCCATCCTGCCCATGGTGGGTTTGCTGGTGGAAGGAAGCAGAGAATCTAGTGAGAGTGAAAATGTCGGAAACCCGCCAGTGTATAATCACCTTGCAATTCTCCCAGTGGTGGGTTAATGGCGGGTTTCCACTGGCTGGCGGCATTTCCACTGACTGGAACGCCATTTGTGTTCATTTGTATCTTACTAATGTGTCGTCGTCCCCCGCGAAGGAGGGCTGTTGACGGTGGATGGCAGAGGGGAAAGGAGGTGAATGAAGAAGACGAACAATGCAAGGCAGGGGGCAGACCAGAGGGAGGGAAGCTGGACCCTGACAAAGCTGCATGAAACACAACCTTGGGCGGGATTATTCCCTACTCGGCAGGGCAGGGGGTCCCGGCGTGATGGAGTGGCGGGAACCACTCCGGCGTCGGGCCGCCAGAAAGGTGTGGAGAGGGCCAAACCCTCACCTTGAGGGGCTAGGCCCGTGCCGGAGCGGTTTCCGCTCCACCGGCTGGCGGGAAAGGCCTTTGGCGCCGCGCCAGCCAGGGCCGAAAGGTCTTCGCTGGGCGACATGGCTCCGTCCATGCGCGGGAGAGTCAGCGGCTGCTGACGTCATCCCCGCGCATGCGCAGGGGAGGGGGTCTCTTCCGCCTCCACCATAGTGAAGACCATGGCGAAGGCGGAACAGAGAGAGTGCCCCCACGGCACAGGCCCGCCTGCGGATCGGTGGGCCCTGATCGCGGGCCAGGCCACCATGGGGGCACCCCCCCGGGGCCTGATCGCCTTGTCCCGCCGTTCAAAAGGTGGTTTAATCCACGCTGGCGGGACAGGCATTCCAGCAGCAGAACTTCAGCCCATCGCGGGCCGGAGAATCGGTGGGGGTGGGCCCACCGACTGGCGCAACGCGATTCCCGCTCCCGCCGAATCTCTGGTGGCGGAGACTTCGGGACACGGCAGGGGCGGGATTCACGCCAGCACCTGCCGATTCTCCGACCCGTCGGGCGGGTTGGAGAATCCTGCCCAAACAATGGATAGCACATGTATTTTTGGAAGGGGATTCACAGACTGCAGATAATGGGGACAGGGCCTTTTAGTGTGGCACATTAGGGATGGTTCACATGAACACTAAACAGGTTGGGGCTGCAGTGGTTTGTGAGGGTTACTACTGTCATAGAATCATAGAATTTACAGTGCAGAAGGAGGCCATTCGGCCCATCGAGTCTGCACCGGCTCTTGGAAAGAGCACCCTACCCAAGGCCAACACCGCCACCCTATCCCCATAACCCAGTAACCCCAACCAACACTAAGGGCAATTTTGGACACTAAGGGCAATTTATCATGGCCAATCCACCTAACCTGCACATCTTTGGACTGTGGGAGGAAACCGGAGCACCCGGAGGAAACCCACGCACACACGGGGAGGATGTGCAGACTCCGCACAGACAGTGACCCAAGCTGGAATTGAACCTGGGACCCTGGAGCTGTGAAGCAATTGTGCTATCCACAAGGCTACCGTGCTGCCCCTACAAGGCTACATAGTCCTTTTTGGAAAACGGGACAAGTAACAGAACAGAGAGTATAGAAAGTGGCAGGAATCTAACTTCTGGCACAGCAGAAAAGGGGAAACTATGAGAAGGGGCGGACAATTAGGGTGTTGTACCTAAATGTGCGCAGTATATGAAGCACGGTAAGTAAGCTTTATCACGCACATTGAAATTGGTGGGTACTGAAGTGTTGGGTACTCTGAGACACAGACGAACCAACACGGTTGCGAATGGTACAACACAGTTTTATTTCATTTAACTATTGACATAGTAAACTCTGGTACTCAGCACATGGTGACTGTCTGAGTGGCTTTTTATGAGTTCTGTGCCCTGAGCAGTCTCCTGCTGGACTGCCCAGGACTGCCCAGGAAGTGTTGTGTTCCTTGTTTTGTACTGTGTATGCTCTTGTCTGTGATTGGCTGTCGTGTTGTGTGTGCTAATTGGTCCGTTGATCTGTCCATCATTATGTATGTATGTATGTGCTGTGATGTTCACTTGAATATCATGACATCCCCCCTTTTCTACAAGATTATGTGCCTACGTGGTTATAAATAGAGATGTGTACTGAGTGCAGCTAAATGTGTGTGTGTGTAATATTTACAGCATGTACATGGGGCTTAACTATATACAAGGGGCGATGTCGGGTGTGACATAATAACGAGGTTGTACCATAACAAAGAACGGGGAAATGTGGAATGATAAAACAAATTCCTGTAACGATAAGAACATAAACATGTTAATACAGTGGTTGCATGAGTTCAACGTGTAAACAGTCTCATTTGTTCAGTCTAGTGGGTGGGCGACGAATTCGGGTTGACCGCCTCAAGGGTAGGTCTGGAACCACCGGCTGAGGTGCGGGCCTGGCCACGGGCGACGACGGAAGGGGCATGGTAGCAGGCAGCTCCACGAAGTCGCTATCAGGAACAACAGGAGGACACGGTGTCAGTGTAAGGTCTCGTAGCGAGCATGGAAGTAGGCGAAGAGCCCTGCGATTGCGCCTACGAACGGATCCATCAGGCATGCGAACCAGGAACGAGCGGGGAGCCACGCATCGGAGAACTTCGGCAGGTGCTGACCAGCCACCTTCTGGTAGGTGGATGCGGACTTCGTCTCCAGGGGCCAGGGCGGGAAGATCAGTTGCCTGTGTGTCATATGACCTCTTCTGGCGACCGCGCTGCAGTTGCATCCTGTGCAGTACTGGACCATGGTCTATTGTGGGTGCCAGGATGGAAGGCACAGTGGTCCTGAGGGCGCGACCCATCAGCAGCTGGGCTGGTGAGAGATCAGTGGCTAGTGTGGCCGAGCGATAGGCCAGCAGGGCGAGGCAGAAATCCGACCCGGCAGAAGCAGCCTTGCAGAGGAGCCGCTTAACAATATGAACGCCCTTCTCCACCTTTCCATTGGACTGGGGGTGCAGAGGGCTAGACGTCATGTGTGTAAAGCCATACGAGGCAGCAAATGATGACCATTGCTGGCTGGCGAAACAGGGCCCATTGTCCGACATGACAGTCATCGGAATGCCGTGGTGAGCGAAGGTGTCTTTGCAGGCCCTTATGACAGCAGACAACGTCAAATCGTGCAGGCGTATGACTTCTGGGTAGTTGGAGAAGTAGTCAACGATGATGACATAGTCCCTGCCGAGCGCGTGAAATAGGTCCACACCCACCTTCGCCCAGGGGACGTCACCAGCCAATGGGGCAGAAGCGTTTCAGGAGGTTGCGCCGGCTGAAACCTTTGGCAGGTGGGACAGTTGAGCACCATGTTGGCAATATCGTCACTGATGCCCGGCCAGTATACCGCCTCTCGAGCCCTCCGTCTGCACTTCTCGACCCCCAGTGGCCTTCGTGTAGTTGGTCGAGAACCAGCTTGTGCATGCTGTGCGGAATCACAATCCGGTCCAGCTTCCGAAGGACACCATCAATGACGGCCAGGTCGTCTCGGACATTGTAGAACTGCGGGCACTGCACTTTGAGCCACCCTCCCGTCATGTGGCGCATCACACGTTGTAGAAGGGGTCGGCCGCAGTCTCTCGGCGAATACGGGCCAGACTGGAGTCGTTAGCCGGCAGGTTTGCCGATGTGAAGGCCACCTGCGCCTCGACCTGACATACGAACCCCTCCGAATCTGGCGGCGTGCTCACTGCTTTGGATAGGGCATCCGTAACGATGAGTTCCTTCCCTGGGGTGTAGACCAGTTGGAAGTCGTACCTCCTGAGTTTAAGTAGGATGCGCTGGAGGTGAGAGGTCATCTCGTTCAGGTCCTTGTTTATGATGCTGACCAGGGGGCGGTGGTCAGTTTCAACCGTGAACCGGGGAAGACCATACACATAATCATGGAACTTGTCTAAACCAATTAGCAAGCCCAGGCACTCCTTTTCGATCTGCGCGTAGCGCTGCTCTGTGGGGGTCATTGCTCGCGATGCATAGGCGACCGGGGCCCATGACGCCGTGTCATCCCGCTGCAGGAGCACTGCCCCAATGCCGGACTGGCTGGCATCAGTCGAGATTTTGGTGGCACGAGACGTGTCAAAAAATGGCAATACCGGTGCAGTGGTGAGTTTGAGTTTGAGCTCCTCCCATTCCAGCTGGTGTGTGCGTTGCCACTGGAACTCTGTGGACTTTTTGACGAGGTGGCGCAGAGCTGTCGTGTGGGAGGCAAGGTTGGGAATGAACTTCCCCAGGAAGTTGACCATGCCAAGGAAGCGTAGCACTGCTTTCTTGTCTGCCGGCTGTGACATGGTCGTGATGGTGCTCACCTTGTCTGCATCCGGACAGACCCCTGACCGGGAAATATGGTCCCCCAGGAGCTTCAGCTCGGTTTGGCCAAAGGAACTTGGCTCGGTTGAGGCGCAGGCCGTTTTCCCGTAGGCGGGCAGAAACACGTTGGAGACGATATATGTGCTCCTGTGGTGTGGTGGATCAGATGATGACGTCATCCACGTATACGCGCAACCCTTCGATGCCTTCCATCATCTGCTCCATGATCCTATGAAAGACCTCGGATGCCGAGATGATGCCAAATTGGCATCCGGTTGTAGCAGAACCTGCCGAAAGGGGTATTGAAGGTGCACAGCTCCACAGTTGCCGCACGTCGTGACGTCATGGCGTTCGTTGCGCCACTGCGCATGTGCAGTTCGGTCTTTCATCAAGCGCGCCTGCGCATCACGTCCCTCAGTGTTGTCGTAGGTTTTGGCGCGCACAAGCGCGGGAGGCCTCGAAAAGCGCACGAAACGGCCGCCCTCGTCTGGGCCGCGGGCCGGGAGGAACTCGATCGCCTGGACCCGTTCGACCTCGTGGGGCACCTGGCTCGCCGATCCGGTCGCGTAGGACCCCCTCCATGCCGATTCGGTCGCCTGAAATTGGGCATAGCGGCTAGTCGCGTTCTCGTGCAGGACACAGGCTTCTGTTGCAGAGGCTAAGGTTAGGCCTTTTATTTTAAAAAGCTGCTGGCGTAGGGTGCCCGAGGCGACCCCAAAAATGATCTGGTCCCGGATCATGGACTCTGAGGTGGTGTCGTAACCGCAAGACTGCGCGAGTATGCGGAGATGCATCAGGAATGACTGAAAGAGCTCATCCTTACCTTGCAGGCGCTGCTGGACGACATACCTCTCAAAGCTCTCGTTGACCTCGACGATGAAGTGTTGGTCGAGCTTGAGGAGGACTGTCTCGTATTTAGATTTGTCCTCGCCTTCCGCGAACACCAGGGAGTTGCAGACATGGATGGCGTGCTGACCTGCGGTGGTGAGGAGGATGGCGATCTTTCTTTTGTCCGAGGCGCTCTCTTTTTCGTTGGCTTCCAGAAAGAGTTTGAAACGCTGTTTGAACAACGTCCAATTTACGCCAAGGTTCCCAGCGACTTGCAACGGCTGCGGTGTGTTGACTGTGTCCATGGCGCCGGGTGGCAGATTTGTGGGTAGGTATTAATTCATTCCTGGTACCATGAAGTGTTCGGTACTCTGAGACACAGGCGAACCAACACGGTTGCGATTGGTACAACGCAGATTTATTTCGATTAACTATTGACATAGTAAACTCTGTACTCAGCACATGGTGACTGTCTGAGTGGCTTTTTATGAGGTCTGTGCCCTGAGCTGTCTCCTGCTGGACTGCCCAGGAAATGTTGTGTTCCTTGTTTTGTACTGTGTATGCTCTTGTCTGTGATTGGCTGTCGTGTTGTGTGTGCTAATTGGTCCGTTGATCTATCCATCATTATGTATGTATGTATGTGCTGTGATGTTCACTTGAATATCATGACAGGTACGATGTTGTGGGGATCACAGAGACGTGGCTGCAAGGGGATCATGGCTAGGATCTAAATATCCAAGGATATGTGTCCTATCGAAAGGACAGACAGGTGGGCAGAGGGGGCGGGGTTGCATTGTGAGTAAGAAATTAAATAAAATTGATAACAGGAAGGGATAAAAAGGGTTGGAAAGCATAGAATCTGTGTGGGTGGAGTTGAGGAATTGCAAGGTACAAAATACCCAGATGGGAGTACAGGCCCCTAGCACATTTACAGGACACAGTGGGCAGTCAGTGGAGTGCACAAGCAAACGGGTGCCTTGCAGACTGCGGCAATGGCGGCCTATGCCCAGACAACCCAGCCCTGGGGGAACACCCCGTCCCCACAGCCCATCTTCTGGTCGTCCTCCACTACTCCCCCCAGCCCTGACACACTAATGAGGTTTTATCACACTTACAGCCACACTGTATTGACATAGGGGGCGGGATTCTCCGACCCCCCGCCGGGGCGGAGAATCGCCGGGGGCAGCGTGAATCCCGCCCCCGCCGGCTGCCGAATTCTCCGGCGCCGGACATTTGGCGGGGGCGGGAATTGCGCCGCGCCGGTCGGCAGGCTCCCTCTGTCGATTCTCCGGCCCCCGATGAGCCGAAATCCCGCCCGTTCTATGCAGGTTCCGCCAGCGTAAATTGGAGTTGGTCCCTTACCGGCAGGACCTGGCGGCGCAGGCGGGCTCCGGGGACCTGGGGGGGGCGCGGGGCGATCTGGCCCTGGGGGGGTGCCCCCGCGGTGGCCTGGCCCGCGATCGGGGCCCACCGATCCGCGGGCGAGCCTGTGCCGTGGGGGCACTCTATTCCTACGCGCCGGCCGTGTAAGCCTCCGCGATGGCCGGCACGAAGGTGAACACCCCCTGCGCAAGCACGGAGATGACATCAGCAGCCGCTGACGCTCCCGATGAGGATAGTGCAGTTGATGTAGTTTACATGGATTTCAGCAAAGCCTTTGACAAGGTCCCACATGGGAAACTTATAAAAAAGGCAAATGCTCATGGGATACAGGGTAACTTGATAAGGTGGATTCAAAATTGTCTTAGCTGTAGGCGACAGAGGGTGTTGACAGATACCTGCTTTCGTGACTGGAAGCCAGTGTTCATTGGCTTGCCACAGGTATCTGTGTTTTGTTCCCTATTGTTTGGCATTGATATAAATTACATAAATGATTATATGGGGGGCAGGATCAGTAGGTTTGCAGATGATACAAAGATTGGCCGGGTGGTTAACAGAGAGGTTAAGCGTCTTGGGTTATAGGAGGATAGAGACAGGATGGTGAAATGGGCAGAAAAGTGACAGAAGGTATTTAACCCTGAAAAGTATGAAGTGATACACTTTGGAAGGAGTAATTTGACAAGGAAGTATTCAATGAATGACACTGGGAAGTTCCGAGGAACAAAGGGGACCTAGGCGTATTCATCCATAGATCTCTGAAGGCAGAAGGGCAGGTTAATAGGGATGTGAAAAAGGCATATGGGATACTTGCCTTCATTAATTGAGGCATAGATTACAAAAGCAGGGAAGTCATGGTGAGGCCATAGCTGGAGGACTATGTGCAATTCTGGTTGCCACAGTATAGGAAAGATGTGATTGTACTGGTGGGGGTGCAGAGGTGATTCACCAGAACGTGGGGCGTCTTTCTCCGACCCCCTGCCGGGTTGGAGAATCGCCGGGGGCTGCCATGAATCCCGCCCCTGCCGGTTGCCGAAGTCTCCAGCACCGGAGATTCGGCGGGGGCGGGAATCGCGCCACGCCGGTTGGCGGGCCCCCCCGCTCGATTCTCCGGCCCAGATGGGCCGAAGTCCCGCCGATAAATTGCCTGTCCCGCCGGTGTAAATTAAAGTACCTATTTACCGGTGGGACAAGGCGGTGTGGGCGGGCTCCGGGGTCCTGGGGGGGGCGCGGGGCGATCTGGCCACGGGGGGGGGGTGCCCCCACGGTGGCCTGGCCCGCGATCGGGGCCCACCGATCCGCGGGCGGGCCTGTGCCGTGGGGGCACTCTTTCCCTTCCGCCTACGCCACGGTCTCCACCATGGCGGAGGCGGAAGAGACTCCCTCGACTGCGCATGCACGGGACACTTTCAGCGGCCGCTGACGCTCCCGCGCATGCGCCGCCCCGACATGTCATTTCCGCGCCAGCTGGCGGGGCAACAAAGGCCGTTTCCGCCAGCTGGCGGGGTGGAAATTCCTCCGGCGCCGGTCTAGCCCCTTAATGTTGGGGCTCGGCCCCCAAAGATGCGGAGCATTCCGCACCTTTGGGGTGGCGCGATGCCGTCTGATTGGCGCCGTTTTGGGCGCCAGTCGGCGGACATCGCGCCGTTTCGGGAGAATTTCGCCCGTGGAGTGTAATGGAACATTTAAGTTATGAAGAGAGGTTGGATAGGTTTGGGTTATTTTCACTGGAGCAGAGAAGACTTAGGGGCGACTGATAAAGGTGTACAAGGCTATGAGGGTCATGGAAAGGGTGGTTTGGGAGCAGCTGTTCTCCTCAGTTGAAGGGTCAGTTACGAGGGAACACAAGTTCAAGGTGAGGGGCAGGAGGTTTAGTGGGGATGTGAGGAAGAAACCTTTTTTCCCAGAGGGTGGTGACTGTCTGGGAGGGTGGTAGAGGCGGGTTGTCTCATATCCTTTAAAATGTGCCTGGATTAACACTTAGCTCATCATAATATTCAAGTTATGGGCCAAGTGCTGGCAAATAGGATTAGGTAGTCAGGTCCGATGTCTATCATGCGTTGTTGCAGATTAGATGGACCAAAGGTCTTCTTCTGCGCTGTATTATTCTGTGTGATTCTGTGACTGCAATGATGATTGACTGACTGAACCATCTTAAATGAAGTAACAAATTCTACTCCTACACATGAAACACAATTCAAAATAAATTTCAAAATGTTACTAAAATACATTTGATGATATGTTAAAAATAAATAGACAGATGTTGTAATGAAACCAAAAAGTGGTGGAAACACTCAACATTTCACAGAGCATCTCTGGAGAGAAACAGAACATATAAGGTCAAGGCGAAATGAAGACTGGAAGGTAATAGTTGTGAGCTGATGGCAGGGGTGCGAGGCAGGAAGAAAAAAGAAGAGGCGGGATTCTCCAATTGCCGACGCCAAAATCGCATTCGGCGATTGGGCGGAGAATCCCTTTTGACGCTGAAATCGGGGGCGGGGCCTGTTTTCAGATGCTCCGCCCCTCCAAAACAGCATCATCAGTGAGTACGCCGCACAACGTTGGGACGGCCTCAGAACACCACCTGAAGGCCCTCCCCTGATGCTCCTCCCCCAATGGGCTGACTTTCCGAGGGTATGGATCACTTATAGTCTGAAGTTTTGTCAACCTCGGGTGACGGCTGTGTCCAGTGCTGCCACATTGGGGGGGGGGTTCCGTTGGCCAGTGGGGGGAGGTCGCCAGCAGGGGCTGGGAGGACTAGCGGGGCGTAGCCTGAGGATGGTGAGGGCGTTACAGGGTGGCACTATCTGGCAGGCTGGGTCCGCACGCGGCCGGCGCCATGTTGTATGCTGCAGGTTACCGCCGTGCAAATATGCAGACATGGACCCAGCAATTCTCCAGCTGTTTCTGTTGGGAACGCCGGGGATTTTATGTGGCGCGGCTTCTAGCCCCCCACCGGGTGGAGCATCGGTGCAGGGGCGCCGCTGACCTTTTGGGCGTAAGACTAGACATATGGGACAGAATTCTCCGCAATTGGCGCGATGTCCGCCGACCGGTGACAAAAACGTTGCGAATCAGTCTGGCATCGCGCCGCCCCAAAGGTGCGGAATCCTCCGCATCTTGAGTGGCCGAGCCCTAACCTTGAGGGGCTAGGCCCGCGCCGGACTGATTTCCGCCCCGCCAGCTGGTGGGAAAGTCCTTTGGTGCCCCACCAGTTGGTGCGAAACTGACTTTGCCGGGCGGCGCATGCGCGGGAGCGTCTGCGGCCGCTCACGGCATCCCCGCGCATGCGCAGTGGAGAGGGTCTCTTCTGCCTCCGCCATGGTGGAGACCATGGCGAAGGCGGAAGGAAAAGAGTGCCCCCATGGCACAGGCCCGCCCGCGGATCAGTGGGCCCCGATCGTGGGCCAGATTGCCCCGCGCCCCCCCCAGGACCCCGGAGTCCCCAGCGGGTCGGAGAATGGCCGTTGGCCGCCATGAATTCCGCCCCCGCCGCCCGCCGAAGTCTACGAAGGGAGAAAAAGTCGGCGGGCGTTAATGGCGCCGCAGACGTCGGAGAATGGCACGGGTGGGCGCAAGGCAGCCGATTTTGGGCCTGCCGATATTCTCCTGTCCGGATGGGCCGAAGTCCCGTCGACGTGATGACCGGTCACGTCGACATAAATCAAACCTCCTTTTAATCGGCGTCAACCTGTGCTCCAGGTTTACGCCGACCAGCGTGGAGGTGGGTGACGGCCTGGGGGGTTGGCCGCTGGGCAGGCGATGGCGTGGCCGCAGTCTGAATGTGTGGGGAGAGGTGTGTGTAGGGTTGTGTGTGTGTGTGTGCGGCGGGGGGGGGGGGGGGGTGGTTAGAGTGGTTTGGGCTCCGAAGGAGTGCCGGGAGGGGGGGTCAGTGCCGGGGAGGGCCGGGGAGGAGAATAGGGGGTCCATGCCGGGGAGTGGGATGGGGGGGTCCGTGCCGGGGAGGGGGATTGGGGGGTCCGTGCCGGGGAGGGGGATGGGGGGACGGGGTCCGTGCCGGGGAGGAGGATTGGGGGTCCGTGCCGGGGAGGAGGATGGGGGGACGGGGTCCGTGCCGGGGAGGATGATGGGGGGTCCGTGTCGGGGAGGGGGTTGGGGGGGTCCGTGCCGGGGAGAAGGATGGGGGGTCCGTGCCGGGGAGGGGGATGGGGGGGTCCGTGCCGCGGAGGGGGATGGGGAGGTCCGTGCCGGGGAGGGGGATGGGGGGATGGGGTCCGTGCCGGGGAGGAGGATGGGGGGGGTCCGTGCCGGGGAGGAGGATGGGGGGACGGGGTCCGTGCCGGGGAGGAGGATGTAGAGCAGACCACATTGTGAGCAGAGGTTAGTGTACTAAATTGAAACAAGTACAAGTAAATCACTGTTTCACTTTGGAAGAGTGTTTGAGACCTTGGATGGTTAGAAGGGAGGACGTAAAAGGACAGGTGTTGCTTCTCCTGCATAAAAAGGTGCCATTTGAAAGGGTGGGTGCTTTAGGGGTGACTGAGGAGTGGACCAGGTTCCAAGAAAGGAATGGTCCCTTCGGAATGCTGAAAAGGGAGGGCATGGAAAGATGTGCTTGGTGGTGGAGGATGACCTATTGACTATGTAGGCTGGTGGGGTGGAAGGTGAGGGCAAGGGGAACACTATCATGATCTGGGAGAAATGGGGAAGAGTGAAAGCAGAATTATGTGAACTAGATCAGAAAGGTGGACGGCTGTGTCAACCATGCTGGGTGGAATCCTCGGTTGAGGATAAAGGAAGACATTTGGAAACAAATGAACTAATTAGCGATAGACAGCATGGTTTTGTGAAGGGGAGGTCGTGCTTCACTAACTTGATTGAGTTATTTGCGGAGGTGACAAAGATGATTGATGAGGGGAGGGCAGTGGATGTTATTTACATGGACTTCAGTAAAGCCTTTGACAATGTGCCTCATGGCAGACTAGTACAAAAGGTGAAGTCACACGGGATCAGAGGTGAGGTCGTAAGATGGATACAGAACTGGCTCGGTCACTGAAGGCAAAGGGTAGCAATAGAAGGATGTTTTTCTGAACATAAGGTTGTGACTAGTGGTGTTCCACAGGGATCTGTGCTTAGGCCTCTGTTGTTTGTAGTATACATAAACAATTTGGAGGAAAATGTAGCCGGTCTGATTAGTAAGTTTGCGGATGACACCAAGGTTGGTGGAGTGGCAGATAGTGTTGAGGATTGTCAGAGGATACAGCAGGACACAGATAGGTTGGAGAGTTGGGCAGAGCAATGGCAAATGGTGTATATCTATGGAATTCCTTGCCCAGTGAAGCAGTAGAGGCTCCTTCATTAAATGTTTTTAAGATAAAGATAGATAGTTTTTTGAAGAATAAAGGGATTAAGGGGTTCTGGTGTTCAGGCCGGAAAGTGGAGCTGAGTCCACAAAAGATCAGCCATGATCTCATTGAATGGTGGAGCAGGCTCGAGGGGCTAGATGGCCTACTCCTGCTCCTAGTTCTTATGTTCTTATGTTCTTATAATCTGGACAAATGTGAGGTAATGCATTTTGGTGGGATCTAACACAGGGGAAATATACCATAAATGGTAAAACTCTTAGGAATATAGAAGTCAGAGAGATCTGGGCGTGCAGGCAACACAAGTGGACAAGGTAGTCAAGAAAGCATACGGAATGCTTGCCTTCATTGGCCGGGGCATTGAGTATAAAAACTGACAAGTCGTGCTACAGTTGTATAGAACCCTGGTAAAGCCGCACTTGGAATATTGCGCACAATTCCGGTCGCCACACTACCAGAAGGATGTGGAGGCTTTGGAGACGGTGCAAAGGAGGTTTACCAGGATGTTGCCTGGTCTGGAGGGTGTTAGCTATGTGGAGAGGCTGAATAGACTCGGACTGTTTTCATTAGAAAGACGGAAGTTGAGGGGTAACCTGATAGAGGTCTACAAGATTATGAGGGCATGCATAGAATGTATGGACATGCACTCTTTCCCAGGGTGGAGGGGGTCAGTCACCAGAGGTAATAGGCTTAAGGTCCCTGAGGAAATGTTTAGAGGAGATGTGCGAGGTAGGTATTTTATGCAGAGGGTGAGGAGTGCCTAGAGCGCGTTGCCAGGGGAGGTTGTGGAAGCAGATACATTAATGGCGTTCAAAAGGCATGTTGACAAATACATGGATAGGAAGGTATAGTGGGATACAGCACAAGGAAGTGTTGAGGGTTTTGGCAAAGGTTGGTATCATGACCGGTACAGACTTGGAGGGCCGAAGGGCCTGTTCCTGTGCTGTATTGTTCTTTGTTATTATTTCAGAAACGCTGGTGTGCATAAACAGAAAAGGTGCAGTGGAGATGGAAAAACCAGGAGAATGCTATAGAGTCCTTGCAGGAAGCAAGGGGTGGGAAGTTATGGGCGTGCAGTGAATAATAGTCAATAGTCTATCTCCAGAAATGGAGTTAGAGTCCAGAAAGAGATTGACCAGGTGAAGCTGATAGAAAGGTAAGAGCAGAACGCGGCATCGATACAGCTGAACTTTGCAGCAGCAACCAATCTGTGCCGGCCCCAAGATTCAGCACTACGTTGTTGGGCATACTTTTTCGATGTGGGTGAACCAGGACAGGTTGTTAGTGATGTGCACACCTAGGGATTTGAAGCTGTCAGCCATCTCCACCTCGGTGCCATTGATGCAGACAGGGGTGTGTATGATACGTTGCTTCCTGAAATCAATGCCCAGCTCTTTCATTTTGATGACATTGAGGGAGAGATTGTTGCTGTTACACCACTCCACTCGGTTCACTATCTCCCTCCTGCACTCTGACTCATTGTTGTCCGAGACCTGACCCACTACAGTCGTGTCATCAGCAAACTTGTGGATGAAGTTGGAGCCAAATCTTGCCACGCAGTCGTGTGTGTATAGGGAGTATATTAGGGGGCTAAGTACGCAGCCTTGCAGGGCCCTGGTAATGAGAACTATTGTGGAGGAGGTGTTGTCGTTTGTCCTTACTGTTTGTGGTCTATGGTTCAGGAAGTCGAGGATTCAGTTGCAGAAGGAGGGTCCAAGTTCTAGGTTTTGGATTTTTGATATGAGCTTGGCTGGGATTATGGCGTTGAAACAGAGCTGTAGTCAATGAATAGGAGTCCTTGTTGTCGAGATGCTCCAGGGGTGAGTGTAGGGCCAGGGAGATGGGATCTGCTGTGGCCGGTTGTAGCGGTATGCAAATTGCAGTGGATCAAGGCATTCTGTGAGTATGGAGATGATGAGTCTCATGACGAACCTCGCGAAGCACTTCATAATGATCGATATCAAGGCCTCTGGATGGTAGTTGTTAAGGCATGTTGCCTGGTTCTTCTTTGGCAGCGATTTAATGGTGGTCTTCTTGAAGCAGGTGTGAACCTTGGAATGGAGTAGGGAGAGGTTGAAGATGTCCGCAAACGCACCCACCAGTTGGTCTTCTGCAGCATATGCTGTCCATCATCTCAAAAGCACCAGGCTTCCACCCTGAGACTCCCAAATACCTCAAGCCCCCCCCCCCACACTTACGTGTCCTGCTTTCTCTCAGAGTGCCATCCAGCGAGACAGTTGTGCTGGCAAACCTTGCTCTATACACTTACTCTTGGCCACATCAGGAGCCCCTGGACCCCAGACCTCTGCTGGGAACATGAGGGAGACCCTGCTCAGATGCCCTCCCCTGATCCACACACTAACCCTTTGGTTGTGAGAGGATCCTCAGTGCTGAACCCAGCTCTTTTGTGTTTGATTGTTGGCAGCTGCCTCTGTGGTGCCGACGCTCCTATAGTTCAGGCACACTGTTCAGGTTTCAAAGTTTGCTTGACACGCTTTGCACTACTCAACCCCTGAGACGTGGCCCATGTGCTCTGTGTGATTTCCCGCTGGCGAGTCGGGTAATTTCCAGGAAGCGGCTGCATTCTACCGCAATCTCACTAATGAGATTGAAATTAATGCAAATGAGGGTTAATGATATGCTTGCCATTTTTGGAGGGTCAGATCTGGAGCTTACCATCAGGAGAAAGATGGGTGAATTTGCAGTCTGGTTCGCCTCCGGCGGGATACACGGATGGGATTCTCTGATCCAGCGGCTAAGTGTCGTAAAAACGGGAGTGTTTTACGACGGTGTGCCGCTGTGAGTAGCGATTCTGTCCCGCAAAAGGGGCCAGCACAGGCGCCACGAGAAGCACGGGGGGAGCGGCCCCAAACTGGCATCGGATACGCGTGACGCGTCAATGACGCTCGCTCGCATTGCTTAAGATGCACGGGCGGTGCTCAGTCCCGAGACACGCAAGATCGCCGCCGCCCAGCGTGCCACCCCGAGGTTCCGGGACCATGATCTCGATACTGGACGCGGTAGGGGAGAGGAGAGCGGTCCTGTGCCCCAGGCGGGGACACCACCACCCACGCAGTACCGTCCGCCGTATGTGGAGGGAGGTGGGCAATGTCATCAGCGCAGTGGGGCACACCCCACGCACTGGCAAACAGTGCCGCAAGAAGATGCCTGGCCTTATGAGGGCAGCCAAGGTGAGTACACAGTGACGTGCCCCTGGCACCACCCCCGCATACCACCCACACATGTGGAAGGCGCCCCCCCCCCCCCCCAGGAGGATGGCACAACCCCCTACCTGACCCACAAGGGCTGCACCCACCCATGCCAGCCGCTTTGGCCGGGTGCCTCATACTGCAACGCCACCATATACCCAACAGCTGCGCTGTATGCATCAGACCGCCTAACACTAATGTTTTTCCCCCATCCCCTGAGGATAAGACCACCCACAACTACTGGGAGCATGAAAGAACTGGAGGGGGTCCACCCATACTGCTCCCCTCAACGTCCATGAGCAGAGGGCACTGGACCTCGCAGGCAGAGCTGAGGACTGGGAGGTTGCCGGTTGCCAGGTCGGAGGCGAACCAGCAAGTGAGACTACCCTGCCTGACTCCACCTCCTCACCCGATCCCACACTCCACCCTCACCCCAGCCCCCACTCCACCCCCTCACCCCATCCCCCCCATACCCTCATCCTCCACTCGACACCCTCACCCCATCACCCGCATCCCCCCACTACACCCCCCCACCGCCGTACGCCTGTTTAACGAAACATGCTGTCTTGTGTCTTCCAGGACCAGCCTCCAGTGGTCCCGACCCATCTGGCGTTCCTCGCCCAAGACCAGTGCCAGGCCGGGTGCCCCCCAGGGACACAGGCCACGGCGGGGAGGCCAGACGCTAAGGAAGCCCTTCCACTGACACAGAGACCCAGGACACCGACAGCCAGGACACGGACACCCAGGACCCAGATGCACACGACGCCCATGACACTGACATACAGAGGACTGACACCCAGGACACTGACACAGAGGACTGACACCCAGAACACTGACACAGAGGACTGACATCCAGGACACTGACACACAGAGGACTGACACCCAGGACACTGACACAGAGGACTGACATCCAGGACACTGAAACACAGAGGACTGACACCCAGGACACTGACACACAGAGGACTGACACCCAGGACACTGACACACAGAGGACTGACATCCAGGACACTGACACACAGAGGACTGACATCCAGGACACTGACACACAGAGGACTGACACCCAGGACACTGACACACAGAGGACTGACATCCAGGACACTGACACACAGAGGACTGACACCCAGGACACTGACACAGAGGACTGGCATCCAGGACACTGACACACAGAGGACGGCAACCCAGAGGACGGACACTCAGAGACCGAAACCCAGAGGACAGACAGACCGGACAGTGACACGCAGACGAGGGCGACACAGGGACTATCGTGCCAAGGGTCGATGCAGGAGACCACGGACTTTGGCTCCGATGACGAACTTGACTTCTCATCACTGCTGTCTCCCATATCCTCCACCATCACAGAGACACTCACCTCGGTTGGGTACTTTAGTGATGACGGGCACCACACAGCCCGTTCCGGCACAGCAGGTGGAGGTAGGAGCAGCCGAGGGGCCAGATGGTTGGAGGGCAGCCCAGCCCCAGCAATCACCTGCCGCCCAGAGGGCTCCGGGTTCCTGGACTTAGCAGGCCCACCCACAGACCCGGTGCAGTTAGACACTCAGGGACTAGACAACGGGATGACGGCTGGCTCCCAGCAGCTGCAGGTGACGGAGTTCATCCGCGTCCAGGAGCAGGGATTGCTGCCGGTCATGGCTGCCACCCAGGCCGACACCGCATGGGTGGCGTCCGCAGTGGAGGCAATGGGGGCAACGGTGTCAGCCATGGGTCAGGTCATGCAAGGTGTGGGGCTTCATGTGCATACGTCATCTGTGGGCCAGGACAGGGCTGCCCTCTCACAGGCAGCCATGTGCCAGAGCCAGCTGGACATCTCAACCACGCTCCACAGTCTGGCCCAGTCTCAGCAGACCCATCGCTGAGAACATCGGCGGCATTAACCAGGAGATAGCCCAGTCTCAGCAGGCCATCGCTGAGAGCATCGGCGGCCTTGCCCAGATGCTGGGTGGCGTCGCACAAGCCCAGAGGGACGTGGCGCAGTCCCAGGCAGGGATGGCCCACTCCCTGAGCTCCATCGCTGCTGACGTACGGACCCTGGTCGATACCACAACGGGCTTCCAGGACTGGCAGCGCCAGGTGTCAGTGGTGCCTCGGGGCTTGTCTCCACTTGCACACCCGTCCCATAGAGAGGCCCGGGGACCACCGGGCACCCCGAGGGAGGAGGAGGTACTGGGGCACGTTCCGGTGACTCCTGCAGGGGAGGCCCCGGAACACCGCGGCACCTCGGACCCCCCCAGTTCCATCCCTGGCGCACCTGGTGGGCAGTGGGCAGAACAGGGTGGCACCACGCCATCCAGGACGCCCGGGGAGCAGCCTGGTACATCCAAGCTGGGCCGCCCCAGGAAACGAGTGCCAACGGGGAGCCACGTCGCAGAGCAGGAGTCTCAGCAGTCCGCCTCCACTCCTGTTGTACCATCTGGGGAGGCACAGAGACATAGTGGTAAGGCCCATAAGGCCATGAAATTAGACACCGAGTAAGTTGGCACTGGTGCAGGGCACAGTTTAGTTATAGGGGCTAGGGCACGTGTATATAACCTTCCTAATTAAACTCACTGTTACACCAATGCAAGCTGCCTCTGTGCTATGTCCGATGTCGGCGGGGTCGGGTAGGGGACTGAGTTCCACTTTGGTCGAGGGGGAATGGAACGTTGAGCCCCGGTGGGTGTAATGTGCGCCCCTACCGCCCCCCCTCCCCCCCCCCGCCCCCCACCCTAGATGTCCACTCCACCCGCCCCCAGCGATTCGACAGGGCCTTGTGATGGAGTGTTCAGCACGAAGACAGGGACCACTCGGGTGGAGGGTGTAAATGTGGCCATGAGTCAGATATTGTCGAACGATTTTGAGCTCACAGCTCATCGCAGAGCGGGTTGCCATCATCCTCGATGGCACCGACCACACCCGCTTCCACAGGCAACCATGTGAGCCCACCGCAGGTGGATGTGTAATGGAGGGGTGTTGTGCATGCGGTCGTGTGGGAGCTAAGGGTGGATGATGGTAGGGGACGTGCGTCTCATGGGTGTTGTGAGAGGTGGGGGTGCGGGGTGGTTAGGTGGTGCCATACAGTGGGGTCAGTGGCCGTGCGCAGCGAGCCCCTACCACCTAGTTGGTGAAACGTGCGGCGATCAACGCGTCCCATGCTCGCTGGCCAAGCAGGTGGCGTTGTGACCCCATGTCCCGTCGATTGCCCCCCCCTCCCCATCCTCCTCATCTGGGAAGGCGTGCCCTTCCTCGGGCTCCCCCTCTGCCTCCTCCTCCTCCTCCACAACATCGCCCCACTGCTGGGCTGTGTTGTGCAGGACGCAGCAGACCACAACGATGCAGCCGACCCGCTCCGACGGGTACTGCAGGGCCCCACCAGAGCGGTCCAGGCACCTGAAGTGCACCTTCAGCATCGGAAACCACCTCTCAACCACACCCCTGGCTGCTGCATGGGCCTCATTGTAGCGGGTCTCCGTATCGGTCTGTAGCCTCCGTATAGGCATCATCAGACAAGACCGCAGCGGATAACCCCTGTCGCCCAGCAACCAGCCTCTCAGCCGGTGGGAGGGAGGTATCCCTCAAACATGGCAGGGATGAACAATTGTGCCAGGATAAACGTGTCATGTACACTGCCCGGGTAAAGGGCGCAGACGTGGAGGATCTTCATCTGGTGGTCACAGACCACTTGAATGTTCATAGAGTAGGACCCCTTCCTGTTCATGAACACGTCCCTGTTATCTGCTGGTGGCCGCATGGCGACTTGAACCCCAACGATCGGCCCCTGTACCATGGGTATCCTGGCCATGGCAGCGAATCCCGCTGCCCATGCATTCTGGTGGGCCCGGTCCACAGGGAACTGAATGTACCGGTCCACAATGTCATACAGGGCATCAGTCACTGCACGGATGCACCGGTGTACTGATGCCTGGGAGATGCCGGACAGGTCCCGAATCGGCGACTGGAACGACGTCGTGGCATTAAAGTTCAGGGCCACCATCACCTTGACGGCCACTGGGAGAGCATGTCCACCCCAGTGCCACGCGGTGCCAGGTGTGCCATCAGGTGGCAGATATGGGCGACGGTTTCCCGGCTCATCCGGAGTCTCCTACTGCATGCCCTGTGTGGCAGGTCCTCGAAGGACATGCGGCGCCGGTAGACACGAGGCCTCATCAGGTGCCTCCGGCGCCATGGTACCACCACCTCCTCCTCCTCCTCATCCTCCCCGCTCACCCCCTGCTCCTCCTCCTGATCCACATCTGGGGCGAAATTCTCTCCCAACGGCGCGATGTCCGCCGACTGCCGCCAAATACGGCGCCAATCAGACGGGCATCGCGCCGGCCCAAAGGTGCGGAATGCTCCGCATCTTTGGCGGCCTAGCCCCAACATTGAGGGGCTAGGCCGACGCCGGAGGGATTTCCGCCCCGCCAGCTGGCGGAAATGGCGTTTGTTGCCCCGCCAGCTGGCGCGGAAATGCAGCGCATGCGCGGGAGCGTCAGCGGCCGCTGTCAGTTTCCCGCTCATGCGCAGTGGGGAGAGTCTCTTCCGCCTCCGCCATGGTGGAGGCCGTGGCGGAGGCGGAAGGGAAAGAGTGCCCCCATGGCACAGGCCCGCCCGCGGATTGGTGGGCCCCGATCGTGGGCCAGGCCACCGTGGGGGCACTCCCCGGGGTCAGATCGCCCCGCGCCCCCCCCCAGGACCCCGGAGCCTGCCCACGCCGCCTGGTCCCGCCGGTAAATACCAGGTTTGATTTACGCCGGCGGGACAGGCAATTTCTGGGTGGGACTTCGGCCCATCCGGGCCGGAGAATCGAGCGGGGGGGGGGGCCCGCCAACCGGCGCGGCCCGATTCCCGCCCCCGCCCAATCTCCGGTACCGGAGACTTCGGCGGGGGCGGGGGCGGGATTCACAGCGGCCAACGGCCATTCTCCGACCCGGCGGGGGGGTCGGAGAATGACGCCCCAGTATCCTCATCCTGTGCATCGCCCTCATCGTTGTCGTCCTCCTCCTGTGCCTGTCGGGCGGGCGGCCCTGCAGCCTGAGCGGGTGCCACCTGGCCCTCGGCAGCCCGTCCCTCTGCTGCAGCCGCCGCTGCCGGCACATCTCTGGGCCGCTTGCGCCGACGCTGCCACAGGGCTGCATGCAGGGCAGCGGCCCCCTCCACGGCAGTCAACATCGCTGGCTGGTGCCCAAACATTATGATCTGCAGGGGGTGGGGGGTAGACAACAGTTTTAACAATGGCGCATGGCCCTCTCCACAACCAGATGCCGTGGGCTACATGCCCGCCCCGGTTGGCTGTTTGTGCCACAGCCACGCATGCACCCCCATCCTTGCCCGCGCCCTCTGTTCCCTGACTCCTGCTGCCTGTCCCTCCTGCTAGCGCCACCATTGGATGGCACTACCATCACTGGGGGCTGCCATGGGTGCAGCCCTGGACCTACCTGCCGGTGGGTGCCGCCGGCTGGGTGGGCACCCCCTGGGATATCCGGCACCCATCCGCATGGAAGGGGTATTGCGCTCAGCCAGCGCATGGGGTTGGTGCCCATCAGCCTGGCCGCTGTGATGGCGGCCGTGGCTTTGGCACTGCCCTGCCATGGCGGGCCGTTCCTGGCCAGCGGGGTGTCCTCCCCACGCCCCCGCCGAACCTGGAAGCCCTCCCTCCGCTCAGCCCCCAACCATGGCCATGCCCATCCTGCCAGCCGTAGGTCCCCCCTACGTTGACCACTCACCTCCTGCCTCTGGATCGTCAGCCAGCACGCCTAGCACACAAACATAGTCCCATTTGATGGTGCTGTCATTCTCGGCACTCCAGGGACTCTGTTATTTGGGCAGTAAATCACACCAATGACTTTAACAGCATTATCAGAATCTGTATATGGTAGCATTATCATATCTCAAAGTTGTGTTTCTTTTTCTTCTGATTTTCAATTTTCAACTCAGAAAAGAATGTTTAATTTAAGTCGCCCCACTCTCCAGCCCACTTTCCAAATTCACATGTGGTAAAGTCGCATTTCGATTTAACAGTCAAATTGTCATTTTTGTGCATCACCATCCCCTTTCTTCTGTTGTCAAAATCTCTTATAGCTGTTTGAAGAATGTTGTTAAGATGCTCCTTAGGCTCACTCAGTATGAAATCGTATTCTTGCTTTATTTGTTGTTTGTAACTTTTGTGATCTTGTTGATTCCCCCAGTCCCATTTCAAACGAGTTATTTCCTATTCAGTTTGAACCATGCCAATCACTCCCTCTCTCTGAAGTTTCAAAGTTCGTTTTGACCCTTCCACGTGGGCGATTCTCCGATATTGGGGCCAAGTGTTCGCCCCGTCGTGAATGCCGTCGCATTTCACGGCGGCGCAAACAGGGCCCAGACACAACCTATTCTGGCCCCCACAGGGGGTCAGCACGACGCTGAAGCAGTTCACGCCGCTCCAGCGTCCTTATGCGGTGCCAAATGGGCGCCGCGCCAACCTGCGCATGCGTGGGGAACGTCTTACGCACGCCGGCCCCTCACCAACATGGAGCCGGTGTTCTGGGGCCGGGCGCGGAGGAGGTAGGCCCGGGGGGGGGAGAGGCCGGCCCGCCGATCGGTGGGCCCCGATCGCGGGCCAGACCCCATCGGAGGCCACCCCGGTGAAGGAGCACCCCCCCCCCCCCCCCACAGGCCGCCCCCCCCAGCATTCCCGCAGAGTTCCCGCCAGCAGCGACCAGGCGTGGACGGCGCTGGTGGGAACCTTTAATGTCGTAGCGGCCGCTCGGCCCATCCGGCCAAAGAATCGCCGCTCGCCGGTTCTCCAGGCGGCCTGGTGCGAATCGTGCGCCGCTGGTTTCCGGTGGGTGGGAGAATCGCGTGCGGGGGTTGGGGCGGCATGGCATGATTCACGCGGCGCCCCGGCGATTCTCCCACCCGGTGTGGGGGAGGGGGGGGGAGAATAGCGCCCCACATTTTTGCACAAGTTCTGAACTATCTCAGTCCAGTTCTCAGTAGAGTTGGAATGGTCTTTGGTAAACATTTCACTTGGTTTTCTTCCAACTACTAGTGTAGTATCACCAACAAGCTTTTTAAAATCAGTGCCTCTGGTCATTGACTCAGAAAGATAATTTTGTAATGTCAGAACTTCTGGTTGCCTATTCGCAATTTCTAATTTTTGCAGGTGCTTCAGTTGTTTTCTTATTGTCCATTGCAGGACAAACTTGAGCACAACCAACGGGCCAGTACAGCCTGCTGGAGTGGGGCAAGTGAGAACCCTCAACACATGCAGCCATGGTGCAAGCCTCACGTGAGTTAACTTTCTCCAATCAGTCTGTCCCTGTAATGCAGCTCGGGGCCTTCCAGCCAGGAGACCCTAGGGATGTCCAGCTCTTTGTGAGTGACACCTCCAGGCCCACACACCGAGGAGGTCCAGCACTGCAGCACACATGCACCCCAAAAGCAGGCCGGAACCCTCAAGGTCCCGATCTCACAGGGGATATCTGCCAAAGTCATCTCAGGCAACAGGGTGAGGAATTCATTCGGCCACCTCAATCTCAGCTGTAGATCCTGGAGATGCACCACAACATAAAGGGAGGGTGAGTAAGAGTAAGAAACAACAGGCACCTAGTGAGCACAGTTGAACCTAGGCACCAGCAGAGATAAGTCACCATTTTAATAGCGTGCTTGTATTACAAATCACTTTCTACATCGTTAAGGAACCTCCACACTGTCATAGCATGGTGCCATGCTCTGCAAATCCCCCATACGAACTTGGCGCTTCATCCCTGTAGAGTGAGATAATGGTAGTGATATGTCTCCTGCACTTCCCACGCTGACGAGTGCATTCAACGGATCAGCATTCAAACCTCATGGGGGAATGAGATTCTGTTACCAATCATGTCCTGAACAGGATGACTGATGAGCACAATCACCATAACACCTTGCATTGGGGGCAACATCTTTGTCACTAAGTATTACCCTTGGAGTTCAATGTTTGAGGTCTAAGCTTCCAAATGGTTAACTATTAACTGTGTCATGTGAGAGTATCTTTAAGAAATGGGTGTTTCTTTTATAAAATAGCTGCAGTGGATGGTCCTTTAAGAAATGGGTGTTTATTAGATAGCTACACTGATGTCAGAGAGTGGGTGGAGCTAGGCTATCTGTCTTATTTTACTTCCGCTTTGGATTGCAGCTACAGAGTGAGTTTAGTTTAGTTTTGCAGATTGGAAGCTGCATCCAGCAAGACAAGGGGCGTCATTCTCCGACCCCCCGCCAGGTTGGAGAATCGCCGGGGGCTGCCGTGAATCCCGCCCCCGCTGGTTGCCGAAGTCTCCGGTACCGGATATTCGGCGGGGGCGGGAATCGGGCCGCGCCGGTTGGCGGGCGCCCCCGCTGGATTCTCCGGCCCGGATGGGCCGAAGTCCCGCCGATAAATTGCCTGTCCCGCCGGCGTGGATTAAACCTCCTTTTGAACGGCGGGACAAGGCGGCGTGGGCGGGCTCCGGGGTCCTGGGGGGGGTGGGGGGGCGTGGGGCGATCTGGCCCTGGGGGGTGCCCCCACGGTGGCCTGGCCCGTGATCGGGGCCCACCGATCCGCAGGCGGGTCCGTACCTTGGGGGCACTCTTTCCCTTCCTCCTCTGCCACGGTCTCCACCATGGCAGAGGCGGAAGAGACTCCCTCCACTGTGCATGCGCGGGAAACTGTCAGCAGCCGCTGACGCTCCCGCGCATGCGCCGCCCCGACATGTCATTTCCGCGCCAGCTGGCGGGCAACAAAGGCTGTTTCCGCCAGCTGGTGGGGCGGAAATTCCTCCGGCGTCGGCCTAGCCCTTCAATGTTGGGGCTCGGCCCCCAAAGATGCGGAGCATTCCGCACCTTTGGGGCGGCGCGATACCCGTCTGATTGGCACCGTTTTGGGCGCCAGTCGGCGGACATCGCGCCGTTTCGGGAGAATTTCGCCCCAGGTCTATATTACCCTCAACCATGCCTGAACATGGAGGCATCAATCTTTGCCAGGGACCTTGTGAGCCATGTGTGAGAAGCTTCTCATTCAAGCTGTACTCTTTCCTTCACAGCCTAGTCAATTTAAACACCTTCCCTTGTCAGGAATACATTTTGACGTTCCTCTTCAGTTGTCCAGTTGAGCTGATCTGCAGCTTCAGCCACTCGATGAGCCTCCTCACATCCAGCATTTAGTGAACTGGACATGGGGGAAGTGGTCTGGGCTTCAGCAGCAATGGTGCTCATTTCATTCCAGGTCTGCTCAAACACCTTTTACCCTCCAACAATGACCCACCCCATCACCATTGACGAACCCCTGGTATTACATTTTCCCTCCGTACTGTCACCAACCATGACTGTTCCGTCCCAACAATAATACCCTCAGTTTGACCCCCAGGATTCACCCCCCCCCCTCACTCACAGTATCGTTCCCCAATCTCACCATTCACAATTCCCTGCTGCTTCCACTGTTTTCCAACATTCCCTGGTCCATTCTTCCATTGCTCCTGGCCAAGAACCCGCAAGGTTTCATTCTTCCCCACCCAACCACCCTCTTTTTAGCTCCTCGCACACCACACATCTTTGTGCCTCTCCTCCCCATGACCACCTCCCGCAAACCCAGTCACTGTGCATCATCCACTTGCTCCAGTCATCCGCCTGCTGCCCAGTCTCTAAGCAGCTCCAGCCGTGCATCCCAATAACCCTTCGCATATAGAATGGCGGCGTCACTCTGCCGGGGAGGGCTCTGGTTGAGCCTCGGCCTTCAGGAGATCGGGGAGCATTTAACAAAAAATGCCCCCCCCCAAGCATGTATACACCCAAACCGCCAGGGTGAAAATGGACACGGGGAAGGCCCCTGACCATGGACATTTGTTATGGGCCAGGGTTTAGAGAACTCCAAAGTGTATCATGGAGTTCACCTGACCCACAACTTTTAATAGATTGTGGTATGGGGAGCACACGGCCCACTCTACAGGTGTGGTACAGCAGAAATGGAAAGGTATTTTTTAAAGCAAAACAATTTTTATTCTATGAACTCAAGTTAACCTTTTTAAAACATACAGTGAACATCTTAGCAACCATTAATTCAAATACAACCCCCAAAGAATACAACATAAGTAATACTTTAAACTTTCCTTTTAACATCCATAAGACTTAAAACAGCTTTTACCAGAAGCACATCGGGTTAAAGTCACTACTGTTATTAATTTTAAATCACCAGGATCGATTTAGCTGGCATTCTCTGCCCCCATTTGTGCATACTCTCTATTTTTTGCCAGACTGCCATGCTTCTTTCTGTGCGATTATGTGTCCCACCAGCATCACACCCATCCCCCAACCCCCACACACCATGAGCTTTTACTTCCACAATAACCTTTGATGTGGCATCTTATCAAATGCCTTCTGGAAATACAAGTACAGGGGGCGGGATTCTCTCAGCCCAGGCCGGGCCAGAGAATCGTGCGACGCCGCCCCGATGCCGGTCTGCCGATTCTCTGGAGAGCGGAGAATTGGTGCCATTGGTGCCGGCGTGGTCAGTGCGCCGCCGGTCGGGGGTTGCTCTATGTCCCCCCCCCCCCCCCCCCCCCCCGCCCCCGGCGATTCCTCGCCCGGGATGGGCCGAGCAGTCGTACGGAAAATCCGAGTCCCGCCGGCGCCGTCCACATGTGGTCTTACCCGGCGGGACCTCAGCGTGCATCCATCTGGGGGTGGCCTGGTGGGGGGGGGGGGGGTGGTCCGACCCCGGGGTGGGGCCTCCGCTGTGGCCTGGATTGCGATCGGAGCCTACCGATCATCAGGCCGGCCTCTCGGGCTGGGGGGCCACTTTTGTTCCGCGCCGGCCCCTGTGTAGCCCTACGCCATGTTGCCTCTGGGCCAGCGGGGAGAACGGAGCCACCACGCATGCGCGCGATCGGGCCGGTGGCACTGCGCATGCGCAGACCCACGGTGCACATCTGACGCCGGTATCGCCAGCTGGAGCAGTGTGGGTCGCTCCAATGCCGTGCTGGCCCCCTGTAGGAGTCAGAATCGCTGCTCCTGAGGGCATATTGACGCCGTCGAGAAACACGAAGGCGTTTACGATGGCGTCAACACTTAGCCTCAGGAGCAGAGAATCCCGCCCAGAGTGTCTAGTCTACCCTTTATTCACAGCACTACTCCTTCAAAGGACCCCTGTAAATTAGTTAAACGTGATTTTCCTCTCTTAGAATCGTGGCTGTCTCTTCCGGAATACCTTGAGTTTCTCTAACTATATAGCTATGACCTCCTTGATGATTGATTCTAAAACCTTCCCCACCTCAGACTCCAAGCTAAGTGGCCTTTATTTTCCTGTTATCTGCTTCGCTCCTTTCTTGAATAGATGGCTTATAGTTGCTACTGTTGAAATGTTTCCAGAGACTAGTGAATTTTGGAAAATTAATGCCAATGCATCTATTATCTTATTAGTCACCTTTTTAAGCTCCTCGTCCATCAGGACCTGGAGACCTGTCAGCCCTCAGCTCCATCAGTTTGCTCCATACCGCTTCCCTAGTGATTGTAATTTCACCAAGTTCCTCTCTCCCTTCCACCTCCTGATTTACAGCTATCACCGGAATTTTTTTAATCTTCTATAGTGAAGACTGAAGCAAAATACTTTTTGTTTTGTCTGCCATTTCCTTATTATCTACTATTAACTCCTCAATGTCATTCTCTGGTTGACTAACACACACTGTATTTACTCTTTTCCTGTTTAAATGCCTGTATTTAACTGCTTCCTGAATTCACAATTTTAAAACAGGCATTCACATTCCTAGGGACTGAGTTGCTAATGGAATGCTTTTTTAAAAATCCTGCCTAAAGTTCTAAAGAGAGCTTACGTTTCATTGGTTAACTTTTTCTCCTGTATTCTTTTTCTGTTTTATATTTGATATTGAGGTGTTCAGGTATATTTTTGGCAATTGTTGGACTAGTACCATTTTTTCTCCCAATCTTTTTAATAGCATCACACTGGGAGTTTCTTTATCTGTTCTTAGAATCTGGGTGATATGTTCCGAACGCAATATTTTTGTCCATCTCTAGTTGTTTGAAAAGATTGTGATGGACCTTCTCCTCCCTACACAGCTACAGTCGTCCTGATGCTGCTTCCACTGGGAACTCCAGAACAATGACCTAACAATAGAACATACAGTGCAGAAGGGGGTCATTCGGCCCATTGAGTCTGCACCGACCCACTTAAGCCCTCACTTGCACCCTATCCCCGTAACCCAATAATCCCTCCTACCCTTTTTTGGACATGAAGGGCAATTTATCATGGCCAATCCACCTAACCTGCACGCCTTTGGACTGTGGGAGGAAACCAGAGCACCCGGAGGAAACCCACGCAGACACGGGGAGAACGTGCAGACTCCGCACAGACAGTGACCCAGCTGGGAATCGAACCTGGGACCCTGGCGCTGTGAAGCCACAGTGATAGCCACCTTTGCTACCGTGCTGCCCGTGATAAAGGATCGTCAGATATTTGTGTTTCCTTTGGACAAAGAAGAAGAGGTCCAGCAGACGGTGGCAAGACAGATCAACTTACATCAAAATTGATCTGCATCCGTTCATTCTCACATTCCCATTTGCAGATACATACGCTTCCAAATAAAAAGGAGCAGAGCTTGTGTAGGCTACGGTTTCAATGAGAGACTGTGTTGTGCCACGTTCTTCAAAATGCTTGCAGTCAAACTCATTCACATACGCAGCACATCATCTGAGTGTAAAAATGACAAGGTTCCAATTGTTATCCTTCTGGACTATTCCAAGCTGCCATTGGCATTGTCACAGACATGATTTAATTGTTGTTCAAAAATTTTGATCAAACATTCAAGCGTTTCCTCCTGAGTAATCGAGGCTAATCCTTTGGAGCCGTGGTTCAAGACCCATTGTAGTGCCGTTGAGATGAATCCTTCCAACTGGGAAATCATGATGTCTGCCACTAGAATTTTCAAGAAACATTTCCATGCCTCGATAAATCTTGGAATTCTGAAATAGAGCCCAGCATGATTTGGGAATCATGGTAATGTACCATATATTGCATAACTGTATGTGACAAAGAAGCATTATTATGAAGGCCTTGAAACAGAAAGATCATAATGTGCAGCAAAGGGGTGGAGGAGTTGCGCTACTCGTTAGGGAGAATATCACAGCTGTGCTGCGGGAGGACACCTCAGAGGGCAGCAAGTCTATAAGGGTAGAGATCAGGAATAAGAAGGGTGCAATCACAATTTTGGGGGTTTACTACAGGCCTCCCAACAGCCAGCGGGAGTTGGAGGAACAGATAGGTAGACAGATTTTGGAAAGCAGTAAAAGCAACAGGGTTGTTGTGATGGGAGACTTCAACTTCCCCAATATTGACTGGGACTCACTTAGTGTAGGGGCTTGGACGGGACAGAGTTTGTAAGGAGCATCCAGGAGAGCTTCTTAAAACAATATGTAGATATTCCAACTATCGAAGGGGCTGTACTGGACTTGGTATTGTAAAATGAGCCCAGCCAGGTGGTAGAAGTTTCATAGGGGAGCATTTCGGGAACAGTGACTACAATTCAGTAAGTTTTAAAGTGCTGGTGGACAAGGATAAGCAGGGTGAATGTGCTAAATTTTCGGTAGGCTAATTATAACAATACTAGGCGGGAACTGAAGGAACTAGATTGGGGCGGATGTTTGAGGGTAAATCAACATCTGAAATGTGGGAGGTTTTCAAATGTCAGTTGAAAGGAATTCAGGACCGGCATGTTCCTGTGAGGAAGAAGGACAAATATGGCAAATTTCGGCAACCTTGGATAGCGAGATATATTGTAGGCCTCGTCAAAAAGAAAAAGGAGGCGGGACTTCCGGGTGCGGCGATGACCAGCTGAGTCGCATGTTTCGGCAGCTCCCGGTGAAACGGACTTTTGGGCTCTTGATAGGAGCCCCAACGGCAATTTTGACGGCTAAAAACACTGTGCGGTAAACCAGAAGGGAATCCCCCCTGGATACGGATGAAAAAAGGAGGAGAAAGTGGCCGGATTGCAGTGGATCCTTTAGACCAGCGGCAAGGAAGGCAAGCAAAAACCAAGATGGCGTCGGAAGGTGGCAGTTTAACATGGGGCCCTGAACAACAAGAGTTCTTGAAATGCTGTGTGGAAGAGCGCAAAAAGGAAATGAAGAAAGAGCTGTTGGCCCCGATACTACAGGCGATCGAAGGGCTAAAGGAGGAACAAAAGACCCAGGAGCGGGAGCTTCGGGTCGTGAAGGCAAAGGCAGCCGAGAATGAGGACGACATACAGGGCCTGGTGGTGAAGACGGAGACGCATGAGGCACATCAGAAACGATGTGTGGAAAGGTTGGAGGCACTGGAGAACAACGCAAGGAGGAACAACCTGAGGATTCTTGGTCTTCCTGAAGGTGCAGAGGGAGCGGACGTCGGGGCATATGTGAGCACGATGCTGCACTCGTTAATGGGAGCGGAGGCCCCGGCGGGTCCGTTGGAGGTGGAGGGAGCATACCGAGTGATGGCGCGAGGACCGAGAGCAGGAGAAATTCCCAGAGCCATAGTGGTGAGATTCCTCCGTTTTAAGGATAGAGAAATGGTCCTTAGATGGGCAAAGAAAACTCGGAGCAGTAAATGGGAGAACGCGGTGATCCGCGTTTATCAAGACTGGAGTGCGGAGGTGGCGAGAAGGAGGGCGAGCTTTAATCGGGCCAAGGCGGTGCTTCATAAAAAGAAGATAAAATTTGGAATGCTGCAACCGGCAAGACTGTGGGTCACATATCGAGGGAGGCACCACTACTTTGAGACGGCGGATGAAGCGTGGACTTTTATTGTGGAAGAAAAACTGGAATGAGCGGGTTATTAAAAAGAACGTTTGAACAAAGTGGTGGGGCGAATGTGGGGGGAGAAGAGGGGGGTTAAAAAGGGGGGAAAGAGGAGTTTTAATAATCCTGCGATGTGGTAACTTTTCTCTCTTCCACAGGTGGTGATGGGGGGAGGAGGGGAGGTGGAGGAGATGGGGCGTTGGCCATTGGGGGCGGGGCCAAGGGAGAAGCGCGGGCTTGGTTCCCGCGCTATGATAATCATGGCGGGAATAGAGAAGCAGGAAGGAGGGGGCGTCGCACGGTGCGAGCCGAGGTCACGGGGGGAAGCCGAGGTCGGCCAGAGTTTGCTGACTTCTGGGAGCAACATGGGGGGAGTAATTACGCTAGCGGGGGATCTAGCGGGGGGGGGGGGGGTGGGAGGGGGGAATTACTGGGTTGCTGCTGCTGGGGAGAGGGGGGAGCTGGTATGGGAGGGGATGGGCGGGGGGGGCACCGCCTGGGGGAGATACAGCTGCGTGGGAACCGGGTGAGGAGCTAGAAAAAGGGGATGGCTAATCGACAGGGGGGGGGGGGTAGGAAGCCCCCCAACCCGGCTGATCACGTGGACCGTGAGAGGGCTGAACGGGCCGATAAAGAGGGCACGGGTACTCGCACACCTTAAGAAACTTAAGGCAGATGTGGTTATGTTACAGGAAACGCACCTGAAACTGATAGACCAGGTTAGGCTACGCAAAGGATGGGTGGGGCAGGTGTTCCATTCGGGGCTAGATGCGAAAAACAGGGGGGTGGCTATATTAGTGGGGAAGCGGGTAATGTTCGAGGCAAAGACTATAGTGGCGGATAACGGGGGCAGATCCGTGATGATGAGTGGCAAACTACAGGGGGAGACGGTGGTTTTGGTAAACGTATATGCCCCGAACTGGGATGATGCCAATTTTATGAGGCGGATGCTAGGACGCATTCCGGACCTAGAGATGGGAAAGCTGATAATGGGGGGAGATTTTAATACGGTGTTGGAACCAGGGCTGGATAGGTCGAAGTCCAGGACTGGAAGGAGGCCGGCAGCAGCCAAGGTACTTAAAGATTTTATGGAGCAGATGGGAGGTGTAGACCCGTGGAGATTTAGCGGACCTAGGAGTAAGGAGTTCTCGTTTTTCTCCTATGTCCATAAAGTCTACTCGCGAATAGACTTTTTTGTGCTGGGAAGGGCGTTGATCCCGAAGGTGAGGGGAACGGAGTATATGGCTATAGCCATTTCGGATCACGCTCCACACTGGGTAGACTTGGAGATAGGGGAGGAAACAGGAGGGCACCCACCCTGGAGAATGGACATGGGACTAATGGCAGATGAGGGGGTGTGTCTAAGGGTGAGGGGGTGCATTGAAAAGTACTTGGAACTCAATGATAATGGGGAGGTCCAGGTGGGAGTGGTCTGGGAGGCGCTGAAGGCGGTGGTTAGAGGGGAGCTGATATCAATAAGGGCACATAAAGGGAAGCAGGAGAGTAAGGAACGGGAGCGGTTGCTGCAAGAACTTTTGATGGTGGACAGACAATATGCGGAAGCACCGGAGGAGGGACTGTACAGGGAAAGGCAAAGGCTACATGTAGAATTTGACTTGCTGACTACGGGCACTGCAGAGGCACAATGGAGGAAGGCACAGGGTGTACAGTACGAATATGGGGAGAAGGCGAGCAGGTTGCTGGCACACCAATTGAGGAAAAGGGGAGCAGCGAGGGAAATAGGGGGAGTGAGGGATGAGGAAGGAGAGATGGAGCGGGAAGCGGAGAGAGTGAATGGAGTGTTCAAGACATTTTATAAAAAATTATATGAAGCTCAACCCCCGGATGGGAGGGAGAGAATGATGGGCTTCTTGGATCGGCTGGAATTTCCCAAGGTGGAAGAGCAGGAAAGGGTGGGACTGGGAGCACAGATCGAGGTAGAAGAAGTGGTGAAAGGAATTAGGAGCATGCAGGCGGGAAAGGCCCCAGGACCGGATGGATTCCCAGTCGAATTCTATAGAAAATATGTGGACTGGCTCGCCCCGGTATTGACGAGGACCTTTAATGAGGCAAAGGAAAGGGGACAACTGCCCCCGACTATGTCTGAAGCAACGATATCGCTTCTCTTAAAGAAGGAAAAGGACCCGCTACAATGAGGGTCCTATAGACCTATTTCCCTCCTAAATGTAGATGCCAAGATCCTGGCCAAGGTAATGGCAATGAGAATGGTGGAATGTGTCCCGGGGGTGGTCCACGAGGACCAAACTGGGTTTGTGAAGGGGAGACAGCTGAACACGAATATACGGAGGCTGTTAGGGGTAATGATGATGGCCCCACCAGAGGGGGAAACGGAGATAGTAGTGGCGATGGATGCCGAGAAAGCATTTGATAGAGTGGAGTGGGATTATTTGTGGGAGGTGTTGAGGAGATTTGGTTTTGGAGAGGGGTATGTTAGATGGGTGCAGCTGTTGTATAGGGCCCCGATGGCGAGCGTGGTCACGAATGGACGGGGATCTGCATATTTTCGGCTCCATAGAGGGACAAGGCAGGGATGCCCTCTGTCCCCATTATTGTTCGCACTGGCGATTGAGCCCCTGGCGATAGCGTTGAGGGGTTCCAAGAAGTGGAGGGGAGTACTTAGAGGAGGAGAAGAACACCGGGTATCTTTGTATGCGGACGATTTGCTACTATACGTGGCAGACCCGGCGGAGGGGATGCCAGAAATAATGCGGATACTTGGGGAGTTTGGGGATTTTTCAGGGTATAAATTGAACATGGGGAAAAGTGAGTTGTTTGTGGTGCATCCAGGGGAGCAGAGTAGAGAAATAGAGGACCTACCGTTGAGGAAGGTAACAAGGGACTTTCGTTACCTGGGGATCCAGATAGCCAAGAATTGGGGCACATTGCATAGGTTAAATTTAACGCGGTTGATGGAACAAATGGAGGAGGATTTCAAGAGATGGGATATGGTATCCCTGTCACTGGGAGGGAGGGTGCAGGCAGTTAAGATGGTGGTCCTCCCGAGATTCCTCTTTGTGTTTTCAGTGCCTCCCGGTGGTGATCACGAAGGCTTTTTTTAAAAGGATTGAAAAGAGCATCATGGGTTTTGTGTGGGCCGGGAAGACCCCGAGAGTGAGGAAGGGATTCTTACAGCGTAGCAGGGATAGGGGGGGGCTGGCACTACCGAGCCTAAGTGAGTATTATTGGGCCGCTAATATTTCAATGGTGAGTAAGTGGATGGGAGAGGAGGAGGGAGCGGTGTGGAAGAGATTAGAGAGGGCGTCCTGTAGGGGGACTAGCCTACAGGCTATGGTGACAGCCCCATTGCCGTTCTCACCGAGGAACTACACCACAAGCCCGGTGGTGGTGGCTACACTGAAGATTTGGGGACAGTGGAGACAGCATAGGGGAAAGACTGGAGCCTTGGGGGGGTCCCCGATAAGAAACAACCATAGGTTTGCCCCGGGGGGAATGGATGGGGGATATGGAATGTGGCAAAGAGCAGGAATAACGCAACTGAAAGATCTGTTTGTGGATGGGAAGTTCGCGAGTCTGGGAGCGCTGACCGAGAAATATGGGTTGCCCCAAGGGAATGCATTCAGGTATATGCAACTGAGGGCTTTTGCGAGGCAACAGGTGAGGGAATTCCCGCAGCTCCCGACACAAGAGGTGCAGGACAGAGTGATCTCAAAGACATGGGTGGGGGATGGTAAGGTGTCAGATATATATAGGGAAATGAGGGACGAAGGGGAGACTATGGTAGATGAACTAAAAGGGAAATGGGAAGAAGAGCTGGTGGAGGAGATCGAGGAGGGGCTGTGGGCAGATGCCCTAAGCAGGGTAAACTCGTCGTCCTCGTGTGCCAGGCTAAGCCTGATTCAGTTTAAGGTATTACACAGGGCGCATATGACTGGAGCACGGCTCAGTAAATTTTTTGGGGTGGAGGATAGGTGTGCGAGGTGCTCGAGAAGCCCAGCGAATCATACCCATATGTTTTGGTCATGCCCGGCACTACAGGGGTTTTGGATGGGGGTGACAAAGGTGCTTTCAAAAGTAGTGGGGGTCCGGGTCGAACCAAGCTGGGGGTTGGCTATATTTGGGGTTGCACAAGAGCCGGGAGTGCAGGAGGCGAGAGAGGCCGATGTTTTGGCCTTTGCGTCCCTAGTAGCCCGGCGCAGGATATTGTTAATGTGGAAAGAAGCCAAGCCCCCGGGGGTGGAGACCTGGATAAATGACATGGCAGGGTTTATAAAGCTAGAGCGGATTAAGTTCGTTCTAAGGGGGTCGGCTCAAGGGTTCACCAGGCGGTGGCAACCGTTCGTCGAATACCTCGCAGAAAGATAGATGGAATGGAAAAAAGAAGGCAGCAGCAGCAGCCCAGGATCGGGGCCGGGGGGGGGGAGGGGTGGGGGGGGGTGGGGGGTGGGGGGGGGGGGGGGGGAGGGGGGAGGAGGAACCAGAAGGACTCTCAGGGTTGTTAATATATACTGTATAATATGTATAGGTCATTGTGACAGATAATTATATATTGGACTGTTAAATTATATTTTTGGTGAGTGTTACTTGTGATAAGGCAGTTGCCAATTAGGGTTAGTTTTCATTTTTGTTATTTATTATTTATTCATTTTTTGTTTATAAAATAGGTCATTGTTATTTGTGTTGTTATAATATTGTGTAAAGGATGCACAATGTACTGTGTTGGTTGACCAAAAATTTTCAATAAAATATTTATTAAAAAAAAGAAAAAGGAGGCAATTGACAGGGCTAGAAGGCTGGGAACAGACGAAGCCTGTGTGGAATATCAGGAAAGTAGGAAGGAACGGAAGCAAGGAGTCAGGAGGACTAAAAGGGGTCACGAAAAGTCATTGGCAAATAGGGTTAAGTAAAATCCCAAGGCTTTTTACACGTACACAAAAAGCAAGAGGGTAGCCAGGGAAAGGGTTAGCCCACTGAAAGACAGGGGAGGGAATCTATGTGTGGAGCCAGAGGAAATGGGTGAGGTACTAAATGAATACTTTGCAGCAGTATTCGCCAAAGAGAAGGAATTGGTGGATGTTGAATCTGAAGAAGGGTGTGTAGATAGCCTGGGTCACATTGAGATCCAAAAAGACGAGGGGCG
Organism: Scyliorhinus torazame; assembly: GCF_047496885.1. Taxonomy (NCBI): domain Eukaryota; kingdom Metazoa; phylum Chordata; class Chondrichthyes; order Carcharhiniformes; family Scyliorhinidae; genus Scyliorhinus; species Scyliorhinus torazame. The sequence continues at coordinate 262,114,502 of NC_092713.1, forward strand.
AAATTCTCCGTAATCGACGCGATGTCCGCTGACCAGCGCCAAAAACGGCGGATATCAGTCCGGCATCGCGCCGCCCCAAAGGTGCGGAATCCTCCACATCTTGAGCGACCGAGCCCTTACCTTGAGGGGTTAGGCCCGCGCCGGACTGATTTCCGCCCTGCCAGCTGGCGGGAAAGGCCTTTGGTGCCCCGCCAGCTGGTGCGGAAATGACTTTGCCAGGCGGCGCATACGTGGGAGCGTCAGCGGCCGCTCACGGCATCCCCGCATGAGCAGTGGAGGGGGTCTCTTTCGCCTCCGCCATGGTGGAGACCATGGCGAAGGCGGAAGGAAAAGAGTGCCCCACGGCACAGGCCCGCCCGTGGATCGGTGGGCCCCGATCGCGGGCCAGGTCGCCCCGCGCTCCCCCAGGACCCCGGAGCCTGCCTGCGCCGCCTTGTCCCGCCGGTAAGAGGGGTTTAATCCACGCCGGCGGGACAGGCATTCCAGCAGCGGGACTTCGGCCCATCCGGGCCGGAGAATCGCTGGGGGGGGGCCCGCCAACTGGCGCGGCGCGATTCCCGCCCCCGCCGAAACTCCGGTGCCGGAGAATTCGTCAACCGGCGGGGGCGGGATTCACTCCAGCCCCCGGCGATTCTCCGACCCGGCGGGGGGTCGGAGAATCCCGCCCGAGGTGTTGGGCGTCTTGAAATATATTAAGGTGGATAAGTCCCCAGGACCGGATGGGATCTACCCCAGACTACTGAGGGAGGCAAGAGAGGAAATTGCTGAGTCCTTAACGGAAATCTTTGGATCCTCACTGTCTTTAGGTGATGTCCCGGAGGATTGGAGAATAGCCAATGTTGCTCCTTTGTTTACAAAGGGGAGCAAAGATAATCCAGAGAACTACAGGCCGGTGAGCCTTACGTCAGTGGTAGGGAAATTACTATAGAGAATTCTTCGAGGCAGGATCTACTCCCATTTGGAAGCAAGTGGATGTATTAGCGAGAGGCAGCACGGTTTTGTGAAAGGGAGGTCGTGTCTCACTAACTTGATAGAGTTTTTCGAGGAGGTCACAAAGATGATTGATGCAGATCGGATAGTGGATGTTGTCAGTAAGGCCTTTAACAAGGTCCCTCATGGCAGACTGGTACAAAAGGTGAAGTCACATGGGATCAGAGGTGAGCTGGCAAGATGGATACAGAACTGGCTAGGTCACAGAAGGCAAAGAGTAGCAATCGAAGGGTGCTTTTCTGATTCGAGGTGCCGAGTGGTGTTCCGCAGGGTTCAGTGCTGGGACCTTTTCTGTTCGTAGTATACATAAATCATTTGGAGGAAAATGTAACTGGTCTGATTAGTAAGTTTGCGGACGACACAAAGATTGGTGGAATTGCGGATAGCGCTGAGGATTGTCAGAGGATACAGCAGGATTTAGATTGTTTGGAGACTTGGGCGGAGAGATAGCAGATGGAGTTTAATCCAGACAAATGTGAGGTAATGCATTTTGGAAGGTCTAATGCAGGTTGGGAATATACAGTGAATGGTAGAACCCTCAAGAGTATTGACAGTCAGAGAGATCTAGGTGTACAGGTCCACAGGTCACTGAAAGGGGCAACACAGGTGGAGAAGGTAGTCAAGAAGGCATACGGCATGCTTGCCTTCATTGGCCGGGGCATTGAGTATAAAAATTGGCAAGTCATGTTGCAGCTGTATTGAACCTTAGTTAGGCCACACTTGGAGTATCGTGTTCAATTCTGGTCGCCACTCTACCAGAAGGATGTTAAGGCTTTAGAGAGGGTGCAGAAGAGATTTACCAGGATGTTGCCTGGTATGGAGGTCAGAGACTTTTCCCCAGGTTGAGGGGTCAATTACTAGGGGGCATAGGTTTAAGGTGCGAGGGGCAAGGTTTAGAGTAGATGTACGAGGCAAGTTTTTTTGACAGAGGGTATTGGGTGCCTGGAACTCGCTACCGGAGGAGGTGGTGGAAGCAGGGACGATAGTGACGTTTAAGGGGCATCTTGACAAATACATGAATAGGATGGGAATAGAGGGATACGGACCCGGAAGTGTAGAAGATTTTTGTTTAGACGGGCAGCATGGTCGGAGCAGGCTTGGAGGGCCGAAGTGCCTGATCCTGTGATGTACCTTTCTTTGTTCTTTGTGTTCTGCTCACAGGCCAATGTGAAACTGAGACTGGATTGCCATCAGGGGGGGAGGTCTAGGCCTCACTGTTGCAAAGGTGCATATACATGGCTAATTAACTTCTTGCTAGACAGAGCATTCAGTGATTGAAACACTGCCCAGGCCCTATGTAGTTGAGGTTCTGAACTTACCAGCTAAGGATATTCATGATCTGGATGGACATCCATCTCATAGGTTTCTTATCCTCTATGATCAGGTGCTCCTCCTACTCATTTGTCCTCTGCATCTCAATCAGTGCAGCACCCTCTTCCTCACTATCTAATCTTGTTGGGTAAATGTATCAAAGCTGAAATGTATCCGAGCGGGCTCTCAAGAGGGAAAGGGTGAGTAATGAAGTGTAGTGTGCAGTGCTTGTGAACACAGAGTCACTGGGGCCTTACTGTCCTTTCCCTCATATATCTAATGATAGAAAATAGAAGAAATGTTGCAGCTGAAGTTCTCATGAGGATACCATCATAAAGTTACTTCAGTGTATGCATTGTCACTAGTGATGAATGACCAAATGAATAAATAGAATGAGGGAAAATTGCAGCAGAAAGTACTTTGCACTGATTCTGAGCTGGGAATCAGTTGTTCCACTTTCCTTTCTTGAAATCCCTCTCCAGCTTCTCACTTGCAAGGCTCCCTGCTTCATCCAGGTTTATGCACAAATATAAGAGTGGTGGGGCCGGCGGGCGGGCAGGGATGGTTGTTGAGGAGAGGTTCTGATGTGATATGCACTCTGCGATAACACAGGCTGCAACTGGATGCAGCTTTAACCAAAAGATACTCCAGATCTTGAAGTTAGTTCAATCTGATTTGTTGAACCAGTAGCACAGTTAGCACAGTTCGACTCTCTGCTAACCTAAGTGTGGTTACTCTGTCTGACTGAATCAGACTAGCTCTTAGCCACGTGCTGGAGGTGTGATACTGTACATACACCCTGACTCACTCTGTAGATGTTCATCAGTGGAAAGAGGCAGAGTGTGAGTGCCTTGTGCCTTTTACAGTGAGATACCCCCCTGAGTGTCCTGCCTGCTCATTGGTCATGTCCTGTTCTCTGTGTTCGTTAGCTGCCTGTCTGTGCCTGTCTGTATATCATTATCTGTATGTCTGCATATCATGACATCTCCCCATTTTTTAATGTTTTGTTGGCACATGGGAACGTACTTACATGTGGTGGCATATATTAACATATTTACAAGCGTTGGCATATCTGAATGTATTTACATGTGAAGACAGCTGTCTAATGTGAGAAAACAGAACATAGCAAACAAAACAAATGTTCATAAGTCCAGTCTCTGGGGCTTGCGTCTGATCCTTGTCGACCGCCGGAGAGGTGGCGGTGGGGACGACGGCGTCTTGACAGGCGGGATGGAAGCCTGACTGGTGGCCTCGTAGTTCAAGGTATCAGGAGGTGGCAAAACAATGGACGGAAACGGAGAAGAAAGCAGTTGCGGGCAGGCAAATTTGCGCAGTGCCCGTCTGTTTCATCGCACAACAGAACCATCAGCCATAAGTACAACATACGGGCGGGGCGCAGCCTGTCGAACAATGACAACTGGAGCAGACCAGCCACCATCTGGTATCTTGATCGTGACATTGTCTGCCGGGGATAACACGGGCAAATCGGTGGCATGAGCATCATAGCCCTGCTGAGAGATCTGGGGCGCGATTCTCCGACCTCCCACCGGGTCGGAGAATCGCCGGGGGCCGACGTGAATCCCGCCCCCGCCGTGTTGCGAATTCTCCACCACCGGATATTTGGCAGGGGCGGGAATCGTGCCGCACCGTTCGACAGGAATCCCCCGGCGATTCTCCAGTCCGCGATGGGCCGAAGTCCCGCCGCTGTCAACCCACGCCAGCCGGCGTGGATTGAACCACCTTTGGGACGGTGGGACACGGCGGTGCGGGCAGGCTCCGGGGTCCTGGGGGGGGGCGCGGGGCGATCTGGCCCCGGGGGTGCCCCCACGGTGGCCTGGCCCGCGATCGGGGCCCACCGATCCGCGGGCGGGCCTGTGCCATGGGTGCACTCTTTTCCTTCCGCCTTCGCCATGGTCTCCACTATGGTGGAGGCGGAAGAGACCCCCCTCCACTGCGCATGTGCGGGGATGCCGTGAGCGGCCGCTGACGCTCCCGCGCATGCGCCGCCCGGCAAAGTCATTTCCGCGCCGGCTGGCGGGGCACCAAAGGCCTTTCCAGCCAGCTGGCGGGGCGGAAGTCAGTCCGGCGCGGGCCAAGCCCCTCAAGGTAAGGGCTCGGCCCCTCATGGTGTGGAGAATTCCGCAGCTTTGGGGCGGCGCGATGCCAGACTGATTCACGCCGTTTTTGGCGCCAGTCGGCGGACATCGTACCGAATACAGAGAATCCCGCCCAAGGTCACCTAGGAACTTGAGTGTCGACATGCCAAAGCAACATTTGGACCTGTTCAGCTTCAGGCCATTGGCATGGACTCAGCGGAATACCTGCTGGAGATGGGAAACATGCTCTTCAGGGGTTGTGGACCATATGATGATGTCGTCCATGTACACACGAACCCCTTCAATGCCCTCCATCATCTGCTACATGATGCGATAGAAGATCTCCAATGCCGAGACAATGCCAAACGGCATGCGATTATAGCAGTACCTGCCAAATGGTGTGTTGAAGGTGCAGAGCCTTCTGCTGGACTCATCCAGCTGGATTTGCCAAAATCCATGTGACGCATCTAACTTGGTGAAAAAACATGCGTGGGCCATCTAACTGGTTAGTTCCTCCCGCTTCAGGATGGGGTAGTGTTGACGCATTATATTCTGGTTGAGATCCTTGGGATCAATGCAGATGTGCAGGTCTCCCGAAGGCTTTCGAACACATACCATCGAGCTGACCCAGTCAGTCGGTTCGGTTTCCTTGGAAATGATGCCCTGTTGCTGAAGATCCTTGAGCTGTGCCTTCAGGCGCTCCCTCAGCGGAGCCAGGACCCAGCGTGGTGCGTGGACCACTGGCTTGGCATCAGGTCATAGCAAAATCTTGTGTCGATATGACAGCGTGCCCATCCCATCGAACACATCTGGATACTGAGCGAGGATGTCGTCAATGCCGGCCTGAAGATCCACATTGGGAGGATGTCGTTGTGTAAACCCGCTGCACCAGGTTTAGCTTTCTGCAGGCATGCGCGTCAAGTAGGGATGCCCTGACTGGCTTGACAATTTCAAAACGTAACCGTGCATGGGTGCTCCGATTGGAGACGAGTAGATGACAGGATCCCAGTGCCGTGGTGGCATTTCCGTTGTAGTCCAGGAGCCTGCAGGCTGCTGGAAGGACCTTGGGGGGCCTCTTGATGCGTTTGAAATCTGCCTGTGAGAGGAGGTTGGCAGAAGCACCTGTGTCCAGCTTAAACTGGATGGAGCAGTCCATCACCGCACGCCATTCGTCCACAGACTCCACAGCGAGGATGGATTGAATTTGTGATGAGTTGGATATTCACATTTGGTAATGATGCCCACACAGTAGGCGGAGTCCAGGCATTCTTCCTCTGGATCCGTTGTGCTGCCAGGATCAGAATCCTGTAATCGTTGTTGCACACTCTGAACGTGCCGTAGTCGGAATTGGGAGCGCTGGCCTCTGACTGGTGGTGCAGACCTGCACAAGGCTGCATAGTGTCCAGGCTTCCCGCAATTTAAACATCGCCTGTCTGTTGCAGGGCAGTGTTTCTTTAAGTGGGCGTTGCAGCAGTTCAAGCAAGTCATGACGTTGGCGTCCTGATGCTCCGCGCGTCGTCGCACATGCGCAGTGCGGGTGTCGGCCGCTTCGTTATCCCGTTCGCATCGCACATGCGTGGGTCCCAGGAAAATGGCCGCTTTCATGAATGCTGAGGCGCTGCATCCGGGAGATGGCCTGCACACTCTCTGCCTCGTGGGAGGCAAGTTCCTCATTTTCAGCAGATTTGTACTGGGCATAGCGATTTTTTGCATGCTCATGCACTGTACATGTTTCAATCGCAACTGGCAGGGTCATATGCTTGATTTTCAGTAACTGCTCTCTCAGAGGATCAGAGTGAACTCCCAAAATGATTTGGTCTCTGATCATGGAGTCAGCAATATCACCAAAGTTGCAGGACAGTGCTAGCAGGCAGAGGTTAGTGAAGAAGGAGTTGAAAGATTCATCTTTACCTTGTAGATGCTGTGTGAATATGTAGTGCTCAAAGAGTTCATTGGTGTCCACTTCACAGTGACTATCAAACTTGTCCAGGATGGTCTGAAACTTTGTCTTGTCCTGGCCTTCGGTGAAGTGAAAAGAGTTGAAGAGTTCGATGGCTTGATCACCCGCTGTTGAGAGGAGAAGCGCGATCTTCCTTGCATCAGACGCACCCACAAGGTCTGAAGCTTCGATGTACAGCAGAAACTTTTGCTTGAATATCCGCCAGTTGGCACTGAGATTGCCGGAGGTCCTGAGCTGGTGGGGAGCCTGAATCTTCTCCATGGTGCCGGGATACATTCGCTGGTCGTCACAGAATGGACTGAGGTAAACCACCTAGATTAAGCAGTAACCTGGTAGCATGTTGTGTTATGTACTCTGGGATAACACAAGCTGTAACTGGATGCAGCTTTAACCAATACTCCAGACCTTGAAGTTAGTTCAATCTGATTTATCGAACCAGTAGCACAGTTAGCACAGTTCTCTATGAGTTCAACTCTCTGCTGACATAACTGTGGTTACTCTGTCTGACTGAACCAGACTAGCTCTTAGCCACGTGCTGGAGGTGTGATACTATAAATACACCCTGACTCACTCTGTAGATGTCCATCAGTGGAAAGAGGCGGAGTGCGAGTGCCTCGTGTCTTTTATAGTGAGATCCCCCCTGAGTGTCCTGCCTGCTCATTGGTCATGTCCTGTTCTCTGTGTTCATTAGCTGCCTGTCTGTGCCTGTCTGTATATCATTATCTGCATGTCTGCATATCATGACAGGTTCCACCTGTGGGTACTATTTATTTTCCCGTAGGCTGCCTTGTTTTGCACCCAGCATAATGAATTGCAATTGTCATGATGTTGTGCAGTGAGACCCAAGTTTCAACAGGCCACCCACAATAGTGGTGGTGACATCTATGTGTCTGATGTAGCCACATAATCGTAAATCTCTGTAAGCACGCGGATGAAGGAACACCTCCAGAGGGAGGCAGGTGGCACTTAGTACATTGTCTAATGGACATTTCTGGCAAGCATTGAAAATTTTTTTAAAGCCTGAAGTAGAGGTAATTGCAAGTGTCATAGAGGTTAGTATGCTGAATTAATGAAAAGTAGGAATGGGTTCTCTGTATGCTTATAAAAAAGAGGCTGGATTCTCCGTTCCTGAGGCTGAATGTTGACACTGGCGCAGGATTCGTGGAGTTCCATGCCAGCAAGACTGGCGTCACACCTGGACCGATTCAGCTCTGTTGCGGGGCTAGCACCTGTGCCATGTGGAACACAATCGACCCCAATGGGAAACGGTGCTGGATTCGCCGCATTCGCAATTGACACTCAGGAGCCTGAAAAGCTGCAGCCACATTTACACACTGCACTCCCCACACACACCGTCCCACCCAACAAGATGGCAGCAAGGCCTGCGGCCTCACGATTTACGGACGTCAAGCTGGAGGCCTTGTTGGATGCGGTGGAGGAGAAGCGGGCCACCCTGTACCCTAGCCCGGGAAGGAGGCTGCCACCCACCGCCATTCACCGTGCCCGGAAGCAGGTCATCGCCACCAGCAACACCACCCGGAAGCCCAGCAGTGCTGTAACAAACTGCACAACCTCAGGGTAGCCAGGATGAGTAGGCAACACTGTGCCTCTGATACTAACTCCTGTTCCACACACCCATGTCCTTGCCTTCACCCCTACACCACCTTCAACATCATCCCCACCCTCACCACCCCCACTCCTCCCCTACCCATAGTCTAATCTTGTGTCTTGCAGGACCTGCTGGTGATGAAATGAAATGAAAATGAAATGAAAATCGCTTATTGTCACGAGTAGGCTTCAATGAAGTTACTGTGAAAAGCCCCTAGTCGCCACATTCCGGCGCCTGTTCGGGGAGGCTGGTACGGGATGTGGCGAGTCCATCTTGTTATGATATCTATATTAACATATCATGGTGCAATCACACACACACACTGATGGACAGGTCAACGGACCAATCAACACACACGCAACATCACAGCCAATCACCAGTGAGAGCACACGCACTATAAAACAGAGAACATCACAGTTCCCGCTCATTCCACCAGGAGATAGCTCAGAGCACAGAGCTCACAGCGTGCCACTCAGACATACACCATGTGCTGAGTGCCTGTCTAAGATAGTGCTAGGGTTGGGTCCACAGGTTAACTGGTGAAGTACGAACCACAGCCAGAAGTTAACAGTTGTTATTGTACAGAATAATCAAACAGAGTTGTACCATCTACAACCGTGTTGGTTCGTTTGTATATCGGAACACCCAACACGACACATCTGGTGTCCCCCGCCCCCAGCCAGTGCCACAGTCGGAGCCCCCCCCCCCCCCCCCCCCCAGGTGCTGAGCAGTGATGAGGAGAGCAGCATGGATGGGAGCCATATTCCTGTGACCCAACACACCCCAGAGATCGAGTCCGACAACGAAACAGATTTCCCGTCACAGCTGTCCCCAACACCCTCCACCATCCCAGAGACACTCACCTCAGTTGGGCATTTTAGTGAAGAGGCTGCTGGGACACTATCTGGTGTGCACCACACAGTTGATCTGGTACATCAGGTGGAAGTAGTAACTCCCGAGGGGGCGGACGGTCAGAGGCTATGGATCAGCAAGTCCAAGGCCTGGGGCATCCTGTGAAGGTGCGGGCCGAGGCCCAGGTCAGGGTTGCCACCTCACAAGCAACCATGTGCGAGAGCCACCTGGAAATTGCAGCGGTGCTTCTGAGTGTGGCCTAGTCACAGCGGACCATGGCTGCGAACGTCAGTGGCATTGCCCAGGCGCTGGCCCACATGGTGCAGACATAGAGGGAGGTGGCTCAGTCCCATCCAGGCCCAATTGCCCAGAAGAGGACCGCCAACGGGGATCCAGGTCGCAGGGTGGGAATGCCAGTCGGCTGCCTCCACTCCTGATGTACTGTCTGGGGATCCACCTAGACATAACGTTAGGGTCCATAAGGCCAGAAAGTTAGACACCAGTTAAGGTAACGTGGGTGCAGGGCACAGTTCAGTTAGTGGGGCTAGGACACATATCTGCAAGTATTTGTGCATATTAAACACCTGTTAACACTCACAAAGTGCCCCGGTGCTCGGTCAGATGGGTGTGAGGGGTGGGCTGGTCTGGGCTGGCCAGAGAGGGGGTTCGGGGTAGGGAGGGGAATGGGCAGACATTGTGGATGGGTTGGACTACCCACACTCTCCCCCTCCCTGACGGTCCCCACTATCGTCACCCCAGGGATCCAATAGGACCGAGCGATGGAATGGCCAGTTTGCATGCAGGGATCACCCAGGTGGAAGGTGGAAAATGCTCCCGTGGGCAGGAGGCAGACATTGTTAAATGACACGGAGCACCAGAGCTCATTGCAGAGCGGGTTGGCATCATTTTCCAGACCATGGACCAGCCCTGGTGTTACTGCCAACTCAGGGCCAACACCCTGAAATGTGACATGTATGTATCATGGAGGGGGTTGCAGGTTGGAGGGGGGAGGAATGGCAGGGAGAGGGGCTGTGTGTGGAGGTGGGTTGCAGTGTCCTTGCCCCTGGACAATCCCCCCCCCGCCCCACTGTGGTGAACCTGGAGGTGATCAGAGCGTCCCATGCGCGTTGGCCCTGGCACACTCATCGTGCGGCCTCCCATGCCTGCCTGGGCTCCATGTCCTGCCCATCCTACCCTCCCCCACATCCTCTTCGTCGGGCGAAGACTGGTGTGCATCCTCCTCCTCCAGACATCGCTCCTCTGCTGCGCGATGTTGTAGAGGATGCAGCAGGCTGCCACGCTGCGGGCAACTTTCTAAGCATCATACTGGAGGCCCCTCCAGAGCACCCAATCCGCAATTTCAGGATGCCGAAGCAACGCTCAACCAGGCCCCCTGCTCGCTGCATGGGCGTTGATGTAGCGGGTTTCTGCGTTGGTCTGTGGTTTCCAGACAATCATCGTCAACCAAGGATAACCTCTGTCGCCCAGGAGCCAACCCCCCAGTTTGGGGGGTGGGGGGGGGGGGGGGGGGGTGGTGGTGTCTCTTGAACATGTTAGTAATCATGAGTGTGCCAGGATGAAGCCAGGTATTGGGCGCACACGTATATGATGCGCATCTGATGGTCACATATCAGCTGCACGTTAATCGAGTGGAACCCTTGCGGTTTGTGTGGAGGAGCCTGTCATCTGCAAGTGTTCGTAGGGGAACATGCATCTCGTCGATCACCCTTGGACCCGCGGCATCCTGTCGATGGTGGCGAACCCCGCTGCCCAGGCATCCTGGTGGGCACATTGCAGTGGATGTATTGTGCCAACTGGACATATAGGGCTTCCATGACAGTGTGGATGCACCCGTGCACCGAGGTCTGTGAGATCCCGAACAGGTTCCCACTCGGCACCTGGAAATGTTCAGGGCGACCGTCACCTTAATGGCCACCGGGAGCAGTGTCCTCCCCCATTGCCCCATGGTGCCAGGTGCGCCATGATCTGGCAGGTATGTCGCACTGTCTCCCTGCTCAGCTGGGGTCTTCGACGACATGTCCGGTGCAGCAGGTCCTCGAATGACAGGCGCTGCCGGTAAACATGAGGCCTCTTGCAGTGCCTTCTTTGCACCTCCTTCTCCTCGGCTTCACAGAATCATAGAATCATAGAATTTACAGTGCAGAAGGAGGCCATTCGGCCCATCTCTTGGAAAGAGCACCAGCTCTTGGAAAGAGCACCACACATAAGCCCACACCTCCACCCTATCCCTGTAACACAGCAATTCCATCTAACCTAAGGGCAATTTATCATGGCCAATCCACCTACCCTGCACATCTTTGGGCTTGTTTGGCAACTGGCTCTCCATCCTGGGCAGCTGTCTACTGTTCCCCTGGGACAGGCTCCACTTCTACAGCTTCCTCCACTTTGAACACCACTAGCTCAAACAGACACAGGGCATCCCCCAGGGCTGCGACGATTCAGAGGAAGGCCACCATTGCTGGTTGAATTCCAATATCCATTGTCTGCACGGGGTGAAAGGCCAACATGTTAGCATCGTGTGTATGCCCCGTGGTCAACCAAGTCCAACGGTCTATAAGGCAGCCCTGATTGGCACTGCGGGCTCTGGCCCCATTGGTGCCCGGCATTGTAGGGGCCTCTGGCCCTGGTGCCCCTCCCTGATGCTAGCGTTACACTCCACGGCCCCCCACCCGGCGCCCCTGTAGGGCCTACAGTGGATGTTGCCCTTGGGTGGTGTGGTATTGTCATAACTATCAGCATTACAAGGGTTAATGTAGTACCATGAGTAGCCACTAGAGGGAGCTGCAGATACTACTATATAAAGCAGTGATGCTCGACCTGAGGGGAGGAGTGTATGCAGGAGACAGCCAATGAAGGTCATCAGAGCAGTTAGTGTGAGAAGGTTAGATTATAGATATACCAATGAGTGAGATTAGCAGTAGGTGAGTGTAGTTAGATGTTATTGATCAATTCTATATTCTAAAAGGACTAAGTGTTGAAACCCAGTTTAGTAGTGTAAATAAAATCATAGCTTTTTTTAAGTAAAAGCTATACTCTGGTCTTTGCGGAACACTACGCCAACAATCCTAAATAAGCAACACAAAGAACACCACAAGTGGGTCGGGTAATGCCCTGCCGATGGGTGGCAGCTGGTTGGGTGGTGGGGTGTATGGCGGAGGATGAGGTGTGGGGGTGGGAGCTGGGGTGCGGGGGTGGGGGCACCCATACAGCCGGTGTTGCTCTGCAGAATCAGGGGCCATGGTGGATGGTCAGTGGGCTGCGCAGCAAGATGGCTGCCTTGCCGGCCACGGCAATAGAGGTCCATGGCTGGGTACCGCCCCAGTCCTGTGGGGTGTCACCATGACGACTCGGACCAGCCCATTGGAGACGGAGAATGCCGGGTCAGGCCGGCAGATGATATGCAAATGGTATTTACTGTATGTATGTTCCAGAACCCATTGGCGCTGTTGTCGAGATGCTGGAGAATTGCGATTTGGCGTCAAATCGGTGATTGGCAAGATTTTGGCACCGGAAACAATTCTCCGCCCAATTGCATTTCCCGATTTCGCCGTCGGCCGACAGAGAATCCCGCCCAAGGTGTTCTGATCAATTGAGACTTTAATTAGGTGTATGCAGCCACATTGCTGGATCCCATTTTAACCCTTTAAAATTCAACAGAGATATAACTAGCAGGCAAAATGACTGAAACACTGAGCTTACAAATAATATGAAAGTTTATTGAATAAAGGATGAAATAAAGCAATACATTGTCAATTAACTATAGGGACACAAGGTATACTTGTTAATAATACACGTTAAACTCCAAAACTTCAGCGGGATGACCAATCCAGGAGAAGCAGAAAATGGCCTCATCCTTCTCATTGACAAGATTTCTGCCTCTGTCTCAGAAGGAAACTACATTAGCCACATCATCAGGAATGCTGTCTCTGCCCCTGTGCTAAGTGCTACACTACCTGCTCCAGAGCTGACAGAAAATTCTACCTCAGACCACCCAAAAATACAATACTTTCCTTGGTGTACACGATATTCCCTGAAACCCTCTTTTATATCTAATTCTGGCATCACAGTAGCGCAGTGGTTAGCACTGTGGCATCACAGCACCAGGGTCCCAGGTTCGATTCTCCGCGAGGTCACTGTGCGGAGTCTGCACGTTCTCCCCGTGTCTGCGTGGGTTTCCTCCGGGTGCTCCGATTTCCTCCCACAGTCCAACGATGTGCAGGTTAGGTGGACTGGACATGCTAAATTGCCCTCAGTGTCCAAAAAAGGGTAGGAGGGGCTACTGGGTTACGGGGATAGGGTGAAAGTGAGGGCTTAAGTGGGTCGGTGCAGACTTGATGGTCGAAATGGCCTCCTTCTGCACTGTACGTTCTATCACCCCATTTTGGCCCACTGTTCGGAGCTAATTGGTCAATAATGTTTTAAGTGTTCATTTCATTGGATTTGTCCATCTGTGTCCATTGCCTTAGACATGAAGACAGTGAATTATTTCAAAATATATTCTTTATCTCAATACTGCACAAGTGCCTTATTCATTTGGCCGAATGCCAGAATAGTCAAATACAGGGGGCTGGATTCTCCGCTGCCCGCTGCCGGTAGCAGAGTTCCTGATGTGGCGGAAAATCCAGCATTGGCCCAAAAATGTCGCCGATCCCATTCTGATATTCCGGTCCCCTGCTGGCGGCAGCATTGAGGTTCGCACCCCGCACCAGTGGACTGGGCACTTGATTCTCCAAACCTCTGGGCTGGGATTCACGTGGGAGAGAATTGGTGCAGGTATCTCCCAGCAGGTATGGCCCTGGTGTGCTGGACCAAGGGGTACTCTTTTCAGGAGTTGCCCCCAAAGTAAATCAGAGGGCCACCCTCTTCCCCACAATTCAAATTCTGTACACTCCATCACACCATACCTCTCACTTACCCCCCACCAGAGACCCCCCATAAGAGAGATGCCCCCATATGAGAGAACTCCACCAGGGACCCTCCCAAGGGAAACCCCCAACAGAAAGCTCACCCGTTGCAGAGATCCCTGCCTGGAAGCCCTCCATGAGCGAGACCCTTGCCTGAAAACCCCCCATTACAAGGTTCCCTTCCTGGAAGAGAGACCCCTGCCTTGAAGCTCCCATTACACAGACCCCTGCCTGGAAGCTATAGAACAGTCCAAACAGACACTACTTTAAAACTCACCTGTACAATACACCTGCTGGCTCAGGCAGAGAAAGCATCACCTGAAAATTCCGAGAAAGAAAAAACCACTTCAGCTGGGTTAAACTCCCTCAGATCTTTGATCTGCAAGGGTTTCATTGATGTCAACATGAAATTGATTTGACTAGGCTATGATTGAAAGTTTACACACACAGCCAGCTGTCTGCATTGTTTAACTTAATTTCCCTTCACCCTTGTGTGGATTTCCAGTAGCCCCTGTGAAACTAACTGCAATATTTATAAACATCTAACTAAGATTGACATCATTTGGACAACATCAAAGACAGCTAAGTGATCTCACTTCCTCTTTTTCATTGCAGAAAGCTCTTTACCTAGTGGGCTATCTGGCAAGGTCTCTGCATTAGGGGGTTTCTGGTGGGGGTCTCTCTTCTGGAGGGTGTCTGGTGGGCGGGGTCTCTGTAATTGGGGGTTTCTGGTGGGGGGCACTCCCAGTGCGAGCATAAATCAGAGGCTATTCATCTCCGGTGGGAGAACAAATGTTTTGCAAATGGAGAATTCTGCCCAGGTTGTCCTGAGAGGGGCTGCTACTGGATAGTGTAGGTTCCTTTCTCACAACATGCTGTCACAATGTTTAAGTCTCAGGCTTTGATTCTGACATAGCAAGGTTAGTAGAAAAATAGAAATAAATATAACCCATCTTTCATCAATCGCATAACCATTAATTACTCATTCTTCAATGACAGAGTAATTGAGGTCCTTTTTCTCATAATCATCCATTGTTGTCCAGTTGCCAGCTTACAATGCTAGTGGTACTAAAATGTTGCATAGTTTTGCAGCAGGCATTCAAATCACAAAATGGCATCTTTTAGATAAGGGGTTGAATTCTCGGACCACCCAACCACGGGCTTCTCACAGCGTGCCATTCGCTGGAGGCAGCATCTCTGTTCTCATCGCTTGGCAATGGGATTCCCATTGAATCCTCCCCCTCCCCCCACCCGCTACCGGTGGGACCGGAGAATTCTAACAGCTGGAGAATTCCAGCCAAGATGTTAGTACAAAATGGTGACTTGACTTTATTAACCTACTGCAGAATTCACGTGTTTGTTTAAAAACCTCTAAAATGGACACGTAAAGCAGGCAGCCTAAATCCAACTAAATAAAATTTTAAATCTAGGCCATCTTACACCTCTCACCTTATGTAACCTGGTAAGGTCGCTAGACTTCCGAGATTACCTCCAAGTATATGGTACGATGTTCATGCCATTCCTGATGTTGCCACCCTGTGGTGTTCTTTATGTTGCTTATTTAGGATGGATTGCGTAGTGTTCCACAAAGACCACAATATAGCTTTTACTTAAACAAAGCTATGATTTTATTTACACTACTAAACTGGGTTTTGACACTTAGTCCTTTTAGAATACAGAATTGATCCATAATATCTAACTACACTCATCTACTGCTAATCTCACTGCTGGTATAAACTATAATCTAACCTTCTCACACTATGACCTTCACTAGCCGTCTCCCGCATACACTCCTCTCCTAAGGTCTAGCATCACTGCTTTATATAGTAGTATCTGCAGCTCCCTCTAGTGGCTAGACATGGTACGACATTAACCCTTGGAGTGCTGATATGGGATTTCATTTCTTTCCTGACCCTATCCATAACAACAAACAATTACGTTACCTATTTGAGTTACTACAGATCTGTAATTCCTCTTGTAGTATATGGTTTTCCACTTAGCAATGGGGAACTTTCAAACACAAGATTTTTCTGGTGATATGCAAATAATATTGAACCGAGAAACAGAAATGGGGTCAGCACACTATGACACCACTTCTGAAGCCACTCAAATTATGATTGGATTTACATCCAATCATAAAACATTTGGGCTAGAGACTCAGTACCTTGTCCAAGTATTTTGTTCAAACCGATATATTAGTGCTTCTGCAAGGATGAGGGTTAAGCAGGATCCACGTGGATTGACATCAATATAACTCTTATCGAAAGAAAATGAAAAGGCTTTCACTATTGAGAGCAATGTGACAGCATTGATCATAATATATTTCAGCTAATAGAAACTGGCAACTAATGAAGCTCAAGTAAATGCACAACAATACAGTCTTAACATATGCGGAAGCACTGTAATGCATTGATATTCAAACGCAGCTTTCTCCTCTGTTTACTCCTTCAATCCTGCATCATGTAATGGCCCTATCCATCAGTCCTTGAATCATTTATCAGTCATTCTTTGTGAAACAGCTGTGGAATGTCAAATGTATTTTTACTTGAATGTAACAATTAAACAGAAGATTTCTTTTGCATTCGTACGTTAGAAAAATGTAAAACAGTTTCCATGGAGTATTGTAGAGATTTAGTCAACAGTGTCAGTTTGGAATAATTGTCAACATTTTTGCTTGCATCAAAAGCTTGTGGGAAAATCTGAGCACATAATACACACTGACACTTCCGAAATCTGGAGAAATACTGCATTGTCAGAAATTGTGGGATGAATTCTGAGGTCTCCCATACAGCAGCGCAGGGAAGGTAGTGCCCTTAAAATGGTGTGGAACAACTTACTGCCCTCCCAATGTCACTTTGGCTATCTCCAGTAGGCTGGGGTTGGGGTCCTTGAAATAGGCAGCCTATGCATCTGAATGTGGACTTGAAGATAATGCCAATATATCTTCCTTAGATAAGGGGACCAAAACGGTTCACAGTATTCCAGGTATGGTCTAACTCATGCCTTGTACAGTTATAGCAAGACTTCCCTATTCTGGGGCGGGATTCTCCCGCAATTGGCGGGGCGGCCCGTACTGGCGCCAAGAGCGGTGCGAACCATTCCGGCGTCGGGCTGCCCGAAAGTTGCGGAATCCTCCGCAGAGCCTTACAGAGGTCGGCGTGGAGGGAAAGAGTGCCCCCACGGCACAGGCCCACCCGCATTCGGTGGGCCCCGATCACGGGCCAAGCTACCGTGGAGCCCCCCCCCCACGGGGCCGGATCCTCCCGCGCCCCCCCGAGGACCCCGCTAGATGGTCGATAAGCCAGGTCCCGCCAGGATGGTCCATATCCATTTCATGCTAGCGGGACTGGTCAAAAACGGGTGGCTGCTCGGCCCATTGGGGCCTGGAGAATTGCCGGGGGGGCCGCTGCCAACAGCCCCCGACCGGCACGGCGCGATCCCCGCCCCGCCAGAAAACCGGCGCTGGAGAATTCGGCAGCCGGCGTCGGAGCGGCGGGGTGGGATTCACGCCGCCCCCCCGGCGATTCTCCGACCCGGCAGGAGGTCGGAGAATCCAGCCCTTTATATTCCATTCCCTTTGAAATAAAGGCCAACATTCCATTTGCCTTCCCAAATACTTGCTGAACTTGCATGCTAGGTTTTTGTGATTTATGCACAAGGACCCACATGTCTCTCTGTGTTGCAGTTGTCTGCAGTCATACTTCAATTAAACAATATTCAGCTCCTTTATCCGCCCTACCAAAGTGCATAACTTCACATTTTCCTACATTATATTCTACCTGCTAAGTTTTTGTCCACTTGCCTAACCTATCTTTCTCCACCTGTAGACTCTTTGTGTCATCCTCACAACTTTCCTTTCCACCATTTTTTGTGTCACCTGCAAACCTGGCCATCGTACATTTACTTCCCTCGTTCAAGGCATTAATATATACATTTTGTAAATAATTGAGGCCCCAGCACTGATCCCGATGGCACTCCACTGGTCAGTTGCAGGTTGCCATCCTGAAATATCCCACTTATCCCAATTTTCTGTTAGCCAATCCTCTATCCATGCTAATATACTACCCACAAAGTCATGGGATCGTATCTTATTGAGTAGCCTTTAGTGCAGTGCCTTATTGAATGCTTTTTGGAAATCCAAGTGTTGATTTGCCTTTATCTATCCTGTTCGTTACCACCTGAAAGAATTCCAATATATTTGTCAGGCATGATTTCCCCTTCGTGAATCCATGCTGACACTGCTTGATTACCATGGGCAGCACGGTAGCATAGTGGTTAGCACAATTGCTTCACAGCTCCAGGGTCCCAGGTTCGATTCCCGGCTTGGGTCACTGTCTGTGCGGAGTCTGCACATTCTCCCCTGTGCGTGGGTTTCCTCCGGGTGCTCCGGTTTCCTCTCACAATCCAAAGGCATGCAGGTTAAATGGATTGGCAATGCCAAATTGCCTTTAGTGTCCAAAATTGCCCTTAGTGTTGGGTGGGGTTACTGGGTTATGGGGATAGGGTGGAGGTGTTGGGTTAGGTAGGGTGCTCTTTCCAAGAGCTGGTGCAGACTCGATGGCCGAATGGCCTCCTTCTGCACTGTATGTTCTATGTTAATCCACCTATTTTAGTGCCTGAAGTGTTGGGTACTCTGCTACACAGACGAACCAACACAGTTGCGAATGGTACAACACAGTTTTATTTCAAACATCTATTTACACTGGTACACTGTTTACTGAGGTTCGATCATGACCCTTGATTCTGTGGACCTATTCCTAATTCTATCGTGTAGTGGCACTCAGCAAATGGTGGATGTCTGAGTGGCTTGTAATGAGCTCTGTGCCCTGAGCCGTCTCCTGCTCGAGTGCCCAGGAAGTGTCGTGTTCCCTGTTTTGTACTGTGTATGCTCTTGCCTGTGATTGGCTGTCGTGTTGTGTGTGTTGATTGGTCCGTTGATCTGTCCATCAGTATGTATGTATGTATGTGCTATGATGTTTACCTGAATATCATGACAGTGCCATATGCAGATTTGGCTGTGGTATTTTCTATCCCTACATACAAGTCATTAATGTAGATTGTAAATAGTTGGAGCCCAAAGACCAAAACCCGTGGCACCCCATGAGTTACATCTCGGCAACCAGAAACATTTATCCCGATTCTCTGCCTTCTGTTGGTTAGCCAGTCTTTTTTTAAAAAATATGTTTATTCAGAACTTTTCAACAAAAATTTTCAACCATTCAAACCGCCCTCCCCCGTAACAAAAAAATAAAAGAAAAGTCGCACAGCAAGGCATAAACATATCAATTCAACATAATACAGATCTTTGTACAATGGGTTCCTCCCGCACATATTGACTTTCCCATATGTTTATGTATTTCCTTTCTCAAGTGCCCCTAGGGAAAAAACCCTTCCCCACCCACCCTTCTACCCCCCCCAAAAAGAAACGTCCCCCCCCTCCCTCCCCCCCCCTCCCCCCCCTGGGTTGCTGCTGCTGCTGACCGACATCCATCTAACGCTCCGCGACATAGTCTAGGAACGGTTGCCACCGCCTGTAGAACCCCTGCGCAGACCCTTTCAAGGCAAACTTTATCCTCTCCAGTTTGATGAACCCTGCCATGTCGTTTATCCAGGCTTCCACACTGCGGGGGGGGCTTCGCTTCTTTCCACATTAGCAAGATCCTCCGCCGGGCTACCAGGGAAGCAAAGGCCAGGATACCGGCCTCTTTCGCCTCCTGCACTCCCGGCTCGTCCGCCACTCCAAATAGTGCTAGCCCCCAACTTGGCTTGACCTGGACTTTCACCACCTCAGACATAGCCCTCGCAGCACCCCTCCAGAACCCATCCAGTGCCGGGCACGACCAGAACATATAGGTGTGATTAGCCGGGCTTCCTGAGCACCTCCCACATCTGTCCTCCACCCCAAAGAACATACTCAGCCTCGCCCGTCATATGCGCTCTGTGAATAACCTTAAACTGTATCAGGCTAAGCCTGGCACACGAGGAAGAGGAATTAACCCTACTTAGGGCATCAGCCCACAGACCCTCTTCAATCTCCTCCCCCAACTCCTCCT
The DNA here is from genome assembly GCF_047496885.1 of Scyliorhinus torazame. Taxonomy (NCBI): domain Eukaryota; kingdom Metazoa; phylum Chordata; class Chondrichthyes; order Carcharhiniformes; family Scyliorhinidae; genus Scyliorhinus; species Scyliorhinus torazame. The sequence goes on from NC_092713.1 coordinate 262,134,298, forward strand.
CCCATTTGCCCTTCAGCTCCTCCACCAGAGCCTCCTCCTCGTCTTTCATCTCCTGATATATCGCCAACACCTTGCCCTCTCCGACCCATACACCCAAAATCACCCTGTCCTGAATCCCCTGTGCCGGGAGCAACGGGAATTCCCTCACCTGCCGCCTCACAAATGCCCTCACTTGCATGTACCTGAAAGCGTTTCGTGGGGGTAGCCCAAACTTCTCCTCCAGCGCCCCCAAGCTCGCAAACGTCCCATCGATGAACAGGTCCCCCATTCTTCTAATCCCTGCCCGATGCCAGCTCCGAAACCCCCCGTCCATCCTTCCTGGGACAAACCGATGGTTATCTCTGATCGGGGACCACACCGAGGCTCCCATCGCACCCTTGTGTCGTCTCCACTGCCCCAAGATCTTTAGTGTTGCCGCCACCGCCGGTCACGTGGTGTACCTTGTCGGCGAGAGCGGCAGCGGTGCCGTCACCAGTGCCCCCAGGCTCGTTCCTTTGCAGGACGCCATCTCCAACCTCTTCAATGCCGCCCCCTCTCCCTCCATCATCCACTTACGGATCATCGCCACGTTGGCCGCCCAGTAGTAGCCACCAGATTCGGCAACGCCAGCCCTCCTCTGTCTCTACTACGCTCCAGAAACCTCCTCCTTACCCTCTGGGTCTTGTTTGCCCACACAAAACCCATGATGCTCCTGCCTACCCTCTTAAAAAAGGCCTTGGTGACCAGAATTGGAAGGCACTGGAACACAAAAAGAAACCTCGGGAGGACCATCATTTTAATCGACTGTACTCTGCCCACTAGCGAGAGTGGCAACGTGTCCCATCGTTTGAAGGATCAGTGGACTGGTCCATATTTAAGAACTCAACTTAAATGAGTATGCCACCACTGTCACAGACTTCATCAGCAAATGTGTGGACGACTGCGTGCCAAAGAAAGCAGTACGTGCGTTCCCCAACCGGAAACCATGGCTCAATCGCGAGATTGACTCCCTACTGAAGGACAGATCTGAGGCGTTCAAGGCAGGCGACCCTGACCTATACAAGAAATCCAGGTACGACCTCCGCAAAGCCATCCGGAATGTCAAGAGAGAATATCAAACCAAGCTAGAGTCACAGACAGACTCTCGGCGGTTGCGGCAAGGACTAAACAACATAACGGGCTACAAGGCGAAGCCAAAAAGTATCTCTGGCAGCAGCGCACCCCTCCCCGATGAACTCAATGCATTCTATGCTCGGTTCGAGCAGGTAACCAACAATCCGCTGGCGAGTGCCCCAGCAGCCCATAATTCACCCATACCCACCATCACAGCTTCCGAAGTCAGATTGGCCTTCCTGAAAGTGAACCCCCGGAAGGCGATGGGCCCAGACGGGATCCCTGGTCGTGCACTCAGAGCCTGCATGGACCAGCTGGCTGAGGTATTCACGGACATCTTTAACCTGTCCTTACTCCACTCCGAGGTCCCTACCTGCTTCAAGAAGACCACCATCATACCGGTACCAAAGAAGAACCAGGCAATGTTCCTCAATGACTACCGACCAGTGGCCCTGACTTCAGTCGTAATGAAGTGCTTTGAGAGGCTGATCATGAAGCGCATCACCTCCATACTCCCAGAATGCCTTGATCCACTGCAATTCGCATACCGCTGCAACCGGTCCACATCAGACACCATTTCCCTGGCCCTAAACTCATCCCTAGAGCATCTCGAAAACAAGGACTCCTACATTAGACTCCTATTTATTGACTACAGCTCCGCCTTCAACACCATAATCCCAGTCAAGCTCATATCAAAGCTCCAAAACATAGGACTTGGCTCCCCACTCTGCAACTGGATCCTCGATTTTCTGACCAACAGACCATAATCAGTAAGAATGAACAACAACACCTCCACCACAATAGTCCTCAACACCGGCGCCCCGCAAGGCTGCGTACTTAGCCCTCTACTCTACTCCCTGTACACACATGACTGCGTGGCAAAACTTGGTTCCAACTCCATCTACAAGTTTGCTGACGATACGACCATAGTGGGCCGGATCTCGAATAACGATGAGTCCGAATACAGGAGGGAGATAGAGAACCTAGTGGAGTGGTGTAGCGACAACAATCTCTCCCTCAATGCCAGCAAAACTAAAGAGCTGGTCATTGGCTTCAGGAAACAAAGTACTGTACACACCCTTGTCAGCATCAACGGGGCCGAGGTGGAGATGGTTAGCAGTTTCAAATTCCTAGGGGTGCACATCTCCAAAAATCTGTCCTGGTCCACCCATGTCAACACTACCACCAAGAAAGCACAACAGCACCTATATTTCCTCAGGAAACTAAGGAAATTCGGCATGTCCACATTGACTCTTACCAACTTTTACAGATGTACCATAGAAAGCATCCTATCAGGCTGCATCACAGCCTGGTATGGCAACTGCTCGGCCCAGGACCGCAAGAAACTTCAGAGAGTCGTGAACACCGCCCAGTCCATCACACAAACCTGCCTCCTATCCATTGACTCCATCTACACCTCCCGCTGCCTGGGGAAAGCGGTCAGTATAATCAAAGATCCCTCCCACTCGGCTTACTCACGCTTCCAACTTCTTCCATTGGGCAGGAGATACAGAAGTCTGAGAACACGCACGAACAGACTCAAAAACAGCTTCTTCCCCACTGTCACCAGACTCCTAAATGAGCCTCTTATGGACTGATTTCATTAACACTAAAACCTGTATGCTTCATCCGATGCCAGTGCATTTGTAGTTACCTTGTATATGTTGTGTTGCCCTATTATGTATTTTCTTTTATTCCCTTTTCTTCTCATGTATTTAATGATCGGTTGAGCTGCTCGCAGAAAAATACTTTTCACTGTACCTCGGCACACGTGACAATAAACAAATCCAATCCAGTCCAATCCTCCTCCATCTGCTCCACCAGCCGCGTCAAATTAAGTTTATGCAGGGCCCCCCAACTCCTAGCTACTTGGATCCCCAAGTACCGAAAGCTCCTTTCCGCCCTCCTCAACGGTAGGTCGTCTATCCCTCTTCCCTGGTCCCCTGGATGCACCACGAAGAGCTCACTTTTCCCTACATTGAGCTTATAGCCCGAGAAGTCCCCAAACTCCCTTAGGGTCTGCATGACCTCCACCATCCCCTCCACTGGATCCGCCGCATACAGCAACAGGTCGTCTGCATACAGCGACACTCGATGCTCCTCTCCCCCTCGGACCACCCCCCTCCATTTCCCAGACTCCCTTAATGCCATGGCCAAAGGTTCAATTGCTAATGCAAACAACAGGGGGGACAGGGGGCACCCCTGCCTCGTCCCTCGATACAGCCGAAAATACTCTGACCTCCGCCGATTCGTAACCACACTCGCCACCGGGGCGCTGTATAGGAGCTTAACCCAACTGATAAACCCCTCCCCAAACCCAAACCTCCGCAACACCTCCCAGAGATACTTCCACTCTACCCGGTCAAAGGCCTTCTCCGTGTCCATAGCTGCCACTATCTCCGCCTCTCCCTCCACCGATGGCATTATTATCACTTTTAGGAGCCTCCGCACATTGGTGTTTAGCTGCCTGCCCTTTACAAATCCCGTCTGGTCCTCGTGAATCACCCCCGGGACACAGTCCTCGATCCTCGTACCCAGCAACTTAGCATCCACGTTAAGGAGCAAAATCGGCCTATACGACCCACATTGCAGTGGGTCCTTATCCCGCTTCAGGATCAAAGAGATCATCGCCTCAGACATTGTCGGGGGCAGGGTCCCCCCCTCCCTTGCCTCATTGAAAGTCCTCACCAGCAACGGGGCTAACAGGTCTACGTACTTCCTATAGAACTCAACCGGGAACCCATCTGGTCCCAGGGCCTTCCCCACCTGCATGCTCCCCAGTCCTTTAATCAGCTACTCCAACCCAATTGGCGCCCCCAAACCAGTCACCTCCTGCTCTTCCACCCTCAGGAACCTCAGTTGGTCCAAAAATCGTCGCATCCCCTCTTCCCCCGCTGGGGGCTGGGATCTGTACAGCTCCTCATAGAAGGCCTTAAATGCCTCATTTACTTTCACCGCACTCCACACCGTAGTTCCCCTTCTATCCTTGACTCCACCTATCTCCCTCGCTGCCATCCTCTTACAGGGCTGATGTGCCAGCATCCGGCTCGCCTTCTCCCCATACTCATACGTCGCCCCCTGTGCTTTCCTCCACTGTGCCTCTGCCTTCCCTGTGGTCAACAGGTCGAACTCCGTCTGGAGACTTCGCCTCTCCCTGAGTAGTCGCTCTTCAGGGGCCTCTGCATATCTCCTGTCCACTCTTAAAATCTCCCCCACTAACCTCTCCCTTTCCCTGCCCTCTCTCTTCACCCTGTGAGCCCTGATGGAGATTAACTCTCCCCAGACCACCGCCTTCACGCCTCCCATACTACTCCCACCTGCACCTCCCCGTTGTCGTTGGCCTCCAAATACCTTTCAATGCACCCCCTCATCCTCCCGCACACCTCCTCATCTGCCAGTAATCCCACATCCAAACGCCACAACGGGCGTTGGTCCCTCTCCTCTCCCAACTCCAGTTCCACCCAGTGCGGGGCGTGGTCTGAGATGGCTATGGCCGAATATTCTGTTCCCTCCACTTTCGGGATCAGCGCCCTGCTCAGAACAAAAAAATCTATCCGGGAGTAGGCTTTGTGTACGTGGGAGAAAAAATAAAATTCTCTGGCCATAGGCCTGGCAAATCTCCACGGATCCACTCCCCCCATCTGGTCCATAAACCCCCTAAGCACCTTGGCCGCAGCCGGCCTCTTTCAGGTCCTAGATCTGGAACGATCTAATTCTGGGTCCAACACCGTGTTAAAATCCCCCCCCATTATCAAGCTTCCTACCTCCAGGTCTGGAATACGCCCCAACATACGCTTCATAAATCCAGCATCGTCCCAGTTCGGGGCGTATACATTTACCAATACCACCCACGTCCCTTGCAGTATCAACCTCCATTGTCCACTACTATGTTCTTGGCCTCAAACGACACCCGCTTCCCCACCAGTATTGCCACCCCTCTATTCTTCGCATCCAGCCCCAAATGGAATACCTGCCCTACCCATCCCTTTCTTAACCTGACCTGGTCTGCCACCTTCAAATGTGTCTCCTGAAGCATGACCACGTCTGCCTTCAGTCACTTTAAGTGCGCGAACACTCGGCCCCTCTTAACCGGCCCATTCAGGCCCCTCACATTCCACGTTATCAGCCGGATTGGGAGGCTTCCCACCCACCCCCCCTGCCGACTAGCCATCTCCTGTTTTAGGCCAGTCCCGTGCCCGCGCCTCCCGCACCCTCCAGTCCCCCAGACGGGGAAACCCCGCCCCAACCACCTCTTCCGTTTTCAGTTCCCCCTCGGCAAATGCAGCAGCAACCCTATTTCCCCCCCCCCCTCTCCCCCACCCCCCCCCCCCTCCCCCCGCTAGATCCAAATCTCGCTCTTTTGCTCCCACCACAACACTTCCGTAAGTCAGCTGACACCTGCTGACCCCGGCTTCCCCGGCCTTCCCGTTGACCCCCCACCCCCGTGTGGAAATCTCCCCTCCTCCTTGCGCTCCTCCATCCCCCCCTCCGCCCTTCCCTAACGCGGGAAAAAGTCCGCGCTTTCCTGAGCCAGCCCCGCCCCCTGTGGCGCAGCTCCTGTTGCGGCCTTATCCCAATTCCCCCATCCCCGGGCCTCCCCTCCCTCCAGCACCGGCGCCCACATTCCCCACAGTCTCCCATCAAATCTCTTCCCCCATCCCCATCCATCGCCCCACCCGTGGAACATTCCTTTCGCATAGTTAAAACCCTGTATACAATCGACATCGCCCCCACAACCACAGACCCTCAGTTTGAGTCCAATTTTTCCATTTGGATAAAGGTCCAAGCCTCTTCAGGCGTTTCAAAATAGTGGTGTCGATCCTGAAATGTGACCCACAGTCACGCTGGCTGCAGCATTCCGAATCTCACCCTCTTCCTATGCAGCACCGCCTTGGCCCGATTAAAACCAGCTCTCTTCTTTGCCACCTCCGATTCGGATCACCGCATTCTCCCATCTACTGCTCCGTTCCTTCTTGGCCCATCTCAGGGCACACTCTCTGTCCACGAAACAATGGAACCTCACCACTATCGCCCTTGGCGGCTCATTGGCCTTGGGTCTCCTCACCAGGACCCGGTGAGCCCCATCTAGCTCCAGGGGACTCGGAGAGGCCTCCGCACCCATCAGCGAATGGAGCATCGTGCTCACATACACCCCGGCATCGGCCCCCTCCACACCTTCAGGGAGACCCAGAATCCGAAGATTCTTCCTCCTCGACCCGTTCTCCAGGTCCTCGAATCTTTCGGCCCACCTCTTGTGCAGCGCCGCGTGCGCCTCCATCTTCACCGCCAGGCCCAAGATCTCGTCCTCGTTCTCGGTGGTTTTTCCCGCACCTCTCGGATCTCTACCTCTTGGGCCTTCTGGGTCTCCTTCAGCCCCTCAATCGCCGTCAGCAGTGGCGCCAGCACCTCTCTTTTAAGCTCCTCCATGCAGTGCCTGAGAAACTCCTGCTGCTCCGGCCCCCATGCTGCTCGATCTCCGCACTCCGCCATCTTGTTTTTTCTCCCTCGTTTCTTTCGCTGCTCCAACGCCGCTTTTTCCCCCGCTCCACTTCTAGTCCCCTCCATACACTATGGAAGGGGGACCTTGCTCTCACCTTCCCACATGGGAAGTGGTCGAAAAATTTCCGTTGGGGCTCCTCTGGAGAGCCCAAAAGTCCGTTCTAGCGGGAGCCGCCGAAATGTGCAGCTTAGCTCCGCATCGCGGCAACCGGAAGCCAGTCTTTTAGCCAGGGTCTAAGGATAGCAGAAACTGAACTCAAATGAGGCTGGCGCCATGGCTGGATCTGTTGAGCATTCCCATTTTTGTCTCTTGCCGCCACCTCACCCTCAGCACAAGTCCTGCTCCTCACTGGCCAGTTCGAGGCTCTTTCCTCAAATGGAGTGATGCCGGGGCAAGTTAATCAGAGGCAGGCTGGCACGAGCGCAGCATGAAACGTATGGGGAAAAAAACTTGTATTCAAAATGGCTGAAGATGCAGTAAATGTTCTCCCCAACACCAACGGGATGCTCTCTGGTTTTCTTGCAGGAACCATCACTTTGAAAACATATCAGAAGATTCCACCCATTGTTTGTGGGAGGGTGCTCTAAATAAATTGGCTGGCACAATGGGCGGCATGGTGGCACAGTGGTTAGCCTCACAGCGGCAAGGACCCGTGTTCGATTCCAACCTCGGGTGACAGCCTATGTGGAGTTTGCACATTCTCCCTGTGTTTGCGTGGGTTTCCTCCGGGTGCTCCGTGTCATGATATTCAAACACACATATCATGATAGACACACCAACAGACAAATCAGCACACACAACACGACAACCAATCATAGACAAGGACAGAGACAGTATAAGAGAAGAAACACGACACCTGGTGGCCAGTAGATCTGGAGACCAGGACAAGGACAGGACCTGATTAACATCACACAGAGGGAGTCACCAGGTGCAGAGTATCAAGACAGAACTGTAAATAACAAGTTGAAATAAAACAGCATTGTACCAAATACAACCGTGTTGGTTCATCTGTACATCAGAACACCCAACACTACACTCCGGTTTCCTCCCACAGTCCAAAGATGTGCAGATTAGGTGGACTGCTAAATTCTTCCTTAACGTCCCAAGGTTAGGTTAGGCGGGATTATACATTTACGGGTGGGGATTGGGCTTGGGTAGGGTGCTCTTTCGGAGGGTGGGGATAGACTTGATGGACCTTCTGCACTGTAGGGATTCTATGATTCTGTGTGACATAAATACACTGAGAAAATAATGCAATGTATTTGCTTTTAACCATTGTTGGGCTCCTTGAGGAGGTGAGAAAAGGCAACATAAATGTAAATGTTTTCTCTTTTCGAACTTACTGCTCTTGGTCAAAACCTAAGGACTGTCTGCTGTTGCTCAGAGTCAGGCTCATCAGGCAAAGACAAAGAAATCTAGTGCACTTTCAGTCTTGTAAATCTAAGCCAAATCCGATATCTCTGCTCATCTTGAGTTCACCTGATCAGGCTTGAGCACTGACATTTTTGTGTCACTGGTGGAAATGTTATAAATGATTTAAACCATAAGAATAGACACCAAATCAAAAAAATAAAACCCATCCTAAAGGACTGTCACAACCAACTCATCAAAGCTGCTTTAATGTTTACTGCAGCACTCCTTGTTAGCTGGAAGTCAATATTTGGGAGGCTGATGTCGCCTTCATCAGAGCACAATAGGAGGCCATTTGACCCACATACCTGTGCTGAATCTCTGAAGGAACTACACACCCATCCTGCTCACTTGCTGTCTCCCATAACCCTGCACATTCTTCATTTTTAACTGTCTGTTCAATTCCCTGTTGAAAGTTACTAATCAATCTGCTTTCAATTCATAATCCGCTGAACAAGGAAACCTCACTCACTTGGTCTTCTTGCCAATTACCTTAAATTGGTTGCCTTTGTTGACTGATACTCCTCCCAGTGGAAATAGGTTCTCCCGATCTAGTCGATATTCGCTCACATTCTTTGCTCTGAGGAGGACAAATCCCAGCTTCTCTGCTCTTTCCACATAACGGTTTCCCTCATATTTGATACTGTTCTAGCATTGAATAGTTCAATATTGGAGAAAGCAACCTTGCAATTTATATTTTGAAAGAACAAGCTCCAAACTGAATTAGAATTCCGAAACCAACAGGATCACAAGCACAGTGAGCTAAACAGCTGGCTTGTAAAGCAGAACAAGGCCAGCAGCGCGGGTTCAATTCCCATACCAGCCTCCCAGAACAGGCGCCGGAATGTGGCGACTAGGGGCTTTTCACAGTAACTTAATTGAAGCCTACTTGTGACAATAAGCGATTATTATTATTATTATATCGAACTTTTTTCCAATTAGCATTCAGAATAATTTCTGGTGAATATGACATTACATTAGCACTCGGTAAATGAATGTAATTAGTATAATGTGCATCATCATTTTAAAACACTTTCCTTCATCCCACTCTGGGCCCTGTTCAGAACCATGCCTTCCTCACCCCATCATTCAACCCTATCTAGTTTTTTAGTTGATAGTCTTAGTGTACATTCATTGACTTCTTCCAAACATCCGGTTCGTAGTGCTCACAATTATGAACCCACTCACAATACAATTGTTAGGTTTGCAAAATCGTCAACCTTCCTAATTCCTCCTTTGTCACTCTACAGACTTTTAAATCCCAAAGCGCTATCTAGCACAGTGGTTAGCACTGTTGCTTCACAGTGCCAGGGACACGGGTTTGATTCCCAGATTAGATCAGAGAATTTGCAGTGCAGAAGGAGGCCATTTGGCCCATTTAGTCTGCACTGGCCCTTGAAAAGAGCACCCTACCTAGCCCACAGTTCCACCCTATCCCCGTAACCCAGTAACTCTACCGAACCTTTTTTGGACACTAAGGGCAATTTAGCATGGTCAATCCTCCTAACCTGCACACCTTTGGACTGTGGGTGGAAACCGGGGCACCCGGAGGAAGCCCACGCAGACATGGGGAGAACATGCCGACTCCACACAGACAGTGATCCAACCCGGGGATCGAACCTGGGACCTTGGAGCTATGAAGCAACGGTGCTAACCACTGTGCTACCATGCCGTTTGGTTCACTGTCTGTTCGACGGCTGCATGTTATCCTGGGTCTGCGTGGGTTTCCTTTGGGTGCTCCAGTTGCCTCCCATATGTCCCGAAAGATGTGCTTGTTAGGTGAATTGGACATTCTGAATTCTCCTTCAGTGTACCTGAACAGGTGCCATAGTGTGGCGACTAGGGGATTTCCACAGTAATTGCAGTGTTAATGTAAGCCTACTTGTGACACTAATCAAGAATATTATTATCTTGAATCGTAACTGCCTAATTACCCTCATATTTTACTGTTTTCAGCCCAGTTGATGCCGATGGGCCATTATGGGCCACTACGGGCCACTACGGGCCTTGGCCTTTCAGCCTTGATAGTTCAAATGAACCACCAAAGTTATTGAACCGCATAAAATAAAGGTTTGCATTTTAACAATATCTCAAACTATGTGCTTTTAATGTGATCAGAAGCAAAACAAGGACATGGATTTGTCTTCTAACTCCTTAATTAATTTTCCATTTTGGGATTGTTTGAGTGCGGTTCAGCAGAAAGATGCTTCAACATTTCTGCCAATGGTTTATTGCTTTATCAGCACTCATACAAATACAAATCTAAGTCATGGCTAAACGAGCCACACTTCATATGATGGAAATTGGAAACTGTTGAATTCATTATGGACCAGTATGTGACCTTTTTGGTTTTCACTACAATTACTTTTCCATCACATCTTAATTAGACTGACAGAGACGAGAATTCTCCAATGGTTGGTACTTGTTCTTAGAAAATTGAGATGAAAGAAGAGTGGGCTTCAAATTACTATCACCATCATAATGTTCTTTCTCCCTTCAACTTTGCAGATACATGCTTCAAAAGTCAATCATAATAACTGCGTAAATAATTTATTTTCAAATAAAATTGTTTTATTCCAAAGAAATATATTTATTGCTTGGTACTCAGCAAACACTAAACACGTCTAGAATAAAAGAATTTCAACTTGGCGGCATAGTAGTGCAGTGGTTAGCACTGCTGCCTCACGGCGCCGAGGTCCCGGGTTCGATCCCGGCCCCGGGTCACTATTCGTGTGGAGTTTGCACGTTCTCCCCATGTCTGCGTGGGTCCCACCCTCGCAATCCAAAGATGTGCAGGTAGGTGGATTGGCCATGCTAAATTGCCCCTTAATTGGAAAAAAAAAGAATTGGGTACTCTAAATTTATTTATTTTCAAAAGAATTTCAACTTTCTGGCCAAAATTATGCCATCCATCGAATGACGGGACTGAAACTATTGGTGCCTATAAAATTTAGATTTCAAGTATGAAAATCGAATTGCATTGTTTTAAGATGAACATAAAATGCTTACATAGTTCAAACAAAAGATGCCTGGCTGTCAAATAGGATGTGTCAGCAGTGACTATGCATTCCAAGTATTCTTTTATTAGAGAGAAAGTTCATCAAAACCCATGAATGACCTGCCACACTCAATCATTGTAGAGATATATGCATCAGATTAGCCCAGATCTGAGAGGTTTTCTGGTATAGTTCAGAGAATGGTGACTGGGTTCACAAGCAGAGACAAAGGGCGCGATTTAACCATGCATTGTGCCTGGACTGATGTGTGGAATAAGTAACGCATTGGTGGACATATCATTTCCACGAGAATGTTCAGGGCATGGTAACACATTCTCAGGCTTATCCTCCATTTCTGTTGTGGAACCTGCGAGGGGTGATGCCATGTGTTTGTTTTTTTGTGAAAAGTAGCTGATATAGCTTTGTATGGTACCAATATGGAACGGTGATGTTTCCTTGTTGTTTAACGGTTAGTGTGATATGTGGAATGCTATGTAGTTGATTTCCAAATCTTCGTTACTGTTGACTGTTTAATAAACAAAATATTCTCAACTCTCAAGTGACTTCTCGAGGGCACACAGGCCATGTCTCAGAGGATAATTAGTGCATAGAATTTCAATCAAACTTTGAAGCTTAAGCACTAAGTAATAGATATAGTAATAGATATAGGACAGAGTAATAGATATAGGACAGAGGTCAGAGGTAGGTTCTTTACGCAAAGAGTAGTGAGGCCGTGGAATGCCCTACCTGCTACAGTAGTGAACTCGCCAACATTGAGGGCATTTAAAAGTTTATTGGATAAACATATGGATGATAATGGCATAGTGTAGGTTAGATGGCTTTTGTTTCGGTGCAACATCGTGGGCCGAAGGGCCTGTACTGCGCTGTATTGTTCTATGTTCTATGTTCTATGTTCTATGTTCACTGTGCCTGAGCTCCAGGAACGTCACCATCATAGAGGCAGCTGCCAACAATCAAACATGAAAGAGCAGGCCTTCAGCACTGGGGGCAGCACGGTAGCCTTGTGGATAGCACAATTGCTTCACAGCTCCAGGGTCCCAGGTTCGATTCCGGCTTGGGTAACTGTCTGTGCGGAGTCTGCACATCCTCCCCGTGTGTATTCAAGAGTAGTGAGGCCGTGGAATGCCCTACCTGCTACAGTAGTGAACTCGCCAACATTGAGGGCATTTAAAAGTTTATTGGATAAACATATGGATGATAATGGCATAGTGTAGGTTAGATGGCTTTTGTTTCGGTGCAACATCGTGGGCCGAAGGGCCTGTACTGCGCTGTATTGTTCTATGTTCTATGTTCTATGTTCACTGTGCCTGAGCTCCAGGAACGTCACCATCATAGAGGCAGCTGCCAACAATCAAACATGAAAGAGCAGGCCTTCAGCACTGGGGGCAGCACGGTAGCCTTGTGGATAGCACAATTGCTTCACAGCTCCAGGGTCCCAGGTTCGATTCCGGCTTGGGTAACTGTCTGTGCGGAGTCTGCACATCCTCCCCGTGTGTGCGTGGGTTTCCTCCGGGTGCTCCGGTTTCCTCCCAGTCCAAAGATGTGCAGGTTAGGTGGATTGGCCATGATAAATTGCCCTTAGTGTCCAAAATTGCTCTTAGTGTTGGGTGGGGTTACTGGGTTATGGGGATAGGGTGGCGGTGTTGACCTTGGGTAGGGTGCTCTTTCCAAGAGCCGGTGCAGACTCGATGGGCCGAATGGCCTCCTTCTGCACTGTAAATTCTATGAAAAATCTTCTCGTGACCAAAGGGTAACTGTGTGGGTCAGGGGAGGACACCTGAGCACGGTCTCCCTAATTTCTCGACAGAGGTCTGGGGTCTAGGGGCTCCTAATGTGACTGGGGGTGAGTGTGCAGAGCAAGGTTTGCCAGAACACTGGATGGCACTCTGAGAGAAGACTGAACATGCAAGGATGGGGGAGACTTGGGGGATTTAAGGGTCCTGGGTTGGAAGCCCTAACTGATTGTTGGTGTATCTCCTTCTCCAGTTCCTTAGAAATACCAAAATGGATGGTGGTGTCGGTCCTGCAGCGGCTGCCATTGCGTTGCTGGTGGAAGCCCCGACAGTCAGATGCCAGAGAAGTCAGCAGCGACAATGCAGGCTGGAGACAGCACCCATGTGCAATGGTCCACCACACACTCTGAAGACCCAGCCGGCCATCAAGCCACTGAGGTACCCAGAGGGGGAGCCAGCAATGGCCTAAGATGTACAGGCAACGTTGGTCTTTCAAGGAGACGATGGATAGCATGTGCCGCAGCAGACTCCATCTTAACAGAGACAATGCAGAACCTGTGCTACGTTCTCGCGGATGTGACACCCCATACGGAGGAGGACACATGCGCCCGGTGGCCATCAAGGCCACTGCAGCCTTGAAGGTTTCTGCAACTGGCTTATTCCAGGGCTCAAGTGAGGTCCTGTGTGGCATTTCACAATGTACAGCCCACAGGTGCAACCGGGTGGTCACGGAAGCCCGCTACGATCGGGCATGCAACTAATCACCTTTGAGTTGGATGAAGCCCACCAAGATGCCCGGGCTGCAGGTTTATTCACCATTGCTGGGGATCCCCAGGTCCATGGGGCAATAGATGGCACGCATGGCGTCTTGTGCGCACTAAGGCATCAGTGAGTTCCCTTTACTAACAGGAAAGGGTTCCACTGCCTGAATGTTCATATTCTGTGTGGCCTGCACACTACTCAGGGAGCGTGCATGACAGCTACATTATGGGGCATTTGGAGATACCCGGCATCTTCAAGGGCCATCCCAGGATGATGGATTGGGTCTTGGGTGACAAGGGATACCCACTGATATCCTGGCTGATGACGCCAGTCCGGAGACCTGAGACTGAGGCGGAGACCCAATATAATGAGGCCCATGCTGCCACCCTTGCTGTCACTGAGCGGTGCATCGAACTTCTCAAAATGCGGTTCCGATGCCTGGACTACTCTGGTGGTGCCCTGCAGTATACCCCCCAGAGGCTCTCCATTTTGTGGTGGTCTGCTGTGCCCTCCACAACCTGGCACAGCAGTGGGCTGACATGCTCGAGGAGGCGGCGGAGGGACATTCGGCCTTGTCTCAGGAGGAGGCGAACCAGGAGCGGCTAGAAGATGAACCCAGGGAGGACCTGCAGGGGGAGCTGGAGGATGGAGGACAGGCTGCGGCAAGGGTCCGACAAGTCTGGAGGACCTCACCATTGCCCAATTCTCATAGGGTGAGGCTTTGTCTTTCAGCTCCCTCACCACGCCCAATTTCCTCTCTTCCCACATTCCCCCACACCCTCCTTGCCACCAATTCCACCTCTCCCCAAAACCACCCATTTCCCTCCTTCCTCCTCCCCCATTCTCCTCCTCCCCCATTTCCCTCATTACCCCCTCTCCCTTCCCCCGTTTCCCTCATCCCCCCATTCCCCTTCCCATCCCCAACCACTCTGCTCCATCCTCCAAGGGTCTATATAACATCACTCCAGGGTGATGGGCCTTGTTGGCACTGTCAGTGGGTCAATATATGAGGCAGAGAGTGATGATAACTCGCTGTGAGGAAGCTCTGGTGCTCCTCAGTTAATGCCAAAGTCTGACTCCTGTCTTTCTGCTGGAGGCGCGCTCACACCCATCCTCTGAATGGGGTCTACATCAGGGGTGTTTGACCTTTGTCTGGGGAAGCGGGGGTTGGGGAGAGAAGAGGGTAACAGTGGGTAGGGGTACAGGCAGGCCCGCCGTGAAGATTAATGTGTCAGGCTTCATATGTGTCAGGTGTGACATGTTTTAGTAGTGAGCTTTTGACATTTCCAATCCACCTAGCTACAGACAGTGACCCCATCCGACCCTCGTGCCCACACAGTACTCCTCACTCTTCTTGATCTTTAGTGGACTAGTGCTAGATTTAGGTGTGCACATCAGAGGTGAAGGCAGCCTGCTGCTTTCACGCCCTGTGACCCTTGATGCCCTTTGCGAATGTCTGGAGGACCTGGAGATGGAGGGCATCGGCCAACTTACCATTGTCACTGGCTTCGCATTGCCACCTTGTTCTGCCCACTGTCCTTGAGATGCGCCGGTGTCAGGAATGGTGGTGGGGGGGGGGGTCGGAATTCGGAAGAATTGGATACCACAGTCGTCTCCTTGGTGGAAAGCTCCGGGTTGCCCTCCTGTGCTTCCTCCTCCTCGACGGTGCCCATAGGGCATTGGGAGTCTCCATGGGAGTCCTGGTGGCTCCTCGTAGTCTGCAGCATGGTGTTGATGCCGTCAGCGATGCTCCTCAGTGACTGGGCTATGCTCTGCAGTGCCTCGACAATGTCCAAATGCATCTGGGACATATCTCTCAGCAACTGGGACATGATGTTGAGGCCCTCAGCCATGGTCATCACAGACTGAACTGTGCCTTGGGCAACACCATCAAGGCACAGGCATCGTTCTCCCGGCTTTCCACTGCGGTCACTACCCTAGCAGTGTCGGCCTCCGTGCCACGCATTGTCGGCATTATCTCCTGCACCCATTTTGGACTCCTCCAATCAGCTATGCACTCGCTGGAATACAACTGACATCCCCTCCTGAATGGCACTGCTGCTTCCTATCATCTGCATCAGCTCGGGGAAATCCTTGTCCAGCGACTTGGCCTATGCGCTCGTGGAAGGTGGGGGTGATAGCTGTGACGCCTCGATGGTGTTCTCCTCGGAACCCTCCTCCGAGGTGGTCTCTTGGATGGCGGGGGGGAAATTACTCCGAATGGGCCGGTCTCATCGGCTGGAGATCCTGCAAGACAATGGACGAGGTCAGTGCGAGGGAAGGATCATTTTCTCGATCATGAACAACTCACTTGAGACAGGACATCTGGGTTAAGAGGCAGTGGATCCTCACCTCTGTGGCGCAGGCCAACCTCTCTGTTGGTGACTGCTCTCTTCTCAGACAACCCTGCGATTTGCAGGGCCCGTTACTCATCTGGGATGAGGACTCGAATCCCTTGGACTCCACCCCCCCTCATCTTGGTGCTTTCCCACTTATTATGAGCTATCCTCTCCTACGGGGACAAAGTGAAGGCATTGTGAGTCGCATGTGTGGGCACCGCACCTGAACATTGACGGGTTGTGCTAGTGGGTTCCAGTGGGTTCTGAGGCACAAGCATGAAGATTGAGTGTGGGGACGGTGTGAGGTGTCACTCAGTGATTTGTGGGTGATAGGGGGGGGTCCGACGGGGGGGCAGGGGGGGGGCGGGGCATGTCTGGAAATTTGAGGAGTGGCAGATGGAACCGATGCCAATAGAGAGGTGGTAACTTACCCGAACAGCTCAGTGAAGGTTATTGGCCTTCTTCCGACATTGGACGCTGGTCCTCCTGGTCATGCTGCCCGCACTGACAGCCACTGCCTCCCAGCCGGTATTGCTGACCCTGCTGCTGGTCCTCCAACCCCCTCGGGGAAACAGGATGCCCCATCTCACATCGACGGCATCGAAAAGCCAGGCCAGGCTGGCATCCCCAAAGCGAGGAACAGGTCTGCGCGCTGCCATGCCTGTGCATGGACTGGGAGTGAGTGGTGAGGGAGCGTTTAAAATCAGCTCCCCTTTATTAGTGGTGAGATGCTGAGGTGTGAGTCCAGCTATTCAGACGGCGAGGCAGCCAGTAATGACAGGAAGCTTGTGGGGGCTCATTTTCAGTGTTAAAATAAGGGCTGCGATCTTGCCAACGTGACCTTCAAGGAATACCTTGCCAATCACGCCCAAAATGACACTTTTTTCTGTTAAGTCATAGGGTATGTTGCTGGTGCTGTGATTAGATTTATACAATTTTGTTATGCTGTTATCATGGATGTGGAACTGGTGCTTAGTTGACAAATTGCCTCTTTAATGTCCGGGGGACATTATCATCTGCTTTCATCGTAATTTTTTATGATGGATTTAACACAATTTGGTAGTATTGTAAGACCAAAAATAACAGCTTATTACAAAATAGAGGGCAAAACATTTTATAAATCTGTCTCATGTAGAAATTCTTTTCTTAATAAAATAAGATTTATAAACACAGAAGTATAACACAAACCATTTGTAAAGTGCATCAGTTTTATTGGAACATGCCTTCGCTGGTTATCTAAATGCTAGCTTCCCGATAAATCTTTTCTACGTTACTAAGAGAATCAGAGGTTCACACATCTGTACGAAACCTGACATAAACCGAAAGCTGTTACTTAAATGTCAGTCATGGTTCAATGGTAGCACTCAATGAAAAGGTCGTAGTTTCGAGCCTCACTCCAGAGACTTCAGTATACAGTCCAAGGCGGTAATTAGGATGGGATTTTACATGCCCAACACTGGCAGGTATCATGAGGAGCAGTGTGGTGATATGCATGTGCACAGTGGTGTATATAGTTGTCTATCAAGGTATAGAGTTAGCGATATGACCTCCAACCAGCTGGTGGCGATAGAGATCTACCATGTGGCTTGAGAAACCCAGCAGTTGGTAGTAAGTCGTACAAGAGGATAGTTACACTTACAGCAGCTCCAGGAGAATTTACTGAATTCATTTAGCAGTCATTGTCTGTATTATAGTTCATTAGTTATCTTTCCACGTGTTTGTTCATAAATCATCTTTCTAGTTAAATAACTTGATGTTCTGTGTACATCATTACCACAGTCACAACACAGAACACAACAGGCGAAACGGGAAATTTGGTGAGCGATTTGCTATGATAGGACTGCAGCCACTGTTGTCAGCATCCCATTTTGGAGAATTTTTAGGAACATGGGAATTAGGAAGAGAAGTAGGCAATTCAGCCCTTCGAGCCTGCTCCGACATTCAATCAGATCTCAGTAAGAAGTCCTACAACACCAGGTGAAAGTCCAGCAGGTTTGTTTGGAGTCACCAGCTTTCAGATCGCAGCTCCTTCATCAGATCATGGCTGATCTCTTCCTGGTCTCAAAGCCATCGCCTTACGTGTTCCCCATATCCCTTTAACAGGTATTTTTATTAGAAATGTATCTATTTCCTTCTTAAAGCCACTTAATGATTCAGACTCCACCGCCCTAGGGGGCTCAGGTTCCACAAATTCACCACCCTCTCTGAGAAGTAGTTCCTCCTCATCTCTGTTTCAAATCTGCCACCTCTCAACCTCTATCTGTGGCCTATCATTCTAGATTGCTCCACAAGGGGGAACATTTGGTCTACGTTTACTTCATCAATCCTTCTTAGTATTTATATACCTCGATCAGATCCCCTCTCATTCTTCGAAACTCCAGCGAGTATAAGCCCAAACTGTTCAATCTCTCCTCATACATCAACGCTTTCATCCTTGGAATCAATCTAGTGAACTTCCTCTGAACTGCCAGCACATCCTTCCTCAAATAAGGCGACCAAAACTGGACAGAATACTCCAAATGTGGTCTCACCAACATCCTATACATTTGCAACAACACTTCTCTACGTTTGTACTCCAGTCCTTTTGCAATAAATGCTAAAATTCCTTTGCGTTAAGGTAAAGTCGCCATAGTGCCAGATGACATAGGTTGCTTTTCCCTTTGAGGGGAGAACAGACAGGTGGTGATTTAACCTGAGGATCACCACAGCTCAGGCAAGGGGCAAGGCTGAGAAGGTGGGGCCTTCATGAATAACCTTAGCCGGTACGGGAATTGAACCCACGCCATTGGCCTTGCTCATAAACCAACTGAACAGCCAATGGAACTAAACCAGGTACATGCGGTACCTGAATACTGACTTTCTGAGATTCATGAACAAAGACACCAAGATCCCTTTGCCTAGGCACATTTTGAATCTATTTTCCATTCAGAGAATAATTCACCTTCCTATTTTTTCGGCCAAAATGGATCACCTCACACCTATCCTCATTAAATTACATCTGCCAAATTTTGGCCCATTCCCTTGGCCTATCTTATCTATCTGTAAACTCTTTATCTCCTCTTCATTGCCTGCTTTCCAACCTATCTCTTCCTCACTGCCTGCTTTCCCATCTATTTTAGTATCGTCTGCAAATTTTGCTATATTATATTTAATGACTGCTTGTAGATCATTCATATAGATTGTAAACAATTGAGGTCTGAGGATTGACCTCTTCGGCAACCCGCTAGTTATAATTCGCCAGCCAAGTATTTATCCCGACCCTCAGCTTTCTATCAGCCAGTCTATCCTCAATCCAACCTAGTACTCTACCTCCGATCACCTGTGATCCCACCTTCTGGACCAGTCTTTTATGTGGAAACTTGTCAAACACCTTCTGGAAATCCCGATAAGCCACATCCACAGGTTCCCCATTATCCACCTTGTTGGTTATATTCTCAATGAACTCAACGTTTGACTCACCCTTCATAAAACCATGCTGACAATGGTGGATTGAGTTTGTCCTTCCAAATGTTCAGTCATCTCCTCCTTAATGATTGATTCCAGCAACTTCCCCACCACAGAGGTCAAGCTAACCAGTTTATATTTTCCTACATTTTGCTTCTCTCCTTTTTTGAATAGGGGCGCCATATTAGCATGTTGCCAATCCACTGGGACTTTCCAGAATCTAAGGAATTTTGAAATATCCTAACCAATGCATCCACTACCTCTGCTGCCACCTCCTTTAATACCCTAGGGTGCAGGCGATCAAGTCCCAGAGACTTATCTGCCTCTAATCCCATTTGTTTATTCAATACCATCTCCCTTGTAATGGTTACTGCACTAAGTCCCTCTGCATTAACTTCTACCATGAAGACAGAGGCAAAATATTGGTTCAGTGCTTCCGCCATCTCTGTGTTCCCCATTATTACCTCACCAGTTTCGTCCTCTAAAGGACCAGCATTTATTTTAAGCTTCTCTCTTCCTCTTTCTATACTGAGAGAAGCTTTTGGTATCAATGTTTATGTTTTCTGTTCATTTCCTTTCGTCGGTCATCTTAGCTCTTTTGATTTTATTTTTAGTAGCTTTTTGCTGAACCTTAAAGTTCTCCCAATCCTCCAATTTGCCACTAGCTTTTGCAGTATGTTTTGCCCTAGATTTGCCTTTATGTCCTTTTTGACTTCCTTTTTAAGCCATGGAATGCTTTTTCCCCTTTTACAATTCCTCTTTCTCTCAGGAATGTACTTTAATTGAGAAGTATTTAATATCTCCCTGAACATCCACCATTGTTCCTCAACTGTCCGACACTCAATTATTTGTACCCAGTCTACTTGGGCCAACATTTTCCTCAGGCCTGTATAATTACCTCTGCCCAATGCTAAATCTTTAATATGGCACTCTGTCTTCTTTCACTCAATCTGAATTTGAAATTCTAGCACGCTGTGATCACTCCTTCCAAGAGGATCCTTAATGACAAGACCATTTATCAACCATTCTTCATTACATAATACTAAATCTAAAATAGTCTGCTCCCTGGTTGGCTCCCTCATACATTCTATGAAATTTCCCTCGAGGTTACCCTTGCCAATTTGATTAATCCGGTCAATATGCATGTTAAAAATCACCCATGATTAACGTTGTAATCATTACCTCATTATTTCTTGGTTTATACGATTCCCCAATTTGGACTTATTGCTCGGGGGCCTGTAAATTACTCCTACCAAGGACTTTTCCCCCTTTATTTTATTTCCACCCAGATCGATTCAGCATTCTGGCCCTTAGTAACAATATCATTTCTCAATGCAGCCTTGATGTCATCTTTAACCAATAAAACTCCACCTCCTGTTCCATCCTGTCTATCCTTTCAGAATACTGAGTATCCTTGGACCTTTAACTCCCAGTCCTGGTCCTCCTGCAATCATATTTTAATCATCCCCAGCAAATCATACCCACTTTTCTCTATTTGTGCCGTCAGTACATTGAGCTTATTCCAAATACTGCGCGCATTTAGGTGCAAACGTTTTAAATATGTCCTACTTTCCCTTGCAGGATTTTCTTGTGCACTATGCTTTTCATACATTCTGATTTCCTTTATTAATCTCTGATAACACTCAGCGTCATCCCCAACTTTCACTCCCACAGTCACCTTACATTTTGATTTTTAGCATTTCCATTCCCCTCCGTGGTTGTTAGACTGGTCCTGCCTGTTCATTCTATTAACCTCTACCTTCCCCTCACATGCTAACCAGCTGCTTTGGTTTCCATTAACCATTTTTTTCTTGCAGGATTGCCATTAGCTGTGGAATCCTAAAGTTAGGTTTCTAACTATTTCTGCCCTGTTACTTGTTGTTGGAACTGTATTGCGTGCCCCTGAGCCCTTCCACCCTTCCCTTCCCTTGATTTGAATGATCAATAAGAGGAAATAAATGGATTTTGCCTTCATAAAAATATTCTTTTATTTAGGGAGCAAGAAGAGCTATGGCATTTTTGTGCTAACTTTGTCCCAATAATGCCAAGAACATTTAGAAGTTTATCGTCAGTGATTAGCTCCCATAATATCTTCATCAGAAACTGACATGGCGCATGATAGAGCATCTTTGTTTAGGGTACAGCAAACTATAACTAAAATCAATGGCAAAGCAAATTGTCTGTATGTATTAGGCTCACTACAAATTTGAGGTTGGGTGCGCTTTACCATCCTTGGTGCACCCGACTTGGTGTCGTGATAAGGCCGTTGAATCTTGCGCGAGGGCCTCTCGTGAGATTTGCGACGCTCGGGATGTCTCACTTGGCAGGGTGTGTGTGGGGGGGGGGTAATGCCCATGTAAGCAGGGGGTGACATTGCCGATGGGTGGGGGGGGGGAGGGGTTGGGGGTCCCTCAAGTTGACTTAGAGACTGGGACATCCTTTCAAAATGACAGCCCGATCTCTGAGGAGCTGGTCTTAACAGCGAATTCCGCTCCCCAGCAGTGAAAACATTTGAAAGTGTGGACTAGACTGGGGAGAAACGTCCCAATGCCCAAATAAATGACTAAGGACGAGAATTAATGGAAAGGTTTCTAAGTGCGGTAACAAGCGAGAACGCTTGGCCCGGCGAGGCCGTCACTTCTATAAAACGTTAATAGGACCACTTAACAAGGCCCAATGGGCTTCACGCCCAAAAGATGGCCCTCCCGGCTGATTCACCGGGACTGTGCCCGCCAGCTCCCCATCAACAAGGGGGAGCAGCACTTATACTGATCCTGCATAGCAAACCCCACGCAGTTCGCAGTCATGCCACTGAGGATTTGGAGATGCCGACCTGGCCAAATTGTTGAACGCTGTCGAGATCAGATTGTATGCCAGGTTCCACCGAGGGGTTGGGAGGGTCAGCCACAGGGCAGCCAGTGCCACCTGAGAGGAAGTGGCAGCGGCCATCAGCTCGGGGAGCATCACCGCCCCCGCCCAGCACCATAGAGTGCCCAGGCCCACTCATGTCCAGCAGTGCTGCTTCCTCATCTGTCCCTCACTCCCCATACTTCCCATCCCTTAATGTCCCCTACATACGCCCCATCCCCCCTCCATGAGGATGAATGATATGTGCTGTTCACGATGCCCCCTCTGTGTCCCCGCAGGAGAAGTTCACCCACAACAGACAGGAGAGGGCTCAGATGGACGCCAGGGTGCCTGATATCAGACTCCTCGCCGGAACGGGCACTGGAGGCCAGAGGGTGACCGAGGACAGATCTATCACTGATGTAGGGGTTGGCATATGGTGCAGAGGTAAGGATCCACCCACACCCACCTAGATGACCTGTCACATGTGAGTTGTTAATGCCATGCAGACTGACCCATCCCTCCCACTGACCACATGTCCATTCTCCTGCAGGATCTCCAGCCGATCCACACTGTCCTTTCCCAGAGATAACCCCCCCCCCGACACCCCGTTTACACTCCAGATTCCCCGACTACCCCAGACCCAGCCGTTATTTTATTAAATGGCAGAGCAGCCTTGAAAGGCTGAAAGGCCTTCCCCTTGTTCCTATATCTTATGTTCTTATCCCAACCCAACCTGACTTGACTCCACCACCTAACTGCCTCACCACCCGTTCCCCACAACCTGACTACTCCTCTTAACCCTACCTGACTGCTTCCGGTCCATTTACCACCTCACCAACCTACCACTCTAGGCATTCAGCCATCCATCCACTCACCCATCCACAAACATTTATCCATCATTCACTAATATTCACATTGGACATGTAAAATTACCATAGTGCCATAACAAGGCGGCATGTCTTGTCTCTGACTGATGCTACAGAGCTGCGGTGGAGCTCTGCGATGGGTGTTGCACTCCGCATTTCTGGAGAAGCTAGGCTTGGAAGATCTGGCAAAAAAATTTGGAGCAGCATCTAGGCTGGGAATGTTCAAGTAGAGTGACAATCTGATGATGATTGCAGCTTCATGGAAGATCTGGGCCAATATATATTTTATGCACAGAATCTCTAAAGCCTTTACCTCATGAAGGGTCATGGGTCACTGAAATTATCCCTTAATTATATACATGTGACAATCTCCTGCAAGCAAATTTCAAAAAGGTAAATGGGAAAATAAAATATTTTGGATACTGGAAATCTAAAGTCCCCTTAAGAACTGCGCACAGTCATATGCTGCTCACAAATCCCTGTGGGTTTCAATGTATGCTCGGAGTTTTGCACAATGTTAGCAGTGTGCTGAACTTGTAATATGGTGCAAGATCAGCTCAATGCAAGGGCAGGTTACAGCACTCAGTGATGTTGCTGTAGCAATGCCCAGGCTGGAGTATTAATCTCAAGGGCTGATTTTTCTTTGTAGAAATTCTTCAGCTATCAATGAGTGCAGTCATTTCCAGTTTCCTGAGTAAACTTATCTGTCAAGGTAATTATTTGTGAAAAGCCACATCCCAACAGTTTGCAACAAAAAACATAGGAAATAGCTTTTACATATTTGCGTCTTTGTCTCAAACAGCAAAACAGAAAATGCAGTAAATACTCGGCAGGTCAGGCACCATTAGGAGAATAGCGATGAGAAACATATCAGCCATGATTGAATGGCGGAGCAGACTTAATGGGCTGAATGGCCTAATTCTGCTCCTATGTTCTACGGTCGTATCTGTGGAAAGAGAAGCAGGGTCTGCGCTTCAGGTGGAGAACCTTTCATCGGAACCGGGAATAGTTAGAAATGGAATAGGTTTTGAGCAAAGGGGTGTCTGCGACAAGGTGACAAGCAACCCGCACAGATTTACTTGTCGTGCATGCCACATGATGGCAGGCCTGCCCGCAGAAGGGTTAAGGCCAACAGGGGTGGGATGAGTCCCTTGAGTGATCAAGAATTGTCCACTTAAGGTCCTCAATTGGTGATAGGCGTGGGAAGGTCGACCACAGTCCTTCCTGCCCCAGTCTTAGTCGGGGTGGAGGTCAGAAGGCAGCGGGATGCACGCCCACCAACCCCTCCCTGATTAAATACCCTCCCCGCCTCCAAAAAATTCACAAGAGAGGGCAATAAAGATTCTGCCCAAAGGAGTAAAACATGTGTCCAGAGCAGCTGTGCTGCTGTCTGAAAGCAAAATTACCAAGCGAGAAGCTGAAACGAGTAAGGAAATGGAAACAAAATGGGGCCGAGAGATTATGATCTGAATTGACATTGTTTTCATGTTTGTCATCCAATGCAATAGATATATTGATAGCCCTTGGTAGTTATGGTGCTAGATTTGTAAATGCAAAATTCTAACTTTTTTAACATATGTAAAAATTGTTCTTTTGATGAAATAGCATTCTGTTGCTCAAATCTTACATCCTGTGGGGCAGCTACTTCAACATTGTTTCACCGCAATTTGTCCAGAATTAATTGATTTATTTCTCATTTCCATGAATATATAATTGAAGTTCATAGACTTGCCTTAGTATCTTCTGAACACCCCAACAGCATTGCATTCAGTAAGTAATAAGAAATAGAAGCAGCAGTGGGCCATATGGCCCCTTGAGCCTGCCAATGCAGCAATTTAATTGAAAAAGTTAGTTAGTGGCTTTTTCTTTGAAGAGCCTGTTCATATCCTTAACTGTCTGCTCGTGTTCTGAGATTATCATGAGAATTAGATTGGAATGAACGGTGCCTCAAAAATGACATTCCTCCAATCTTTGTTTATTTTTCCATTATCACGCACAAGAGAAATGAAATCCATAATTGGAAATCAAACTCAGGAGAGTGATTATCCACAAGTGTCATTTTGACATGCTGCAGATCAAAGAAAAATGACAATGTGATGATTAAGATCAGAAAGATGAATGCAGCACCAGTCCCCATATTTGTGAACCCTACAGTGTGAACGCTGTTCAAGGCCCGAGGCTGAATCTCTGTTTATACGGTTATAAATGAGATTTCTGTGATCTCCTGAGCCTCCTATTACTGAACAGTTTCATTTAGGAACTGTCACATCGATGATAAATTTAAATCTGTTCCTTTGGAGGCTTTGACCATGCTCACATATCATTGTCTACACAGGTGTCACAAAGCATTTAAGTCTGATAGAGTTGGCAAAGGAAGCTGGTTACGTGGACGAATTAGAAAGTAACCAAGTGTGACAAAATCCAGCGGGTCCCTGATGTGATGGCAGATACACAAACAGATAGAAAATAGCTTCTCTGGCTGTCTCCTTCCAACCTGCTGCAGGCAATAGAAATAGGTTATGATAACTCATTTCTATTTTAAAAAGATGCAACAACACTTTTGTAGAAGAATTGGAATTTACAACAATGACATCCTCAAATCATCTGCTTTTTGTTCATCTCTGATTCTTGATAAGAATTTTTAATATTGTGAGCAATTTGGTAACATTAACCTCCAGATGCATATTGTCCATAAAATGTATGCCACCCAGTAGAGGCTGTTAGTTTGTGTAAACACTGATGGAGGAATGTTTTCTTGTCTGATACTATCTGTAAGGTCCATTAACTTGTGTCACATTGAGGTTAGTAACATCAGTTCAGTAGACTCCTGCCCCCTTCTTTTATTTTTCCCTCCTTGCAGGTTTTATGCCACATCCTATTTCAGTGCAGCTTGACAGTAAACATTTTCTGGGTCAATGTAGTTGATCTTAATCTCATCACTTAAAAGAAGACCTCAGGCGCGATGCAAAGGAACCATTTCTGAGTGTCATTTTGGGCGCATTTGGCAGGATGTTCCTCGACAGCCACGTTGGCGAGAACATGGCCCATACTCAACGGCACTTAGTGCCGAAACAGAGCCCCCATGGGCTTCTTGCCATAACTGGCTGTCTGGCAGTCTGATTCGCCAGACACAAGCCTCAGCGCCTCACTGCTAGCGAGACGAAGCTGCTTTTAAACGCTCCCTCACCACTCACTCCCAGTCAACACACAAGCATGGCAGCGCGCAGACCTGCTCCTGGCAATGTCGATCTGGCCAAGCTTCTCAATGCTGTGAATGAGAGGTGGGAAATCCTGACCCCCCCCACCCCCCCGTCCCACAGAGGGCTGGAGGACCAGCAGCAGGGTCAGCAATGCCGTCTGGGAGGCAGTGCCAGCGGCTGTCAGTTCGGACAGCATGACCAGGAGGACTGCTGTTCAATGTTGGAAGAAGACCAACAAACTCCACCAAGCTGCAAGGGTAAGTTACAACTGTTCCCCCGGCATCAGTTCCGTCGCCTCCCACCCCTCAATTTCCCAACCTCCCCAGACCCCCGCCCCCCCCACCCACACGTTACTGGCTGACACCTTGCTCCCTCCCCACATCTGACCTTCGTGCTTGTCTCTCAGAACCCTCGGCACCCACCAGCACAACCCCTTCATGTCCAGGTCCGGCACCCACACATGCCACCTGCTATAGACACCCCCTGACCCATCAAGTGTAAGGCTCACAATGCCCTTTCTTGTCCATGAAGGAGAAGATAGTCCATAATAAGTGGGAAAGATCCAAGACAGGGGTGGAATACCAAAGATCCGAGTCCTCATCCCCTATGAAGAACGGGCCCTGGAGATAATAGGGTTGACCGCGGAGAGGGCAATCGCTGACCAAGTGCAATGTGTCAAAGTTTGCAGACGACACTAAGATGAGTGGTAAAGCAAAAAGTGCAGAGGATACCGGAAGTCTGCAGAAGGATTTGGATAGGTTAGGTGAATGGGCTAGGGTCTGGCAGATGGAATGCAATGTTGCCAAGTGTGAGGCTATCCATTTTGGGAGGAATAACAGCAGAATGGATTATTATTTAAACGGTAAAATGTTAAAACATGCTGCTGTGCAGAGGGACCTGGGTGTGCTGGTGCACGAGTCGCAAAAACTTGGTGTGCAGGTGCAACAGGTGATTAAGAAGGCTAATCGAATTTTGTCTTTCATTGCTAGAGGGATGGAGTTCAAGACTGGGGAGGTTAAGCTGCAATTGTATAGGGTGTTGGTGAGGCCGCATCTGGAGTATTGTGTTCAGTTTTGGTCTCCTTACCTGAGAAAGGACATATTGGCACTGGAGGGAGTGCAGAGGAGATTCACTAGGTTGATCCCAGAGTTGAGGGGATTAGATTATGACGAGAGGTTGAGTAGACTGGGACTGTACTCATTGGAGTTTAGAAGGATGCGGGGGGATCTTATTGAAACATATAAAATTATGAAGGGAATAGATAGGATAGATGCGGGCAGGTTGTTTCCACTGGTCGGGGAAAGCAGAACTAGGGGACATAGCCTCAAAATAAGGGGAAGTAGATTTAGGACGGAGTGTAGGAGGAACATCTTCACCCAAAGGGTTGTGAATCTCTGGAATTACTTGCCCAGTGAAGCAGTTGAGGCTCCTTCTTTAAATGTTTTTAAGAAAAAGATAAATACCTTTCTAAAGAATAAAGGGATTCGGGGATATGGTGTACGGGCCGGAGAGTGGAGCTGAGTCCACAAAGATCAGCCATGATCTCATTAAATGGCGGAGTAGGCTCGAGGGGCTAGATGGCCTACTCCTGTTCCTAGTTCTTATGTTCTTATGTTCTTATGACAGCGAGGTTGGCATGCACTGCAGAGATGAGGATCCACTGCCTCTTCATCCAGATGACCTTTCTCAAGTGAATAGTTCATGTCAGATAAACAGATCCTTCCCACTACATGTCCATTGTCTTGCAGGATATCCATCTGATTAGGCCAGGCTATCCGGAGTCATTTCCCCCCTGCCACTCAAGAGA
Organism: Scyliorhinus torazame; assembly: GCF_047496885.1. Lineage (NCBI taxonomy): Eukaryota > Metazoa > Chordata > Chondrichthyes > Carcharhiniformes > Scyliorhinidae > Scyliorhinus > Scyliorhinus torazame. The sequence continues at coordinate 262,162,318 of NC_092713.1, forward strand.
TCACCTCAGAGGAGATCTCCGAGGAGATCACCAGTGAAGTGTCACAGCTATCACCCCTACCTTCCACCAGCACAGAAACACACACCTTGGTGGGTGACATTAGTGGACAGGCTTCCAGGGCTCAATCTGGTGAGAACCACACAGTTGCTGATGCACATTAGATGGAGGCAGGGACATCCAAGGGAGCCAGCAGTCAGCGGTCCCAGTCCCTGCCAAGACTCAGGGCAAGGTTTTCCTAGAGCTGATCCAGATGTTAGGCCAGAGTCATGACATTCAGGAGGAGATATCAGGTACATTACGGTGACTGCACAGCTGATTGGAGGATTTCCCGAGGCTTCAGTCACAGGAGATGGTGCCAACAAAACGTGGCACTGAGGCCAACACTGATAGAGTGGCAACCGTAGTGTAAAGCCTGGTGCACAACATTCAAGTCTTGAGTGGTGGTGGCCAAGGCATGGCTCTGTCTGTGAGAAACATGGCTGAGGTCTCGCATCATGACCAAGTCGCTGAGTGACATGTCCCAGATGCAGGTAAACATTGCTGAGGTACTCCAGAGAATGGCCCAGTCACAGAGGAGCATCGCTGAGGGCTTTGACACCATGGTGCAGACAATGGGGAGCCACCAGGACTGGCAGCTCTAGATGAGTCAGAGGCCTCTGGAGCTCGCCCCAGCTCTCCCTCCATCCCATGGAGGCCCCCAGGGCCATAGGGCCACCATCAGGGAGGAGGAAGCACTGAAGGCCAACGCGGGGCCTTCTACTAAGGAGACGGTGCTGGTCTCCAGTTCTTCCAAATTCCCCCCCCTCCTGACATTAGCGCATTTCAGGGCAGTGGGCAGAACAGTATGGCACGGCAAAGCCTGTGGCAACGGGAAGTCAGCCAGGGCCATCCAGCTCCAGGCCCTCCAAAGGATGTCCGCCAAGGGTAAAGGTCACAAGGCATGAAAAGCAGCAGGTTTCCTCCAACTTTGATGTGCATCTGGGGGAAACACGTCGACGTAACAGTAGACCATAAAAGATCAAGACGAAAGATAAATGATGGAAAATCTCAGCATCTGTAGGGGGAGAAAAGAGTTAACGTTTCGAGTCCGATGACTCTTTGTCAAGGCTAACAGACAGAGAAAGTGGGAAATATTTATACTGTGGAGTGAGAATGAAAGATGAGTCACAGCCACAGAAACCCAGGGAAACCGGGTGCTAATGGCCACGGAAATCAAGGGGAAAGAGTGCTAATGGCAGTCCCCAGAGAGAAAAAAGGATGTGAAAGGTCAAACAGCAGAGACACTTTGTCAACAGGTTTGGGGTGCTGTTGTCATCTGGTGCACTGACCTCTACCTCGCAGAGGCTGAGCGCCAACTCTCAGATACTTCCTCTTACCTCCCCCTGGACCATGACCAGACCACTGAACTTCAAACCATTATCTCCAACACCGTTTGCGACCTCATTTCCTCCTGATGCCTTCCCCTATGGCTTCCAACCTCAGTCTCCCAACCACAGACAGCCCGCTTTTACCTACTTCCCAAAATCCACAAAAAGGGCTGTCCCGACAGGCCCATTGTGTCAGCATGCTCCTGCCCCACTGAACCTATTTCCTCTTTTCTTGATTCCATCCTCACTCCTCTGGTCCATTCCCTCCCCACCTACATCTGGGATTCCTCTGATGCACTGCATCATATTGACAGAATCCAATTCGCGGGCCCTAGCCGCATTCTATTCACCATGGATGTGCAATCTCTCTACACCTCCATCCCACACCAGGATGGCCTGAGAGCTCTTCGCTTCTTTCTCAAAAAGAGGCCTGGGCAATTCCCATCCACCACCACTCTCCTCCGCCTGGCTGAACTCGTTCTATCTCTCAACAGCTTCTCCTTTAACTCATCTCACTTTCTCCAAATCAAAGGTGTAGCAATGGGTACCCGCATGGGTCCTAGCTACGCTTGCCTTTTTATGGGGTATGTTGGAACATTCCTTGTTCCAGGCCTATCCGGGCCCCCTCCCACAACTCCTTTCCCGATACATTGATGACTATTTTGGTGCCGCGTCATGCTCTCGCCCGGACCTGGAAAAATTCATCAACTTCGCTTCCAGTTTCCACCCCTCCATCACTTTCACCTGGTCCATCTCAGACACTCCCCTTCCCTTCCTTGATCTTGCTGTCTCCATTTCCGGCAATAGACTATCCACTAATATCCACTGCAAGTCCACTGACTCTCACAGCTATCTGGACTACAGCTCTTCGCACCCTACACCCTGTAAGGACTCCATCCCTTTCTCTCAACTCCTCCGCCTCTGTCGCATTTGTTCCAATGATGCTACTTTCCAAAATGGTGCTTCAAAAATGTATTCCTTCTTCCTCAACCGTGATTTCCCACCTACAGTTGTGGACAGGGCTCTCAACAGTGTGCGGTCCATCTCCCACGCCACTACCCTCACCCCCTCCACTCCCTCCCAGAACAAGGATAGTGTCCCCCTCGTTCTCACATTTCACCCCACCAGCCTCCGTATGCAAAACATAATCCTCCACTATTTTCGCCAACTCCAGCGTGATGCCACCACCAAACACATCTTCCCTACACTCCCTCTGTCAGCATTCCGCAGAGACCGTTCTCTCCGAGATAATCTAGTCCACTCCTCCACCATACCCAGTACCTCTCCCATCACCCATGGCACCTTCCCATGCAATCGCAGAAGGTGTAACACCTGCCCCTTTACCTCTTCCATGCTTAACATCCCAGGCCCAAAACACTCATTCCAGGTTAAGCAGCGTTTCACTCGCATCTCTTCCAATTTGGTCGACTGCATTTGCTGCTCCCAATGTGGTCTCCTCTATATCGGAGAGACCAAACGCAGACTGGATGATCGCTTTGCTGAGCACTTCGGTATGTGCGCATTCAGGACCCTGACCTTCCTGTTGCTTGCCATTTTAACAAATGACCTTGCTCCCATGCCCACATGTCGATTCTTGGCCTGCTGCAATGTTTCAGTGAAGCTCAACGCAAACTGGAGGAACAACATCTCATCTTCCGGTTAGGCACACTACAGCCTTCCGGTCTCGATGTCGAATTCAACAACTTCAGATGATCAGCTCTACCCCACCTCGACCCATTTGTTTTCATCCCATTTCATTTTAACTGTTGTTTACCATTTCTTTCTTTCTTAATATATATTTAATCCCCCCCCCAATCTTATCCACCTTTCCTTAATCTTTTTCCTCTTTGCTTCCCCCTTCCTCTCCCCCCACATCTACAGTTCATCCTCTGATGTTAGTGTCTCTGCTGTTTGGCCTTTCACATCTTTTGTTCTCTCTGGGGACTGCCATTAGCGCTCTTTCCCCTTGGTTTCTGTGGCCATTAGCACCCGGTTTCCCTGGGTTTCTGTGGCTATGACTCATCTTTCATTCTCACTCCACAGTATAAATATGTCCCACTTTCTCTGTCTGTTAGCTTTGACAAAGAGTCATCGGACTCGAAACGTTAGCTCTTTTCTCTCCCTACAGATGCTGCCAGACCTATTGAGATTTTCCAGCATTTTCTCTTTCGTTTCAGATTCCAGCATCCGCAGTCATTTGCTTTTATAAAAGATCAAGAAGATTGAGAAGCACTGAGTGGGCAGTGGGAGTCACTATCTGTACAGGGGAAGAATTGAAATGTCAAACATGTGAAGGCTCTGTCTCTTTAATCTTCACAGCGGGCCTGCCTGCACCCCCACCCCCTGATGCCCTCCGAGAAGGAGGGAAATGGGGGAAGGAGGGAAAGGGGTGGTGGGTTGAGCTGATGGACATAGCCTCGTCCTATGATAATCTGGTGAGGATGAGGACGTCCCTGATCCTCCAGGCATGTCCGATCCTTGGAACCGCCTGTCCTCGATCCTCTGGCCCCTCCTCCGGTTCCTCCTGTGGCTCATACTCCGGACCCTCCTAGTCCACCTTCTCCTCAGACGAGGCCACATATCCCTCCTCCTCCAGCCTGTCACCCCACTGATGTGCCAGGTTGTGCAGGGCACAGCAGACCACCACAAAGTGGGATACCCTCTGGAGGGTGTATTGCAGGGCACCACCAGAGTGGCTGAGGCATTGAAACCACATTTTGAACAGTCCGATAAACCGCTCAATGACAACACGTGTGCCAGCATGGGCGTTGTTATAATGGGTCTCAGCTTCGGTTTCAGGTCTCTGCACTGATGTCATTAGCCAGGACCTCAGCGGGTATTCCTTGACCCCAAGAGCCAATCTGTCATCCTGGGGTGGTCCTCGAAGACACTGGGAATCTCCCAGTGCCCAAGGATGTAGCTGCCATTAAAGATCTCTGGGTATCGGGCACGTTTGTGCATGGTATGGAGGCGGGTGGTCGCACACTAGCTGAACATTCAGGGAGTGGAACCCCTTCCTGTTAATAAAGGGCACTCCCTGATGCCCCAGTGCATAGAGAGTGACATGTGTGCCATCTATTGGCCCTTGGACCTGGGGCATCCACGTGACAGCAGAGAGTCCTGCAGTCTGGGCCTCTTGGTGTACCTGGTACAGGTTGAAGGTGGTAAAGTCTGATGCCTGGGCCTACAGTGCATCCATGATCTCCTGGATGCACCTGTGGGCTGTAGATTGTGAAATGCTGCACAGGTCCCCATTCGAACCCTGGAATGAACCGGTGTTATTGAGGTTGAGGGCTGCATTAACCTTCATAGCCACCAAGCGTGGATGCCCTCCTCCTTCACAGGATGCCTTCACATGGCAGAGGTGCAGCACTCGCTCCCTCCTGAGACAAAGTCTTCTATGGCACATGCTGTCCATCATCTCATTTAAAGGCCAACAATGCCTGTACAGCTTGGGCCATCGCTGGCCTCCCATTCTGGGTTCCTCCTTAGCCTGATGGGCAGCCAGATCTTCAGGGTGTGCAGTGGCCCCCTGCAGATGGGATGTCGCCTCTAGCCTGCATCGTTGCTGTTGCCGCCTCCTCCAGAGTCTGACCACCAGGGCTGCCACTAGCAATGCAAGGGCAGTGATTGCGGGACCAACATCACTATCCATTTTGATTTGATTCGATTTAATTTATTGTCACAAGTACCGAAGTACAGTGAAAAGTATTTTTCTGCGGCCGGGGGGAACGTACACAGTACGTACATAGTAGACAAAAGAATAATCAACAGAGAACATTGACAAATGGTACATCGACAAACAGTGATTGGTTACAGTGCAGAACAAGGGGCCAAACAAAGCAAATACATGAGCAATACATATCTGTAAGGAATTGGAGAAATGGATAGACCGACAATCAGTTAACGCCTCCATCCCAGGCTCCTCAAGTTCCACAAGACTCCCCCTCCCCCCCCCCCCCCCCCCGCCCCCACCCTTTTCATGACTCTCAGAGTGTCATTCAGCAAGCCAGTTGTGCTGGCAAACCTTGCTCTGCACATTCATCCCAGCCACACCAGGAGTCTGTGGGCCTCAGGCCTCTGTCAGGAACATTAGGATGACCATGCTCAGGTGCCCCGCCCTGATGCACACACTTCCCCTTTGGTCACAAGAGGATCCCAGTGCTGAAGCCCAGCTCTTTAGTGTTTGATAGTTGGCAGTTACCTCTAAGGTGCTGATGCTCCTAGAGTTTAGGCCTACTGTTCAGGCATCAAGTTTTGCTTGATAAGCCACACACTAATCATCCTCTGAGACATGGCACCTGTAGCCTCAAGGATGCACTTGAGAGTTGAGGAGTGTGAAGTGATCTCACAACGAACAAGGATATTTGCAATAGCCTTCAGCTGTGAAACTAGAGGCTACTTACAGTCAAAGGGGATGAAATTGACTTTCAGGATAGAAACCAGACCTGGGCTCTGTCCGGGCAGTGTTTGGTGGGTCAGACAGGCTGCAGCAGTGGTCACCCCTGTTATGGATCTCCACAATATTTAAAGATGGCTTGAAGGCATCACAGAAGCAAAACCCCTCACCCCCTTGGCCCAGGGGTGACCCCTGAACTGGAATGTTTTAGCCCCCTGACCCCATCCCCCTCCGAGCACTGAGCCAGAATCTCCGGTGTCCTTGAGCTGCATGCCAGAAAATGGAAATGGCTACTCACCTCCTCACTTCCCCGAAGAAGCCCAGATCCGCACTGGGCTCAACGAGGTGGTTATATCGCGCCCGTTGTATTTCAAGGAACCCAAACTGGTCTCTTTCTCTGAAGAAGAGTCATACCGACATAAAACATTAACTCTGTTTCAGCCTCCACAGATGGTGCCAGACCTGCTGAGATTTTACAACATTTTATATTAAATATTATAGTCTTTTTCTGGTTAGCTTATTTATAGTCACCTTTTTGCCAAATGCTTTTTGCTTCATGTTTGTAAATGTTTGCCATTTTAAATAATGTTGATCATATACTGAATGCACATATGTATTATCAAGGACAAAAAAATTCCCGTGGGCTTCATGACCCTGATGTGGGCCCCAAATAGAGGTTCCAAGATTCTAATCGCTGGGAGCCAGGCCAGAGGAACCATTTTCCTGAAGGCAGCCACTCAGTGGCAGAAATGTCAACTATAAATTCAGAGGGCTGAAGGAGCAGTGGGCAAACCAGTGTGGTGGCAGTGCTTGGACCATGGATACAACCTCTGCAGCCAACTCCAGGCACGATTGCACTGAAATGGCGATCTCCCCATGTGTCGGGGGTCTGCTCTACCATTGGCAAGATGCCAGCTAAGTCACCCCTAATGAGAGCTTTAATAATTTAAATTAGCTACTGACCTCATAACCATCGGAAAATTCTGCCTGGGATTGAGGGGCCTCAACCTAACACCTTGGAGGCAGGTTTGCAGACAGAGGGACCAGGTAAATGGCAAAACAAAATGCATTGGACTGGTTCCTTGACATGTTCCCTCCTCTTTGCACGTTTACTCGAGGCAGCTTCAGAGCAGTGATGGCAACCTGCCTGTCAATGGCAGGAAGCCAATTAGGGTAAGTATGGAATTCATTAGCGGGCATTTTAAGAGGTTATGGAGTTTTGCAGGCAGCGCTCGAGACCCTTGCTGTGTCTGCAGCTCATTTTCTCAAAGGCGGTGAGAGTAGGAGCAGGAGGACAGAGTGCCGTGAGGTTCATGTGCAGTGCTCACTTTAAAATTGGCAACTCTCAGAACAGCCGCAGGCAAACACTTGCAATTATTTGCCTGTCACCTGTGGAAGGGTCCACCGAATGTGACCAGTGGTGTGCCTCAGGGATCGGTGCTGGGTCCACTGTTATTTGTGATTTATATTAATGATTTGGATGAGAATTTAGGAGGCATGGTTAGTAAGTTTGCAGATGACACCAAGGTTGGTGGCACAGTGGATAGTGAAGAAGGTTATCTAGGATTGCAACGGGATCTTGATCAATTAGGCCAGTGGGCTGACGAATGGCAGATGGAGTTTAATTTAGATAAATGTGAGGTGATGCATTTTGGCAGATCGAATCAGGCCAGGACCTACTCAGTTAATGGTATGGCGTTGGGGAGAGTTATAGAACAAAGAGATCTAGGAGTACAGGTTCATAGCTCCTTGAAGGTGGAGTCGCAGGTGGACAGGGTGGTGAAGAAGGCATTCGGCATGCTTGGTTTCATTGGTCAGAACATTGAATACAGGAGTTGGGACGTCTTGTTGAAGTTGTACAAGACATTGGTACGGCCACACTTGGAATACTGTGTGCAGTTCTGGTCACCCTATTATAGAAAGGATATTATTAAACTAGAAAGAGTGCAGAAAAGATTTACTAGGATGTTGCCGGGACTTGATGGTTTGAGTTATAAGGAGAGGCTGGATAGACTGGGACTTTTTTCCCTGGAGCGTAGGAGGCTTAGGGGTGATCTTATAGAGGTCTATAAAATAATGAGGGGCATAGATAAGGTAGATAGTCAACATCTTTTCCCAAAGGTAGGGGAGTCTAAAACTAGAGGGCATAGGTTTAAGGTGAGAGGGGAGAGATTCAGAAGGGCCCAGAGGGGCAATTTCTTCACTCAGAGGGTAGTGAGTGTCTGGAATGGGCTGCCAGAGGTAGTAGTAGAGGCGGGTACAATTGTGTCTTTTAAAAAGCATTTAGATAGTTACATGGGTAAGATGGGTATAGAGGGTTATGGGCCAAGTGCGGGCAACTGGGACTAGCTTAATGGTAAAAACTGGGCGGCATGGACTGGTTGGGCCAAAGGGCCTGTTTCCATGCTGTAAACTTCTATGATTCTATGATTCTATGAATGGAGAGTGCCAGATGTGAGGAACTAGCTGTTGGTCCTATTAGCTATATGGTGCCTCCACCACGTGCCATCCTCTACTCCTCCATTTTCTCAGGAACACATGGCCTTCATGAGGGTCTGCCAGCCAGCCAGCCTTACATGTGAACATCGAAATTAGGAGCAGGAGTGGGCTCTCAGCCCTTGCAGTCTGCTCCGCCATTTAATTTAGATCAGCTGATCTAATTCTAACCTCACATTTCTAAAGTTCACACTTATGCCTCGCCCAATAACATTTCACCCTTTTGCTTGTTAAGAATCTACCTACTTATGACTTGAAGATATTCAAAGACTCTGGCTGGGATTATCCATCCTGATTGGGGCAGGTCTCATGGCCAAATCCCGCGAGAAAGCCCGTGACGTGATTTACGACAATGTAAAGGCAGGAAGCGTTTGTTCGCTTCATAAGAACAAGGAGCAAGAGTAGGCCATCTGGCCCTTCGAGCCTGCTTCGCCTCAACAGCGGCCCATGTTTACTACTGCCGAACGCTGCCAAGGTCATTTTCATATATTTACATTTCATTATGATGCCTACTTGCCAGAATCATCTCCCCACGTTGAACTTAAATCTCACATTGGTGTGAAGTCAGAATACGGGCAGCACGGTAGCAAAGGTGGATAGTACTGTGGCTTCACAGCACCAGGGTCCCAAGTTCGATTCCCCGCTGGGTCACTGTCTGTGTGGAGTCTACACGTTCTCCTCGTGTCTGTGTGGGTTTCCTCCGGGTGCTCCGGTTTCCTCCCACAGTCCAAAGACGTGCAGGTTAGGTGGATTGGCCATGATAAATTGCCCTTCGTGACTAAAAAGGTTAGGAGGGGTTATTGGGTTATGGGATAGAGTGGAACTGAGGGCTTAAGTGGGCTGGTGCAGACTCAATGGGCCGAATGGCCTCCTTCTGCACTGTATGTTCTATGTTCTAATATTTTACAACAGCATTTAAACAACATGCAATTGGTGACCTACACTTCACTGGGAACTCTAAAGTTAGTTTGCACAATTTAGCACCGCAACTGCGAGGGTCAGCACAAGACTTTGAAGTAAGCGCCGCCGTGGATTCATCAGGGTTTCTGCACAGCGAGGTGCCCAGGATTAAGGAGTGGCTGGCTTTTACTGTGCTGCAAGGCAAGAGCTCCATTCTGGATGGGGCAAGGCAGCACTGAGTAAAGGGAAGAGGCCTCAGAACTAGGGTTCCATTCTAGAGGGGGAAAGACAGCATTGAGTAGTAAAGGGAAGGGGCTGTGGAGAAAGGATTCCATTGGAAGCAAAGAGCGGGGAAGGTAGTACACGAACACATGACTGGAGGGTGGGGAAAAGTAAATGCCTACCCAATTGGAAAGTTTCAAAAATAAGGGCAACACCACAGCTGAGACAGTTTAACATCAGTTCAATTTACATGCATGGAGACAGGCAAGTAAAGCAATTATGCTCACGCAAGCATTATTGATTCCTCAAAGAGGCAATGATTGTTCCCCTAGTTTTAGCCCCTCGTACGCAGCCTTGAAAATAAACAAAATCAACAGGCGACTGGGAAAACTTGAGGAATTCCCTTTGGAGAAGTGGCCATGGAACACTGACAGGAAGGAATACTCCTAACCCCTTAAAATATTATAATGTAGACACAGAGCATTCACCCTCATGGTCATATCAAACCGTGCAGTCTTGGAGTACAGGTTAGGATGATGGCACTCCCTGGGATGAGTGCAGAACACCCAGTTGAATGGCTGAAGCTGTCGGCAGTTGGTCATATGGATTAGAGGGGTGGGGGATGGGGGGCTGTGGTCAACCTTCGTGAGCATTTCCCACTGACCACCATTTCAGGGGCCAGGACATTCTGGCATGCGTAAATGGGCCTTGAGGGCACAATTGCAGTGGGATGGCCTCAGTGGCATAGAGCCAGCACATCACGGCACCCAGCGATGAATGGGTCTGAAATTCTTGCAGCAACCACACTTTACATTAAGGTGCAGGTATCACTGATTTGGAGAGTGGCATGAAACAGGACATTCACTGGGGTCAGAAGGAAACTCACAGCACAGATGGCACAGAGTCATGGTGAGGTCTAGGATGCCGACAATTTCTATTAGTGTGTGCAGGAACCTTGGTTTCACATCTGACTGATGTTATCACAGCTCATTATTAGAAGGAGGCATACACAAGGAGTGTATTCACATTTGTGAACATTATTCAAGAGCCCAGACTGTACAACTACACAATCTTCACTTTCTTTACCCTGCCGATATCCACAGTGGGGGTGGATGTAGCCTGCTGACTGCTACATCCTACTGTCTGTGATGACCTTGGCCGGCATTGTAGCCATCTAAGATGGCCACCTGCAAAGGACCATGGGAATTATGGCCAACCCAGGACTCAGACAGATACACAGCCTATGTGTATCTAAAACACAGGTAACCAGACCTGACCGAAACGCCCGCTCGTTTATATTTTAATGGCCCATTTTCCCAGGACAATAGAACTCCAATCAAGCAACCGGAACAGCCACAGACTGATCGGCGCCACTCCCCTTACTCAGAAAGCACAACTGCCAATGTCAATGACCGCTAAGGACCCGCCCAACCACCAAGGCACCCACCCTTTATTGGCCGAAATCGAAGAAAGTGATCAGAGCCCTGTCAAACTATTGGGTCCAAGGTTAAGAACCGCCCCAAAGAGCGTGAAATCCCAGAGGGATAAAAGAGAGCTCAGCCATGTGTTCTGTCTCTTTTGGATCCGGCCTGTGCCAGCCCAATTGCAGCAGGAACAGCCAGCTAAGTTCAAGACCAACGATCGCTACATGATGGATGAGCCCAGCAGAGACAGAGCCACTTTATTCGAACCAGCCACGTGAAATCCAGATAAAGGCCTTATCCATTTGTACAGTGCCGGTCGCCCTGAGGTTAAGTATAGGTTATTGTAGCTGATAGGTGTAGTTTAACTCATAGTAGATATTGTGTTTGCATGTTGAGATAACTCTTGGGTGTGTAAATAAACCATCTTTTGAACTAACTAACTGGTTGTGTGGTCATTTGATCGATAGAAGGGGAGGCTGTGGTTCACTGAGATAAATAGAAATACCCACAGTATTGGCGGCGCTGTTGGGACCGAAACAGAACAACAACATCCTCTGGAGGGCTGAGTCCTGGAGGACCCCAGCCTGCTTTCAGGATCCTGCTGTGGACCCTCCTTGGCCTGTGGAGCTGGAGCTAATGAGGTCATAGGAAGACAAGATTTGGATCTGCCAGACATTCCCATCCACCTGGGTGGATGACCTCGGAAATGTTGAGCTGTTGGTTCAACTCTCAATGTGTGCCGAGGGCTCCTGACTGACTCCTTGAGGAGAAGAGGAAGTTGGAATGAGATAGAGCTGCCCCTCTGACACCTTGTGTTGACACTGATGGTGCCACTATGGATACAACTTTGGAGTGAAGTTCTTGCAGCAGTGAAGGACCGATGTTCTGGACCAAGGTCTCCATAGCGGCTGTGAAATCGCCAGTGTTGTCCTCGGTCCACTGCATGCCAACGCTATCACCTCAGAAGGTGGACAGACTCCTCCATGGTGCTAAATAGTATAGCTGGCATCCCTTCTTGATGTTCCCTTGACTGTCATTGAAGCTCCACTGAGCTTGTCTTCAGCAGATTCTGGCCTCCATCAGTCCCCTGAGTGCCAGAAACCTGGAATGTCCCTGCCTCCAACTGCTGTGGATCACCAGATTGTTCACCAGACTGTTCACCAGATTGTGACCCAGTGGCTACTCTCAAACTAGGTCCCACTGAGGTGTGTGTTTGTGCTGGTGGAGGGTGTGGGTGGGCGCTGTGATGGGTATTCAACATAGCTCTCCTCAGATTCCTCATCAGAGGTCTCCTATGGGCTGGAGTGGATGGCTTGGCTTGACCTGACCTCAGTAGCTTTCCAGAGGGGCCTGCGAAAGAAAGGTGAGATAATTGGTGCATGGTAGGGGAATGTGAAACAGGAGACATCACTCTGAGTTTGGTTATCTGATGGATGTTGTAGTGTAGGATCCTCACTTGGTTAAGTGCCACCGATCTCAACTTCCGTGCATGCACAGTCCACATCCTTGCCGGCCAGTTAGATGGTTATATTTTCAAAGTCGGGTGCATCTTGATCTCAGCAACTCCTCTGCGGTTTGGGAAATCTCTTTTTATTGTGAGCAGCTTATCCTGCATGAAGACAGATGAAGAGAGTGTGAGGAAGATACAAGCGAGCACTGATGAAAAGAATGCCTGAAATGTGTGGGTGGAGAGTGGAGCCCTAGAAGGGATAAAAATGCAAGCTCCACCGGCCAGTTGGAGATGCGAAGACATGTACATAAGAACATAAGAAATAGGAACAGGAGTAGCATTGTGGATAGCACAATTGCTTCACAGCTCCAGGGTCCCAGGTTCGATTCCGGCTTGGGTCACTGTCTGTGCGGAGTCTGCACATCCTCCCCGTGTGTGCGTGGGTTCCCTCCGGGTGCTCCGGTTTCCTCCCACAGTCCAAAGATCTGCAGGTTAGGTGGATTGGCCATGATAAATTGCCCTTAGTGTCCAAAATTGCCCTTAGTGTTGGGTGGGGTTACTGGGTTATGGGGATAGGGGGGAGCTGTTGCCCTTGGGTAGGGTGCTCTTTCCAAGAGCCGGTGCAGACTCGATGGGCCGAATGGCCTCCTTCTGCACTGTAAATTCTATGATGACATCTATGATGAGTAGGCCATCTGGCCCCTCGAGCCTGCTCCGCCATTCAATGAGATCATGGCTGATCTTTGTGGACTCAGCTCCACTCTCCGGCCCGTACACCATATCCCCGAATCCCTTTATTCTTTAGAAAGGTATCTATCTTTTTCTTAAAAACGTTTAAAGAAGGAGCCTCAACTGCTTCACTGGGCAAGGCATTCCAGAGATTCACAACCCTTTGGGTGAAGAAGTTCCTCCTAAACTCGGTCCTAAATATACTTCCCCTTATTTTGAGGCTATGCCCCCTAGTTCTGCTTTCCCGGACCAGTGGAAACAGCCTGCCCGCATCTATCCTATCTATTCCCTTCATAATTTTATATGTTTCAATAAGATCCCCCCGCATCCTTCTAAACTCCAATGATTACAGTCCCAGTCTACTCAACCTCTCGTCATAATCTAATCCCCTCAACTCTGGGATCAACCTAGTGAATCTCCTCTGCACTCCCTCCAGTGCCAATATGTCCTTTCTCAGGTAAGGAGACCAAAACTGAACACAATACTCCAGATGTGGCCTCACCAACACCTTATACAATTGCAGCATAACCTCCCTAGTCTTGAACTCCATCCCTCTAGCAATGAAAGACAAAATTCAATTAGCCTTCTTAATCACCTGTTGCACCTGCACACCAACTTTTTGCGACTCGTGCACCAGCACACCCAGGTCCCTCTGCACAGCAGCATGTTTTAACATCTTACCGTTTAAATAATAATCCATTCTGCTGTTATTCCTCCCAAAATGGATAGCCTCATACTTGGCAACATTGAATTCCATCTGCCAGACCCTAGCCCATTCACCTAACCTATCCAAATCCTTCTGCAGACTTCCGGTATCCTCTGCACTTTTTACTTTACCACTCATCTTAGTGTCGTCTGCAAACTTTTCCACATTGCACTTGGTCCCCAACTCCAAATCATCTATGTAAACTGTGAACAACTGCGGGCCCAACACTGATCCTTGAGGGACCCCACTAGTTACAGGTTGCCAACCAGAGAAACACCCATTTATCCCCACTCTCTGCTTTCTGTTAGTTAACCAATCCTCTACCCATGCTACCACTTTACCCTCAATGCCATGCACCTTTAGTTTATGCAGCAACCTTTTGTGTGGCACCTTGTCAAAAGCTTTCTGGAAATCCAGATATACCACATCCATTGGCTCCCCGTTATCTACTGCACTGGTAACGTCCTCAAAAAATTCTACCAAATTAGTCAGACACGACCTACCCTTTGTGAACCCATGCTGCGTCTGCCCAATGGGACAATTTCCCTCCAGGTGCCCCGCTATTTCCTCCTTAATGATAGATTCCAGCATTTTCCCTAAACCAAAGTTACGCTTACCGGCCTATAATTACCCGCTTTCTGCCGACCTCCTTTTTTAAACAGTGGTGTCACGTTTGCTACTTTCCAATCCTCTGGGACCACCCCAGAGTCTAGTCAATTTTGATAAATTATCACTAGTGCATTTACAATTTCCCTAGCCATCTCTTTTAACACTCTGGGTTGCTTCCCATCAGGGCCAGGAGACTTGTCTACCTTTAGCCCCATTAGCTTGCCCAATACTGCCTCCTTAGTGATTACAATCATCTCAAGGTCCTCACCTATCATATCTTTATTTCCATCAGTCACTGGCATGTTATTTGTGTCTTCCACTGTGAAGACTGACCCAAAAAACCTGTTCAGCTCCTCAGCCATTTCCCCGTCTCCTATTATTAAATCTCCCTTCTCATCTTCCAAAGGACCAACATTTACCTTAGCCACTCTTTTTTGTCTTATATATTTGTAGAAGCTTTTACTATCTGCTTTTATGTTCTGAACTAGTTTACTTTCATAGTCTACCTTACTCTTCTTTATAGCTTTTTTAGTAGCTTTCTGTTGTCCCCTAAAGACTTCCCAGTCCTCTAGTCTCCCACTAATTTTTGCCACTTTGTATGTTTTTTCCTTCAATTTGATACTCTCCCTCACCTCCTTAGATATCCATGGTCGATTTTTCCCCTTTCTACCGTCTTTCTTTTTTGTCGGTATGAACCTTTCCTGAACACTGTGAAAGATCGCTCGGAAGGTTCTCCACTGTTCCTCAACTGCTTCACCATGAAGTCTTTGCTCCCAGTCTACCTGAGCTAGTTCTTCTCTCATCCCATTGTAATCGCCTTTGTTTAAGCACAAAACAAACTAACCTTTTCTGATTCATGCACTCACATGGATGTTTTAATTGTCCCCCTCATATCTCAGGCCACTTGTCATGCCTAACTTATGGCACCTCAATTGTCCTCCTCCAGGAAGTTCACATGTTCCTCCACATGCTGAAGTTCCTGGCCCTGAAATTAGGCCAATATCGGGCTTGTGCCTTGAATGGGAAAATTCAGCCCAATGTCTCCTTATTTTCCCCTCAGTTCTTTTGCCAATTATGTTGCTTTGCTTACCAGCCCACTTACTGGAGTAAGCAGTAAGCTCCTTTTCTCCTCAATTAGCCCTCATAATTTTGAATTGCTCTGTTTAATCTCCCTTTCACAATTACCAGTTAAACAATGCTTAACAATGACAAGAGAACACTAAATCCTAAATGTTATTTTTTTAAGGGTGGCACAGTGGTTAGCATTGCTGCCTCACAGCACCAGGGACCCATGTTCAATTCTGGCCTTGGGTCACTGTGTGTGTCGAGTTTGCACTTTCTCCCAGTATCTACGTGGGATTCTTCCGGGTGCTGTGGTTTCCTCCCACAGTCCAAAGATGTGCAGGTTAGGTGGATCGGCCATGCTAAAGTGCCCCATTGTGCCAGATAGGTTAGGTGGGGTTACGGGGATAGGGGAGAGAGGAAGGATGCTCTTTCAGAGTGTCGGAGCAGACTCAATGGGCCGATTGGCCTCATTCTGCACTGTAGGAATTCTATATGCTCCTCTGCTCAAAGGTGAACAATCCCAATTTATCCAATCCCTCCACCTAACCAAAGCTCCTGATATCCTCCTAGCAGATATTTGGATCTTCTCCAAGATCCCTATACTTTTCCTCGATGTAGTGGTGATCAACACTTGTCTCAAGGTGCAAGATGAGGACTGCAAAATGTGGTTGAGTAGCGTCTTATTTTCAATGGCAGAGATGGCGTTTTCAGCCAAATATGACATGAGTAGTGCTTCTGCACACTTCTTTTTAAAAAAAAATTTACAGTACCCAATTCATTTTTTCAAATTAAGGGGCAATTTAGCATGTTCAATTCAATTTTGGGTTGTGGGGGCGAAATCCACGCAAACACGGGGAGAATGTGCAAACTCCACACGGACAGTGACCCAGAGTCGGGATCCAACCTGGGACCTCGGTGCCGCGAGACTGCAGTGCTACCACTGCGCCACCGTGCTGCCCTTTGTGCACACTTCTGATGCTAGCTGTACTGGCCGCCATTTTGATAAAGCGTTCGTAGTGGAGCACGCGCTGGAAATATGCAGAGTTGGCAGATTATGATATCAGTCAGCGTGTAACATGGATTTGATGGCAACGATACTATTTTTGACATGAATGCTCCAGCTAATGTTCTCTCTCAACCTCATACAGCTGCACATGCGTTGAGCAATGGAAAGAACCACAATTTGTGTTATTTGATCACCCTGGCTGAACAGGAGTATCTTGCGTATTCCCGTTATTGAGTTTAAGTCTGGATGGAACTCAGGCTAGGTGTGGGAGTAAACTGATGAGCCAGTGCCAGCAGAACTAGTATAAAATAAGGAACATTGGAACAGATAATAAGTGATAACTCCGGCCTCCACAGGCACAACCTTCGCAAGACAAAGAGACCAGGGCTCCGAACCCAGAGAAGATACCCATATTTTGTGCTTATAGCTTGGCCAGCCTCCTTCACAAAGTGCCGGTAATACCTAGAGCTCAGCTGTGAGTGTGAGTCATACTTTTTGTGAGTGATGTTGAAGATTGTAATACCCAAATAAAATAGAGTTACAATAACAGAATCGGAGAATTGTGAATAGAATTGGGTTAACCCGCGAACCTGTTTTGTCCTTTGTTGATCTCATAAGTAAAGGCACCTGGGTAAAACGTTTTTCTGATAAGTTTCTGATAATTTACAGACAACAAGCATATGCCACAGAGGACTCCATCTCAGGAGAGAAAGTGTGCGGCACCTGTGCCACTTCCTTGCAGACATAATACCACATGGAGGAGGACAACACCCACTCTCGGTGGCCATGAAGGTCACCTCAGCCCTCAACATTTTTGCCACCGGTTTATGCCAGGGCTCGAGCGGGGACATATGCAGAATTTCATAAACCTACAGCCCACAGGTGCATCTAGAGGTCACGGAAGCCCTGCATGCCTGGGTATCAGACTTTATCACCATTGAACTGGACCAGGCCCACTAAGATGCCTGGGATGCAGGATTTGCTACCATTGCCGGGATGGCCCAGGTCCAGGGGGCCATCGATGGCATGCATGTCACCCTGCGCACACAAGGGCATCAGGGAATGCCCTTTATTAACAGAAAGGGGTTCCACTCGCTGAATGTTCTGATCACTGCCACTGTGACCACTGCCTTTGTATCATGCATGTCGTGCCCGCTACCCAGGGCGTGAACGTGACAACTACCCTCCAGGACACTCGAAGATCCCCGGTGTCTTCGCAGACCTCTGCTGCCATGACTTAAACTTTTAAATCAAACCTTTGGAAGATGCTTGATATCAGACAATATCCAATTCTCCAGGGCCCTTCTTTCCTGGCCCTTGTTATCACCCTTATGAACTATAAACCACAAAAAGACTTTTCAAACTATAAGTGATAAAAGCAGTAAATACTTAGTTGATTTTATCCACTATTTACCAATCAGATCTCTCCATTGTTGACTCTGCTGCTACAGCAGGGCCAAGACCACTGTCTGAAGGTTTAGAAAGTTAGAAAGCAAGGAGAAAAAGCAAATGCACCTAATAATAATTGTTTTTTTAAATTTAGAGTATCCACATCTTTCTTTCCAATTAAGGGTAACTTAGCATGGCCAATCCACCTATCCTGTACATTTTTGGGTTGTAAGGGTGAGACCCACACAGTCACGGGGAGAATGTGTTAACTCCACACGGACAGTGATCCGGGACCAGGATTGAAGCTGGTTCCTTGACATCATGAAACAGCAGTGCTAACCACTGTGCCACCATGTTTCTTGGACCTAATAATAATAGTGTTTATTAGTGATTTGAGTTGATTTGATTTATTGTCACATGTAAGGAAGTACAGTGAAAAGTAATTTTCTGTGGCCGAGGGAACGTACACAGTAGACAAAAAGAATACTCAATAGAGAACATTGACAAATGGTACATTGGCAAACAGCGATTGGTTACAGTGCAGAACAAGGGGCCAAACAAAGCAAATACATGAGCAAGAGCAGCATAGGGCACTGTGAATAGTGTTCTTACAGGGAACAGATCAGTCCGAGGGGGAGTCGTTGAGGAGTCTTATAGCTGTGTCACAAATAGGCTTACATTAACACTGAAATGAAGTTGGTGTGAAAATACCCGAGTCGCCACACTACGGCACCTGTTTGGTTACACTGAGGGAGAATTCAGAAGGGGCGATTCTCCGAGCCCTGCGCCGGGCCGGAGAATCGGAGCAACCGCGCCACGACACCCTGACGCCGGCGCGCGATTCTCCGAGGTGTGGAGAATCAGCGGCATTTGCGCCGGCGCGTGTGGCGCGGCACTAACTGCGGGCTGCTGGAATCGGCGGGGCCGCCGATTCTCCGGCCCGGATGGGCTGAGCGGCCGCTCCGACACGACAGAGTCCCGCCGGCGGCGTTCACCCCTGGTCGCTGCCGGCGGAAACTCTGCGGGAACGCTCTGGGGGCGGCCTGTGGGGGGGGGCTCCCTCACTGGGGGGGGCCTCCAATGGTGTCTGGCCTGCGATCGGGGCCCACCAATCGGCTGGCCCGCCTCTCTGTCGGCGGGCCTCCTTTCCTCTGCCGGCAATGTTATATCCCTGCGCCATTTTTGTGTGGGCCTTGGGGAGGATGGCCACTGCGCATGCGCTAGTTGGCGTCTGCCCAACTGTGCATGTGCGGGACCCAAGGAGCCGCGTCTTTTACGCGGCACCTGGGTCTCCAACGCCGTGCTGAGGCCCTGCCCCCGCAAATCATGCCACACCCCTGCCATCCCCAATGAGGCCCTAGAATGGGGTCTGGGAACGGGCGCCGACGCCGGAGTAAAACACTCCGGTTTTTACTCCGGCGTCGACACTTAGACTCCCATTGGGAGAATCCCGCCCAGCATGTTCAATTCACCAAACAGCAAGTCTTTCGGGACTTTTGGGAGGAAACTGGGGCACGCGGAGGAAACCTACGCAGACACAGGGAGAACGTGCAGACTCCGCACAAACGGTGATCCAAGCCGGGAATCGAACCTGGGTTCCTGGCGCTGTGAAACAACAGTGCCAATCACTGTGCTAAAGTGGCGCCCTCTTCCCGCTCTGTGCTGAATTCCCACCATGTTCCAAATTCCCAATACCCACACTCACTCTGACTATGTCTCACTCTAGGGGCAAAATTCTCCGGAAACGGCGCGATGTCCGCCGACTGGTGCCCAAAATGGCGCCAATCAGACGGGCATCGCGCCGCCCTAAAGGTGCGGAATGCTCCGCATCTTTGGGGGCCAAGCCCCAACATTGAGGGGCTAGGCCAACGCCGGAGGAATTTCCGCCCCGCCAGGTGCGGAAACGGCCTTTGGTGCCCCGCCAGCTGGCGCGGAAATGACACCTCGGGGCGGCGCATGTGCGGGAGCGTCAGCGGCCGCTGACAGTTTCCCGCGCATGCACAGTGGAGGGAGTCTCTCCCGCCTCCGCATGGTGGAGACCGTGGCGGAGGCGGAAGGGAATGAGTGCCCCCACGGCACAGGCCCGCCCGTGGATCGGTGGGCCCCGATCGCGGGCCAGGCCACCGTGGGGGCAGCCCACGGGGCCAGATCGCCCCCCGCCCCCCCCCTCAGGACCCCGGAGCCCGCTCGCGCCGCCTTGTCCCGCCGGTAAGGTAGGTGATTTAGTTTACGCCGGCGGGACAGGCAATTTATCGGCGGGACTTTGGCCCATCCGGGCCGAAGTATCGAGCGGGGGGGCCCGCCAACCGGCGCGACGCGATTCCCACCCCCGCCGAATCTCTGGTGCCGGAGACTTCGGCAGCCGGCGGGGGCGGGATTCACGCCAGCCCCCGGCGATTCTCCGACCCGGAGGGGGGTCGGAGAATGTCGCCCCAGATGTGAATGTGCTCTCTCCCATTACCCGTGCGCAAAGCTCACTGTAAATGTGCTATCAATCCCCTTTCTGAAATAGAGCTGAGATGAGCTGAGATGGCTCACACACCAGTTAAACTTCCAAATAAGGAATAAACACCTTTTTATTAATATTTATCAAGTTTTTGAACACAGGAGGAAATAATATTTTAGTAAATATATCGCACGTCTACCAACTTCAATTGCTATTTAGTTGACCAAATGGAATAGGATGGTTGTTACGATGCTATTAGGTAAATGGATTATCAAGAAAAAAAATTATGTTATTGTGTGCCTGCAAAGATTATATGAAGCTTTAACAGGTAATCTCATTAGAAGAGAAAACAAAAGAGTCTTCGAAATAGTATGCCATAAAATACATCGAAGAAAATTTGTACATTTATTTTCAATGCTGCAATTCCCACTGAATTGGGCACAATGCTTTTCCAATAGACTTTGTCACACTTTGGACACTTTAGTTGTTCTATTTAATTGAAAAATAATTCCTGGTAATTTAAATGAAGGAGCTTCTGAGGAATCCAAGTTAGTTAATATGGAAAGCGCTTCTCGCCAGTTTGCCTGGGGACAGTTATTTTTGAGCTCCGTTAATCTGGAAAATAGCAATTTCAAGTAATGTGAGTGTTTATTACTATTATCCGTGTATTTTTAAAATGTTTTTTGCCAGATCTAATCCTCGATGATTTGCTGCAGCTCTTCTTAATTCCAGTCATTGTTTCCATTGACAATATTCCAGGAGTGTTAATTTTTTAATTTCCCCTTTTCCCCTTGACATTCTGAGGTCTCGGCTCTGAGATCTGCTGAGTGCCACTTTGGCGATGCAAGTGGAATGGAGCAGAGCTCTTTTCCACCAATCTATAGTATCAGAGACCCTGGGCGGGATTCTCCGAACCCCCGCCGGGTGGGAGAATCGCCGGGGGGGGGCAGCGTGAATCCTGCCCCGCCGCTCCGCGCCGGCTGCCGAATTCTCCGCGTTGCGTCGGTCGGGGGCCGTTGGCAGCCGCCCCCCCCGGCAATTCCCTGGGCCCCGATGGGCCGAGCGGCTACCCGTTTTCGGCCAGTCCCGGCGGCGTGAAATAGAAAGGGTCCATACTGCCTGGCTTGGAGGGTGGCTAGCGGGGTCCTCGGGGGGGGCGCAGGGGGGAGGATCCGGCCCCGGGGGGGGGGGGGGGGGGGGGTGGCGGCATGGTGGCCTGGCCTGCGATCGGGGCCTGCCGATCTGCGGGTGGGCCTGTGCCGTGGGGGCACTCCTTCCTCCACGCCGGCCTCTGTAAGGCTTCACGATGGCCGGATGGCCGGTGCGGAGAAAAACCCCCCTGCGCAGGTGCAGGAATCACGGCAGCGGTTCTGCGCATGCACCAACTCGCGCCGGCCAGCGGATGCCCTTCAGTGCCAGTTGGCGTGGCGCCAACCCCGCTGGCACCGGCCTAGCCCCCGGAAGTGGGGAGGATTCCGCACCTTCCGGGCGGCCTGACGCCGGAGTGGTTCACACGACTCTTTGGCGCCGGTACGGGCCGCCCCGCCGATCGTGGGAGAATCCCGGCCGTTATTCCTAATCAAGGGACGTGGCTACTAACGTAAGTGAGGTTGGGCATTCCACACAGGGAAGAACGCTTCAGA
Organism: Scyliorhinus torazame; assembly: GCF_047496885.1. Classification (NCBI taxonomy): domain Eukaryota; kingdom Metazoa; phylum Chordata; class Chondrichthyes; order Carcharhiniformes; family Scyliorhinidae; genus Scyliorhinus; species Scyliorhinus torazame. The sequence goes on from NC_092713.1 coordinate 262,184,169, forward strand.
ACATCGGCCTGCTCCACTTCTGTAAATCAGAGCAGACCACAGCCTTTCTACAAAGCAGATCCCAAAGATAAAGAAGAGCCAACCTTTTATTTGCATAAAGTTAATTGTATTTTGTGCTGCTAATAGGCAGAATAATTGAAGGTAATCAATCCCCTCTGAATTCAATATCCTTTTCTTGGGCGGTCCTCATCTGGGATTAGGGGTTATGGGGAAAAGGCAGGAGAACGACGATGAGAAAAATATCAGCCATGATTGAATGGCAGAGCAGCCTCGATGGGCCGAGTGGCCTAATTCTGCTCCTCTGTCTTATTGTCTTATGGAAACATTTCTGCATCTCTTTTCTGGGATGTAATTGGAGGAACTTCTGAGGTAACCCAGGAATTCCACCGGATATACCAATTGGATTTCGGGAGATGGGTGGAAGGCTCACTCATGCACAACCATCCAAATTGCACCTGGGGGCTCCATTTTCAAATCTAAATTACAACACCGGTCATGTGCTTTCTCTTTTGCTGCAATTGTGACGTTGGCGCCAAATCCGACAAGTCTCGGAAAATTAGAAACTCGCCATTCCGATTCTCCACGCAACACTGCAACCGCCCCCCCCCCCCACCACCACCAAAACCCCAACAGTGATGGAACAAACCCCCCACACACACATTTGGAACTCCCCTCTCACCAGGCGTGATGTCACATCAGTGAGGTTTACAATTGCTTTTGCTAAATATGGACCAGATGAAGGGAAGCCACCAGGGGCACACAGGTAAGTATAGTCCCCAGGGGGAGAAGGACAGAACCAGGCAGTATCCTGGCTGTGTGTGTGTGTGTGGGGGGGGGGGGGGGGGGGGGGGGGGGGGGGGGGTTGCATTTGTGCATGTTGGAGGGGTTCCCCTTATCCGTGGTGGGCGAGTATTTAAAAATGGTGCCCCAGTCGCTGTAGAGCCAATGTTGCCAGTTCTATTAGGCCTCACCCTGCCAGCATGATGGTGTGGATATGCAGATTTCGTCTGCACAGAGTGATGCAAAATGTGGCCAGTACATCTGGTTGTGCAGCCTGTGAGGCGGGATTCTCCCAGCCCTGGGCCGGGCCGGAGAATCCCCATGAACCAGCCACGACGCCCCAACGCCGGCGGTGCCATTGACGCCGGCGTGGTTGGTGCGGCGCTGGTCGCGGCCCACTCTACGCGGCCGGTCCGCCGATTCTCCGGCTGGTTTGGCTGAGCGGCCGTAAGAACAGAGCTGAGTCCAGTCGGCGTCGTTCTAACCTGCTCTGAGCCGGCGGGGGCTCAGCATTGAAGGGTCGGGTGGCGGCCTGTGGTGGGTGGGCGGGGGGGGGGGGTCCGACCCCGGGGGGGGCCCTACGATGTGGCCTGGCCGGCGATCGGGGCCCAGTAGTCCTGCGCGATGTTGCATCGGCGCTGGTGCGTTGAAGGAGGCCACTGCGCATGTCCTCGCTGGCACGGGCGCAACTGCACATGCGCGGATCCTGCGGCGCACAGTTCGTGCCGGGATCGGCAACTGGAGCCACGCGAACCGCTCCAGCACCGTGCTGGCCCCCTGTAGGGCCAAGAATTTGTCCTGGGAGCGGCCCGTTTGCGCCATTGTAAAACGTGACTGCGTTTACGAAGGCCTGGACACTCGGCCGCGGGATTGGAGAATCCCTTTTCTCACCTCAGCAGCACTCTATTGAAATAATGGAAAATTCCGCCCTTTGTCTTCTTTGGCCCGTGTAGTTTTGGACAGTTGCAGGGGTTTGATTCCATGGACCCAGGAAAGCCTCCAATAATTTAGCCTTGTAAGCATGCTCTAACCCCCGTCTACACATTTATTCCACAAATTCAATAGGATTTCCACTAATCTCAAGGCCAGCCAGAAAGTGGCAGAACATCGACCTAACTTAAGCACAGGGAGTCAGTAGGAAAATGATATGGGAGACATCACATCCGAGTTTGATGCTACGGTAATCCGATATCCATACATGCATTCTCCAGTAAGAGTCACTGGACATCAGTCTGGACATCAGTCTGGGTCCTGCCTGTGTTTTCTGTCCCCTAATTGGTGTTTTGTAAATGCGTCCTTGGGGTGTGGGCGACGCTGGGCTGGGCCAGTGTTTGTCGCCCATCTGCCCTTGAACTGAGTGACTTGCTAGGCCATGTCAGTGGGGCAGTTAAGAGTCAACCGCATCATTGTGTGGGCCTAGGGTCACATGTAGGCTAGGCCGGGTAAGGATGGCAGATTTCCTTCACTGATGGACATTAGTGAACCAGATGGGTTTTTATGACAATCGGCAATGATTTCAAGGTCATCATTAGTTTTTTAATTCCAGATTTTCATTGAATTCAAACTTCACCATCTGCCATGGTGGGATTCGAACCCGGGAGCTCACAGCATTACCCTGGGTTTCTGGATTACTAGCCTAGTGACAATACCACTACGCCACCGCCTCCACGGTATATATTCAGACTAACTGTAATTTCTTGCCACAGTCTTGGACCAGATCAACCTGGGGCGAAATTCTCCGGAAACGGCGCGATGTCCGCCGACTGGCGCCCAAAATGGCGCCAATCAGACAGGCATCGCGCTGCCCCAAAGGTGCGGAATGCTCCCCATCTTTGGGGGCCGAGCCCCAACATTGAGGGGCTAGGCCAACGCCGGAGGAATTTCCGCCCCGCCAGCTGGCGGAAATGGCCTTTGGTGCCCCGCCAGCTGGCGCGGAAATGACATCTCGGGGTGGCGCATGCGCGGGAGCGTCAGCGGCTGCTGACAGTTTCCCACGCATGCGCAGTGGAGGGAGTCTCTTCCACCTCCGCCATGGTGGAGACCGTGGCGGAGGCGGAAGGGAAAGAGTGCCCCCACGGCACAGGCCCGCCCGCGGATCGGTGGGCCCCGATCGCGGGCCAGGCCACCGTGGGGGCACCCCCCGGGGCCAGATCGCCCCGCGCCCCCCCCAAGACCCCGGAGCCCACCCACGCCGCCTTGTCCCGCCGTTCAAAAGGTGGTTTAATCCACGACGGCGGGACAGGCAATTTATCAGCGGGACTTCGGCCCATTCGGGCCGGAGAATCGAGCGGGGTTGCCCGCCAACCGGCGCGGCGCGATTCCCGCCCCCGCCGAATCTCTGGTGCCGGAGACTTCGGCAACCGGCGGGGGCGGGATTCATGCCAGCCCCCGGCGATTCTCCGACCCGGCGGGAGGTCGGAGAATGTCGCCCCTGATCTCACAGAGATCATGGGCAGGATTCTCCCCTCCCAGGCAGGGCAGAGGGTCCCGGCGGGATGGAGTGGTGTGATTTCTCCGCATCTTTAGGGGTCAAGCCCTCACCTTTAGGGGTTAGGCCCGCGCCGGAGTGGTTGCCGTCCCGCCGGCTGGCGTGAGAGTTCTTTGGCGCCATGCCAGTTGGGACCGAAGGGACTCCGCCAGCCGACGGAAGTCCGCGCATGCGCTGGAGCGTCAGCGGCTGCTGACATCATCCCTGCACATGCGCGGGGGATCACCTCCGCATCGGCCATCGCGGAGGCTGATGGTCGAGGCGAAGGGGAAAGAGTGCCCCAACGGCACAGGACTGCCTGCGGATCGGTGGGCCCCAATCGCGGACCAAGCCACCGTGGGGGCACCCCGGGGCCAGATCGCCCTGGCACCCCCCCAGGATCCCGGAGCCCGCCCGCGCCGCCTGGTCCCGCCGGCAATATTATTCCATCATATTGACAAAATGCAGAATAGCTTTTACTATTTCCTCAACCATGAACTAATCTGAAAATCAAGGTTTAATTCACGCCGGCAGGACCGGCATTACAGCAGCGGGACTTCGGCCCATCGCAGGGGGGGCCCGCCGACCGGCACGATTCCCGCCCCCGCCTAATCTCCGGTGCCGGAAACATCGGTGGCCAGCGGGGGCGGGATTCACGCCGCCCCCTCGGCGATTCTCCGACCCGGCTGGCCAAGATTTCAGCCAGGGACCTAACGAAGTCAGAATCACAATACATCAATGTATCTACTCATGACATTGACCACAATCCACTTGAGATTTGTCACTTGTGACTGATCCTGTCGGCTTTTTCATTATAACACAATGCTGAGAATGCACATCTGTTGTTGTCCATCTCTGTGATTAACTGCAAAGTATCAGCTTGGCCCAACTGGTAGCATTTTTGGCTCTTACACAGAAGTTGCAAGTTCAAGCCCAACTCAACACTTAGCACATAATCAATGGTGACAATCCAATGCATAAGTGAGGGACTGCAGAAAACTATTTTACTAATTACAGCACTGACTCAGTGTTTTGTTTTCTTAGAAATGTTAGCATATATATTGCCATCTTCTGGAACTTAGGTGCGCGCGGGGGGGGGGGGGGGGGGTGGGGGGGTGGGGGCGGTGGGTGGGGAGCTTCATAATGGTGTTAATTATTCATGATCTTTAAAGAGCCAGATTGCTTTTTTTCAACCCAAGCTGTACTTCCTTATATCCTTTAAATCATTACAAAAGCACAGAAATGCAGCTGCATTTACCATGGAAATAAACTTTAGTTGGACTGAGGCTAACCACTTCCACCTCCTTCCCCACTTGTCTTTTCTTCTTTAGTCTTTTCTTCCTACTGTCTATTTTTATTCTCTGTTAGTTACATGCATCTATGCATATTACATCACATTACTTCACAGCGCCAGGGTCCTGGGTTCGATTCCCACTTGGGTCACTGTCTGTGCGGAGTCTGCACATTCTCCCTGTGTCTGCATGGGTTTCCTCCCGGCGCTCCGGTTTCCTCCTACAAGTCCCGTAAGATGTGCTGTTAGGTGAATTGGACATTCTGAATTCTCCCTCAGTGTACCCCAGTGAGTATGGCAACTAGGGGATTTTCACAGTAACTTCATTGCAGTGTTAATGTAAGCCTACTTGTGACACTAATAAAGATTATTATTATTATTATATACAGTATTGGTCTTCTTATTTCAAGAAAGATGTAAATGTGTCAGAAGCAATTCAGAAAAGGTTTACTAGTCTAGGGCGTCATTCTCCGACCCCCCGCCGGGTTGGAGAATCGCCGGGGGCTGCCGTGAATCCCGCCCCCGCCGGTTGCCGAAGTCTCCGGTACCGGATATTCGGCGGGGGCGGGAATCGGGCCGCGCCGGTTGGCGGGCCCCCCCGCTCGATTCTCCGGCCCGGATGGGCCGAAGTCCCGCCGATAAATTGCCTGTCCTGCCGGCGTGGATTAAACCACCTTTTGAACGGCGGGACAAGGTGGCGTGGGCGGGCTCCGGGGTCCTGGGGGGGGGGCACGGGGCGATCTGGCCCCGGGGGGTGCCCCCACGGTGGCCTGGCCCGCGATCGGGGCCCACCGATCCGCGGGCGGGCCTGTGCCGTGGGGGCACTCTTTCTCTTCCGCCTCCGCCACGGTCTCCACCATGGTGGAGGCGGAAGAGACTCCCTCCACTGCGCATGCGTGGGAAACTGTCAGCGGCCGCTGACGCTCCCGCGCATGCGCCGCCCGGGGATGTCATTTCCGCGCCAGCTGGCGGGGCAACAAAGGCCGTTTCCGCCAGCTGGCGGGGCGGAAATTCCTCCAGCGTCGGCCTAGCCCCTCAATGTTGGGGCTCGGCCCCCAAAGATGCTTTGGGGTGGCGCGATGCCCGTCTGATTGGCGCCGTTTTGGGCGCCAGTCGGCGGACATCGCGCCGTTTCGGGAGAATTTCGCCCCTAATATCTGGAATGGGCGGGCTGTCTTATGAGGAAGGTTTGGACAGGCAAGGCTTGTATCCATTGGTGTTTCGAAGAATTAGTGGCAACCTGATTGAATCCTTTAAGATCCTGGGGGATTCTTGACAGGGTGGTTATGGAGAGGGTGTTTTCTCTTGTCAAAAACTTTGGAATAGAGGATCCAGCTTAAAAATAAAGGTTTGTTCATTTAAGACAGAGATGAGGAGAATTTTTTCTCTCAGAGCAGGTGAGACTTTGGAACTCTCTTCCTTGAAAAGCAGTCGAAGCAGAGCCTTTGGATGTTTTAAGGCAGACGTGGATAGATTGAGGGGAAAAAGGTGAAAGGTTTTAGCGGGGGTAGGTGGCAATGTGGAGTTGAGGTTACAATGAAATTGGATGAGCTTATTGAATGGCAGAGCAGGCTTGAGGGTTCAAGTGACCTACTCCTTCTCCTAATTCAGATGTTTGTATGAGGATCTAATCCCATAACAACATCCTGGGAAGAAATCCAATGCCATGGCGACATCCCTGGAAGAGGGTCTGAAACTTGAGCAAGGATGTTGTGGGAGAACTCCCAACTTTTGGAAGCTAATTCATGGAGGGGCCACATGGTTGAAGCTCTACCCATCCTGTGCAGCACATGGTGCTCCAGGGTCCGGCAGCTGGAGGCCTCCATCTTCTTTTTGGATGTTTGTGACCTGATGAAGGCCCTTCAGGTAAGTCCCAACCTTTGCACACCACATTTGTCCAGACGAGTTCTGGGCCAGCATGTTTTCCTGCTGGCGTTTCAGGGAATCGAGTGTGGGAGAAAGATTCCAGTGAAACCTTCATCGGCATCTGATCATCAGAATGAAAATAGTTTTCACGCTGGCCTCTAGCAGGAATTGTGAGCGCCATTGCAGGCAGTTTCGGAAGATCCCATCTAATGTTCCTCAGAGGTATGCATAGTGGGCAGATCATGAGGTCATTCAGCTGGTTTGACAGCAATGCTACAGTTTTGGGGTTCAATGGTTCAGCCTATACCCTTTCCTGACCTACGAGAGCTGAATTAAGGACTCCACGCCAGTACAATTTAAAGCGATTACAACTACTTAGCAGTTTAGTTACTCAGAATTAGGTATGGGGATAAGAGTCTTCCTGCCTATTTCCATTGTTATTTTATTATTTTGGTCCATGGACCTATAATCGGGATGTGCCTTTAAGCAGAAGATTACTTGCCTGGACACTGTTCCCAGGCTTTGTGTTTTGGAGAGGAGAGGCCAGACTCTTCGGCACCCGCTGGATCTTAGGAACCGGTTTTGGAGGAAATCAGTTTGATTCGTTAACTGGCAACCAGTTGGCCAAGGACAGTGATCCGCCTGACCACGGTCAGTGATTGGTTCCTGCATGATGCTTTCTGAGAGAACTTAGCAGAAGTGTTTTGACCTTGAAAGTGAAAGGAATGTTCTCTCTCCTGCTTGCTCACATGAAAGAACTGCGGTCCTGTTCTAAAAGCAGTCGGGGCCCGCTACATCCTTTGCTGTGAACTTGAAATGGTCCAGAGTCTGCAGAGAAGGTAGACAACCTTGCCAGAGAAAATCTCAAGCCTAGAAGGAAGAAGTATCAAAACAAAAGTTGAACTTCAGAAAGACACAACCGGAAATCATCCTCATGCATCAAAGATCTTTATCCTTTTATTTTATTTTCCTCTCCACCACCCTTTCTCTGTGTTGTTTATCTGTGTATGTGTGTAGAGAGTGGGGAGTAGTTAGGAAGGGTGGGGTTGGGAAAGGGGTATTCGGAAAGGGGTAATGCAGAAAAATTAACTGCATTTTCTGTCCAGTTAATTATAACGCTGTACATAATAAAACTTATGTTAAAGTCACAAAACTGGCGACTGTTATTTATTGGGATCAACCAAGGACCTCGGGTATTTTAAATAAAATCTAATTCAGAATTCATAGAATCCCTACAGTGCAGAGTGAGGCCATTCGGCCCACCAAGCCAACCTTCTGAAAGGGCACCTGATCTAGGCCCACTCCGTCGCCCTATCCCTGTAACCCCAATGAACCTGCACATCTTTTGGACACTAAGGGGCAATTTAGCATGGTCAATTGACCTAACCTGCACATAATCTGTGAGGCAGCAGTGTTAACCACTGTAACCCTATGCCACCTATTTCACCTGCATTGTGACTCTGGGTCAAGTGGGGCTAGAATTAACCGTCCACTAGCCCAGGGTGTCATGCCACTAGATTATTTCCTCTGTCTGTTGCTGCTATTTGGGTGCTTTTCCATACTTGTTAAAAATATCCTACAATGAGTAGTTTGGCTGTTGCTGAAAAACTCTTAGTGAGGTAGAGGCTTGCTCACAAAACAGCAAACAAGTTCCTTCCAGGTATGGTTGGTCTTGCAGGGCATTGATCGTGACTGAGAGGTTTCAGAGGTCCCTTAGAGCAGGATCTATGTTTTCCAGAGCTCTGCCCTCATAATATGTCAATGATCAATGAGATGCCAAATGCCAATCTCTCTGCATTCAGTGTCTCTTATTATGAAGTCTTCTCTGGCAAGAAAACCTAAAAGGATTATTTGATGGGCAGAGACTGCAGGACGTTACCCATTTTATAATATTTCTTAACATGCGGAATTTTCATTTGCCACTTTAATCTGGCAAGCATGCTTTTGCTTTTAGAAAACGTAACAATCTGCATTATTTACTTAATTCTCCTTCTGAGATTCCATTGAATTCACAGGGGAGGGAAATAAGGATTATGTGCAAAACAACATTTTAACATATAGCCACATTTGCAGTTACTTCAGGAACTTGAGGAGTTCAGTAACTTTTTTTTCACACCTGCTCCGCGATTTGTCACAGGTGGACCTGTATTCATGCATTATATCACTACAATACATGCTGCTCTGATGGTACTCTTTATTGCAGGGCACCTCCCTCCTATAAACATAGGAAGCTTTTGCAGTTGGACCCCATTGTTAAATTGCTGAATTAGTTTGTTTACTCTCAACCATTTTCGAAACTCAAAAGAAGCACAACCTTAAGGACAACCAGTAGCATTGTAAGAGCTGCGGGCATTGGGGATCTTAGTTCCCCTGCCCCCATTTTGTTTGCTCTAAGCCTAAGCAGTGTGTCTAATGTTCAGCATTATTATTGGTCATTCTGTGATGAATAAGGTTAGATTTGCTTTGTTGAAATTCTATATATTCAGAATGAACGGGACAGGGTTTTGCCCGTTGGCATTCTGTAATGTTAAAGTAAATAGGAATAGATTGGTTCTTTGTGTTGTGCTTTGTATTTGATGTCTAGCAAGGAATCTACCAAACGATTTGACTTGTCCAAACCTGGGTCTTTATCGAATCACACGTGGTAAGATAACGATTTGTTACAGAACAAGTTATCATGGAGTTTCTTTGTACTCCTCTGGAACTACGCTCAGCATGACTGTCCACTTGTACATCTTACAACCATCTCCCTGTGATTGGACATGTCCCCACTTATATTGGAGTGCCTTGTCACATGACCTCTGTCTTGAGACCGCATGTGTCTGGACCGCCAGCTACATGGTTGGAAGTCGCACCACCAGCCATCTATGATATTGCTTACAGGCATATCACCACATTTTGGAATACAATGATTCTTCAAAACTGTTTGAATCAAATAAACCGGGTTCTATTGAAAGTTTATTTTCACATTATATTGGCTAGCAAGAGCATTGTGATCAGATTTTGTCTCCAACTCCCAGCATCTACAGTATAGAAAATGTTAGTGAACACTTTAAGTACTGAGCAGGCTGTGAAGGAATCTGTTGGCAGAGTTGCCCCGTGCCCTCATAGGCAGGATGAATGGCGGATGGAGGTGTGGGAGGGGGGGGGGGGGGTAGAATTCGGCAGGAGAACCAAAAGCCAGCTTTACGCTGGTGTAAAGTGAGGCGTTTGTGAACTATCCCCTTTACCAATATTTGTGTGCAGGTGTTATTGACACTGTTTTGTAAACTTACAGACCCTGATAACGTCGAAAATGTGACCATTTTCATCCCGCCCCACCCCTCCCTAAACTATTTCCATTTAGTTGCATTGCACATGGCACCATAAATGTTTACAGCACAAAAGGATAGTATTGTACTCATCATACCAGTGCTGTCTGCTGGAACAATCGAAAACTAATCCCACTGCTCCATTCTCTCCTCGTAGCTTTGCATTATCCTCTGTTGAATTACAATGTGACCACAGCCCCTTCAAATGTAGCCGCATTGTACAGAGTCATTGGAACTGTAATCTACTTTATTACTTCCCATTGTACAGAATTACATGAAACTATTGCCCACTCCCATTCAGTTCCATTGTAAAGCTGTTATTGTTTAGTCAGAACAACTGAACACGTAATTTTAATTGGAGGACAAGATCGCCCCCAGTTGTTTACCTTCTTTACCTTTCGCATGACAATTATTTTAATCCGTCGCCTAATCTTCTCAAACACAGCTGTACTTATTTAGGCTCTAAGCTTTCATGACACGATTAATTTTGGTTAACTCTATTATCACCCAAAACTGTTTTGCATTGTCTTTGATTCATTTGCCGCATGAATTATCAAAGAAACTAAGACAGAACATTGTAAATTGGTCATTACAGTTGAGAGAAATCCTAATTCAAGTATAAAATTCTGTTGAGTTACGAGGCCTGTGTTTAGTATCATTCAATGATAATTGCATCACCTATTAGATAATAACATGGCACATATGTTTAACCTGCCCCACCATTGTAGGTTTTCATTTGGACTCACTGGGCGACATTCTCCGACACCCCGCCGGGTCGGAGAATCGCCGGGTGCTGGCGTGAATCCTGCCCCCGCCAGTTGCCGATGTCTCCGGCACCGGAGATTCGGCGGGGGCGGAAATCACACCGCGCCGGTTGGCGGGCCCCCCCGCTCGATTCTCCGGCCCGGATGGGCCGAAGTCCTGCCGATAAATTGCCTCTCCCGCCGGCGTAAATTGAACCACCTACCTTACCGGCGAGACAAGGTGGCGTGGGCGGGCTCCGGGGTCCTGGGGGGGGTGGGGGGCGATCTGGCCCCGGGGGGTGCCCCCACGGTGGCCTGGCCCGCGATCGGAGCCCACCGATCCGCGGGCGGGCCTGTGCCGTGGGGGCACTCTTTCCCTTCCGCCTCTGCCACGGTCTCCACCATGGCAGAGGCGGAAGAGACGCCCTCCACTGCGCATGTGTGGGAAACTGTCAGCGGCCGCTGACGCTCCCGCGCATGCGCTGCCCCGAGATGTCATTTCCGCACCAGCTGGCGGGGCAACAAAGGCCGTTTCCGCCTGCTGGCGGGGCGGAAATTCCTCCAGTGTCGGCCTAGCCCCTCAATGTTGGGGCTCGGCCCCCACAGATGCGGAGCATTCCGCACCTTTGGGGCGGCGCGATGCCCGTCTGATTGGTGCCGTTTTGGGCGCCAGTCGGCGGACATCGCGCCGTTTCTGGAGAATTTTGCCCACTATTCCTCAGAATATCTGTTTGAAGTCATTTTGGGAAGAATTAACCTTGCATTTCCATGACATGTTCTAAAACATTGCCATACACAAAGCATATGTAGGGGAAGCAGATTATGATTTAGACATGATTTTTCTGAGTCAAAAATATTATTATCGGAAAGATTAAGATTTATCTTTGGCATTAAAACAAATGAATGCAGATAATGAACCTCTAAATTCAGAACTCCTTGGATGATTCAAAGAACTAAAATTTGTAATTTATCAAGTTTCTAAAACTGGGAATGATTACACATGAAAGTGAATATTGGAAACCTGAACCTAAACAATTGAAGGAATAGAAGGATAACTCTATTGAGCCAATGGCGTTGGAGTCCAAGAGTAAACCGCAGCCTTTCAAATAATGGAACAACACTGTATCACTAGTTTTATTAAAACATTGAAGTCTCACTAAAATGATTGAATACTTATTGGGAAACCTTTCTCAATATTAATGTTTCACAGATACATTTTTCTGTCAGCATAACTTGGGTGTAATTATCAAATCACGATTCCAGACTGTAGTTGTAGAATAAGTGATATATTTATTCGTTTGAGCTCACCATTTCTGCAGGTAAAATGCAATTTGTCAATGGATAACCAAATCTATCATGCAATTTTTCAGTCATAGCTTATTTTTCAGAAGTTGGATAACCACTCCATTGAGTGAATTATGATCAGCAAAATGTCACTTTTCATGCCAACCATGAATTGATTAATTAGGCAATCTATCAAAAATCTTATCAAAAATAATTGCTCCAATTATCTGTTAAGGATTAAGAGAATCACTATCTCAGGATCACAGGGGCGTCATTCTCCGACCCCCCAGCGGGTCGGAGAATGGCCGTTGGCCGCCGTGATTCCCGCCCCTGCCGGTTGCCGAAGTCTCCGAAGGGAGAAAAGTCGGCGGGGCGTTAATGGCGCCGCTGATGTCGGCGAATGGCACGGGTCTGCGCAAGGCAGCCGATTTTGGGCCTGCCGATATTCTCCCTTCCGGATGGGCCGAAGTCTCGTCGACGTGATGACCATTCACGTCGACGTAAATCAAACCTCCTTTTCATCGGCGTGAACCTGTGCTCCAGGTTCACGCCGACCAGCGTGGAGGTGAGTGACGGCCTGGGGGGTTGGTCGCTGGGCAGGCGATGGCGTGGCCGCAGTCTGAATGTGTGGGGAGAGGTGTGTCTCGGGTTGTGTGTGTGTGTGTGTGCGGCAGGGGGGGTGGTTAGAGTGGGCTGGGCTCCGGGGGAGTGCCGGGAGGGGGGTCCGTGCCGGGAAGGAGGATGGGGGGTCCGTGCCGGGGAGGAGGTTGGGGTCCGTGCCGGGGAGGGGGATGGGGGGGGGGGGGGGGTCCGTGCCGGGGAGGGGGATGGGGGGTCCGTGCCGGGGAGGAGGATGGGAGGGGGGGCCCGTGCCGGGGAGGGGGAATGGGGGGGGGTTCCGTGCCGGGGAGGGGGATGGGCGGGGCAAGGGAGCTGGTCCACCTGGCCAGGTGCCAGCCTCCAACAGTTGGACCCATGCGGTGCATGCCACCTGGCTGGGGGGAAGGAGGGGATATGGACAATGATGACATGTCGTCGTTCCCCCCCCCCCCCCCCCCACCAGGCCATCATGTTTTCCGATCATCCAGCGATGTTGGCCGCCGTGGCGGCAGCCGCTAATGTCCATGTTGCCCTGGATGAGGAGGAGGAGGAGGAGCGTGCCAGATAGGTGGCGCAGCCTGCCGCAGAGGGGCAGGCAGCAGCCGCCCAGGTTGGAGGGACACCTGACCGACAGGACGAGGAGGGGGAGGAGGACGTTGCGGCCCCACGGCAACGGAGGCACCTGAGGGCGCCCCGTGTGTACCGGCCCCGGCAGTCATACCAGGACCTCACGGACCGGGAATGCAGGAGGAGACTCCGGACGAGGCGGGAAACCGTGGCACACATCTGCAACCTGCTGGCACACCTGTCACCGTGTGGCACTGGCGGGGGACACATGGGATGCACTTCGCCGTGTGGCCACCTGCAGATAACCGGGCCGTGTTCACCAATAGGAAGGGGACCTATTCGATGAACATACAGGTGGTCTGCGACCACCGCATGATGATCCTGCAAGTCTGCGCCCGTTACCCAGGCAGTGTACACGACTCATACGTGTTGTCGCGGTCATCCACCCCCGGCATGTACGAGGGACGCCATCCCTGGCTGAGGGGCTGGTTGATGGGCGACAGGGGCTACCCATTGCGATCGTGGCTGATGAAGCCTGTACGGAGGCCACGCAATGAGGCGGAGAACCACTACAATGATGCCCATGTAGCGACAAGGGGAGTGATCGAGAGGTGCTTTGGCGTGCTGAAGATGCGTTTCAGGTGCCTGGACCTCTCTGGGGGCGCCCTCCAGTATCGGTCAGATAGGGTCGGCCGCATCATTGTGGTGTGCTGCGTCCTGCACAACATAGCCCAGCAGAGGGGCGATGTGCCGCAGGCAGAGGAGGGCGGAGTGGAGGAGCAGCAGGAAGAGGCCCAGTCCTCCCCAGATGAGGGGGATGGGGGCAATGGTCAGGGCAGACTGGCTAGACACAGGCGGGTGCCTTTCCACCGTTACCGGCTGGCCCCGCGGGCACGGGACAGACTGATAGCCGCCCGCTTCACTGACTAGATGGGCGTGGGAATCGGGTAGTATGGCCACAGACCGCACTCCATGGCAACAGCCGACCACCCACACCCCCCACCCATCCACCCACCCAGTACCCTCACCCCCCTCCCCAACCCTACCCACCCCACCCGCATGCACACCACCCCCCTCATTGCCGATCCACCTGCGGCACAACGGCCGGGCTCACACAATTGCGGGTGGAGGCGTGTCTATTGCAGGCCATGGAGGATGATAACAACCCGCCCTGCGGTGAGCTCCTGGCTCCACATCGTTGGACTACGTCTGACCCATGGCCACAGTACCACCATCCACCCGGACCATCCCTGCATGCGGCTGTGACACTGCAGCGCACGGTCCCGTCCTCTGCCCGGGGGGATGTTGATGGCGGCCCAGGGGGAAGGGGGCAGACTCACCTGGGGCTGAGCTAAGACCACCCCTCACACACACACTTGCGCTCAACGTACATGACACCCCCGCACGCTTTGGACAGAGCACAAAGGCAGCTTCTGTAGGTGTAACATTGATTTTAATAACCAAAGGAGTTCATGCACGTGCCCTAGCCCCTAAAACTCATCTGTGCCCTGCAACCGTGCCAACTTACTCAGTGTCTAATTGTTTGGCCTTACGGGCCCTTTGACTATGTCTACGTGGTTCCCCAGATGGTACAGCAGAACTGGAGGTGGACTCCTGTGATTCCTGCCCTCTGACACTGGATCCCTTTGGCGGCCGTTTCCTGGGGCGTCCTGGCCTAGATGGGCCAGGCTGCGGCCCGGGCGACTGGGATGGCGAGCTGCCAGCCTGTCCTGCCCGTTGCCCACCCGATGCACCTGGGACGGAAGGGGGGGAGTCCGAGGTGTCGCGGTGTTCCCGGACCTCCCCTACAGGGGGACCCGGGACGGACCACACCACCTCCTCCTCCCTCGGGGTGCCCGATGGCCCCCAGGCCTCGACATGGGTGGGGGATGCGAACGGACTGGCCATCCGACGCCCCCCCGGCATCTGGCGCTGCCAGTCCTGGAGGCCCGTGCTGGTATCGACAGGGGGCTGCAGGTTTGCAGCCATGGAGCCCAGGGGGTTGGCAAACCCTGTCTGTGACAGTGTGACGCCGGCTCGCACATGGCCACTGGCGCCGATGCCCTCAGCGATGGCCTGCAGAGACTGGGCCATGGCCTGCAGAGACTGGGCCATGGCCTGCTGAGACTGGGCTATGGCCTGCTGAGACTGGGCTATGGCCTGCTGAGACTGGGCTATGGCCTGCTGAGACTGGGCTATGGTGTTGAGCGCCTCTGCCATCTGGCGCTGGCACTGGCTCATGGCCTCCTGTGAGAGGGCAGCCATGTCCTAGGCCACAGACGCCGCCTGCACGGAAAGCCCCAGGCCTCGCAAACCGTTCCCCATGTCTGACACCGTCGCACCCATTGCCTCCACCGCGGACGCCACCCGTGCGGTGTCGGCCTGGGTGGCACGCATGACCGACACCACTTCCAGCTCCTGGACGCGGGTGGACTCCTCCACCTGCGACTGCAGCCGCCGCAAGCCGGCCGTCACCCTCTTCGCTCGTCTCCGGGTCGGTGGTTGCATCGGACCTATGTGTGGGTGTGGAAACTCCAGGAACCCGGGATCCATCTGGGTGGCAGATGTTCGCTTGGGCTGGGCTGCCCTCCGACCGCACCGGCCCCTCTGCTGCTCCTACCTCCACCTGCTGTACCGGGACGGCTGTGTTGTGCGCACCAGTGAGTGCACCAGACGCCTCATCGCTAAAGTGCCCAACCGAGGTGAATGTTTCTGCGATGGTGGAGGGTGTTGGTGACAGCAGTGGCGTTGTGTCGTGCTCTTTGTCCCACTCTGAGTCCATGGCACTTTGGGGTGGGGGTTCGTCTCCACCCATCCACTCTGAGTCACTGTCCGGTATTTCGTCTTCCTGGGTAGTGCTGTCCCGGGTAAGGGTGTCCTGGGCACTGCTGTCCCGGGTAGGGGTGTCCTGGGTAGTGGTGTCCTGGGTGGTAGTGTCCTGGGTAGTGGCGACCTGGGTAGTGGTGTCCTGGGTAGTGGTGTCCTGGGTAGTGGTGTCCTGGCTCGGATGTGACGGGGGCCTGTGGCTGCCCCCCTCGTCGCTGGGTGGCACACGCCTGCGTCGTCGCTCCCGCACGTGACGGGGGTGTCGTCTCCCTGTTGCTCCAGGTCTCTCCGTCTCCCGTGGTGTGCGAGGGGCATCCTGCGGGCGTCGCATGCCTGAGGGTCCGGGTCTCTCCGTCTCCCGTGGCCTCCGAGGGGCATCCTGCAGGCGGTCTGCATCTGCGGGGATGGGTGCCTCGACGTTTGCTCCTGCGATACACAATGAAGCATGCATGGTTAGACACGCAGGCAGTGATCAGGTGATATGGGGGAGGGGGGATATGGGGGAGGGGGGATATGGGGACGGGCTGTCGGTGGCACACTTGCTAGTGTGCCCCCGACCTCTGCCTCAGCAACCTCCCGGTCGTCAGGTCCGCCAGCCAGTTCCAGGGCCCTTTCCTCGTGTTCGGTCAGTGGCCTCTCATCAGCGGGGCCTGCTCCAGTCCTCACATGCTCCCTATTGTTGTGTGCGCGCTTCTCCTGTGAGGGGGGGGGGGTGGGTAGGGGTGGTGGCAGGGGTAAAAGGCAACAGTGTTAGGCAGGTATATGAATGCACGCCAACAGTTGCGCGTGCATTGCAGAGGTTAAGGTTAGGGCTGGATTCACTTGGGATATGGGGGATATGGGGGAGGGGGGATATGGGGGAGTGGGGATATGGGGGAGGGGGGATATGGGGGGATATGGGGGAGGGGGGATATGGGGGAGGGGGATATGGGAGAGGGGGATATGGGGGAGGGGGATATTGGGGGAGGGGGATATGGGGAGGGGGGGTTATGGGGAGGGGGATATGGGGGATATGGGGCAGGGGGGATATGGGGGAGGGGGGATATGGGGAGGGGGGATATGGGGGAGGGGGGATACGGGGGTATGGGGGAGGGGGGATATGGGGAGGGGGGTATGGGGGAGGGGTATATGGGGAGGGGGATATGGGGGAGGGGGGATATGGGGAGGGGGGATATGAGGGAAGGGGGATAGGGGGGAGGGGGGATATGGGGGAGGGGGGATATGGGGGATATGGGGGAGGGGGGATATGGGGGAGGGGGGATATGGGGGATATGGGGGAGGGGGGATATGGGGGAGGGGGGATATGGGGGAGGGGGGATATGGGGGAGGAGGGATATGGGGAGAGGGGATATGGGGAGAGGGGATATGGGGGAGGGGGGATATGGGGAGGGGGGATATGGGGAAGGGGGGATATAGGGGAGGGGGGATATGGGGAGGGGGATATGGGGGAGGGGGGATATGGGGAGGAGTGATATGGGGAGGGGGATATGGGGGAGGAGGGATATGGGGGAGGGGGATATGGGGGAGGGGGGATATGGGGAAGGGGGGATATGGGGGAAGGGGGATATGGGGAGGGGGGACTTGGGGGAGGGGGGATATGGGGGAGGGGGGTATAGGGGAGGGTGATATGGGGGAGGGGGGATATGGGGAGGGGGGATATGGGGAGGGGGGATATGGGGGAGGGGGATATTGGGAAGGGTGGGATATGGGGAGGGGGGATATGGGGGATATGGGGGGATATGGGGGAGGGGGGATATGGGGGAGGGGGGAAATGGGGAGGGGGATATGGGGAGGTGGGATATGGGGGAGGGAGGATATGGGGGAGGGGGGATATGGGGGAGGGGGATATGGGGGAGGGGTTATATGGGGATATGGGGGAGGGGGGATATGGGGGAGTGGGGATATGGGGAGGGGGGATATGGGGGAGGGGGGATATGGGGGAGGGGGTATATGGGGGAGGGGGAGATATGGGGGAGGCTCACCCTGCCTTCTCTGATGAGGTCGTTCACCTTCTTGTGGCATTGGGTGCCTGTCCATGGTGTCAGGGCGGCAGCGGTGACGGCCTCTGCCACCTCCCTCCACAGACGCCGGCTGTGGAGTGGGGCAACTCTGCGGCCGTGCCCGGGATACAGGGCGTCCCTCCTCTGCTCCACTGTGTCCAGGAGCGCCTCCACATCCCGTGACTGGAACCTCGTGGCTGAGCGGCGGCCAGCCATCCAGTCGGGTGTTCCGGTCGGGTGTTCCGGTCTGGTAGGGGGGAGCAGCGCGGCCTTATGAGCCGTCACACCGTGCGGCGTGTATGATGCTGCACGGCGTGAACCACTGCGCAAGCGCGGATCCCGTCACGTCGCTGTTAGCCCATTTTGGGCCGGAGACTTTTGCACCATTTTTCCGGTGTGACGCAAGTCAGATTTGCGCCGTTTTTTGCGCCGATCGGTGGACTTTGCGCCGATAACGGAGAATTTCGCCCCAGATTTTTGGCTATGAAAAGGGGTGTCACCGAATATATTTAGTCAGGCTCAGACTGAAAATCGGCGTGTAGGTCTCCAGCTGCTCAGACCAGGTTTCACTCCAGACCTTGAGCCTCTCTGAGTAAACAAAATGAGCAGACATGGTTTAGGCTGTCACTCTGGTGGATGGGGCCTGATAGAGTCGGTAAGGCCAGCTCCATGGAGATCGGGGTGCCATCTTTAACAGGCACACAAACTAAACAGCCCCCAGCCCTTTCACCCACCACGTAAACATTAGGACACCTCTCACAAGTATCGGGGGCTACCCCTCCCAACCACTTCAGAATCTAAAGGGTCCCCCATATCCACAATGCCAACATCGGTGGGCACCCCCACCTTCACAGGCATTGGGAAACATTTTAGGACCCGAGGTTGCTGGAGTGGTGAGCTCACTCAGAGCCTGCTTTACAACCGTGACGTTGTGAGAGCCGCCTTTTAACTTTCTTTTGTGTAAGTGTTTGAAACTCTGGTGGGAAAAGCTGGCAGTGCAGACGGCGGGTTACACTTCACTTTTCCCACCTAAGTTGTTGCTTCGACTCAAGATGAGAAAACTCCGCCGAAAGGGTCTGCCATGATCATCTCAAATGGTGGAGTGGGCTCAAAGGGCCGAACTACCTACTCCTATTTTCTACCTTTCTAAAAGTCAACAGGAATCATTCCAGCTTTTGATCATGATGTAAAAATCATTTTATATGAATCATTTGATTTTCCATTATGGTGTGGTTGATGGGAAGGAAAATCAGGTTATGTGTATAATGGCACCCAATCTGGGGCGTCATTCTCCGACCCCCCACCGGGTCGGAGAATGGCCGTAGGCCGCCGTGAATCCCGCCCCCGCCCCCGCCGAAGTCTCCGGTACCGGAGATTGGGCAGGGGCGGGAATCGGGCCGCGCCGGTTGGCGGGACCCCCCGCTGGATTCTCCGGCCCGGATGGGCCGAAGTCCCGGCCAGAAATTGCCTGTCCCGCCGGCGTAAATCAAACCTGGTATTTACCGGCGGGACCAGGCGGCGTGGGCGGGCTCCGGGGTCCTGGGGGGGTGCGCAGGGCGATCTGACCCCGGGGGGTGCCCCCACGGTGGCCTGGCCCGCGATCGGGGCCCACCGATCCGCGGGCGGGCCTGTGCCTTGGGGGCACTCTTTCCCTTCCGCCTCCGCTACGGCCTCCACCATGGCAGAGGCGGAAGAGACTCTCCCCACTGCGCATGCGCGGGAAACTGACAGCGGCCGCTGACGCTCCCGCGCATGCGCCGGGAAACTGTCAGCGGCCGCTGACGCTCCTGCGCATGCGCCGCATTTCCGCGCCAGCTGACGGGGCAACAAACGCCATTTCCGCCTGCTGGCGGGGCGGAAATCCCTCCGCCGTCGGCCTAGCCCCTCAATGTTGGGGGTAGGCCAGCAAAGTTGCGGAGCATTCCGCACCTTTGGGCCGGCGCGATGCCCGTCTGATTGGCGCCGTGTTTGGCGCCAGTCGGCGGACATCGCGCCGTTGGGGGAGAATTTCGCCCCAGATGTCACCTGTTTTGCAGCATAACCCAAAGCTAACATCATTTCCAACATCACGGCTCTCATGCTAATGACAAGAGATGGCACTTGAATTGGGGAAATAATTTGCATCTACACTGGTTTCCATGAGCTTTAGTGCAAAGAGCAGTAAGAATATAGCATGGTATCTATTGGAGTATTACTTTGATTTCTTTTAGAGTTTCTTTTTGAATTAGATGAAATGTTACAGCTTTGTCTTTTAAATCAATGATATGCTCCTCGAGCTGAAATGACAGGCATCATAAATTTTCCCATCACAGATATCTGTGCCATGTTCTGTTTTTCTGCATTTGAATTATTTCTATGTAGAGATTATGGGCGTCATTCTCCGACCCCCCGCCGGGTCGGAGAATGGCCGTTGGCCGCCGTGAATCCCGCCCCCGCCGAAGTCTCCGGTAGATTGGGCGGGGGGCGGGAATCGGGCCGCGCCGGTTGGCGGGACCCCCCCGCTCAATTCTCCGGCCCGGATGGGCCGAAGTCCCGCCCAGAAATTGCATGTCCCGCCGGCGTAAATCAAACCTGGTATTTACCGGCGGGACCAGGCGGCGTGGGCGGGCTCCGGGGTCCTGGGGGGGGCGCGGGGCGATCTGACCCCGGGGGGTGCCCCCACGGTGGCCTGGCCCGCGATCGGAGCCCACCGATCCGCGGATGGGCCTGTGCCGTGAGGGCACTCTTTCCCTTCCGCCTCCGCCACGGCCTCCACCATGGTGGAGACGGAAGAGACTCTCCCCACTGCGCATGCGCGGGAAACTTTCAGCGGCCGCTGACGCTCCCGCACATGTGCCGCATTTCCGCGCCTGCTGGCGGGGCAACAAACGCCATTTCCGCCAGCTGGCAGGGCGGAAATCCCTCCGGCGTCGGCCTAGCCCCTCAATATTGTGGCTAGGCCGCCAAAGATGCGGAGCATTCCGCACCTTTGGGCCGGCACGATGCCCATCTGATTGGCGCCGTTTTTGGCGCCAGTCGGCGGACATCGCGCCATTGGGGGAGAATTTCGCCCATGCATAATTATTACAATAATTACAATAATTTGTAATTTTTGATATTTTTCATGAAGATTGGACATGGTAGTCGGAAAATATATTTTTCATGGCCATTAAAATCCACAGGAAACTGGTTAAAATGGTCAAGATATTTGCAGAAATAGGAAAATGTTTGCACTGAAGTCTCCTTTCTGGCTGGTTTAAGACCTTTTACACAATTTCAATGAAAAGATTTAAATCTCACCGATTTGTGACAATCTCTACCACAGGTTTTATGTTTTACTTGAGGTAATGATATATTATAAGAGATTTTCAAATCTGCATTTCTTAAACATTAGACAACACTCTGCAAAGGTCACAGTTATGTTTTCTTTTATGTATTATCTAGAAATGTCAGAGAAAAATGTTGTAATAGTTAAATCTCTTTATTCTAGGGTTTAGTGCATAATGCTCAATGACCTTACTGAAATTTATTTGGTGAATTTTGGTTCTAAGCTTAGTCGTCATCCAAATACGAAACAAGCCCAATTGCACCGAGTGGCCCTTGAGCAGAACTGCAGCTGGGAGTTATCAGAGCTTTTTATAGAAATGGTCTAAACAAAGATGAAAGAGGAGAACGGCAGATAAAGGTCACCAGTTAAATATAAAGAATAACGGCCAGTGCGTTTGGATTATTAAAAAGTCAATTCACAAAGAGTGAGAAATACTACTATTATACAAAGGTTATCTCAAACAAGTGCCGAATGCTTAAAACAAACGTGTCAAACAGATCCAAAATGGAAGGAAAGGACAGTGAATGAGAGTACGAGAGACTGGGCAAAAATGACAAGGCTTGCTGTACAATCATTGAAGAGACTACACTATTTTTTGAACAATCCTTCAGGGGTTGTTTAGCACAGGGCTAAATCGCTGGCTTTGAAAGCAGACCAAGGCAGGCCAGCAGCAAGGTTCAATTCCCGTAACAGCCTCCCCGAACAGGCGCTGGAATGTGGCGACTACGGGCTTTTCGCAGTGATTTCATTGAAGCCTACTTGTGACAATAAGCGATTTTCATTTCATTCTTCTATTGCCATTGTCTATCTGCTTGTATTGAACCTGTAGCACTTCACAATCAACAACGCTTTAAAGAAACTATCAATTTCCATGCTCGGCATTGTGTGAATGATGGTTTTCCCAGAGCATCAATGTGATGTGTCCGACTTCATCTTCCGATATAAAATTTGAAGAGGAAAGCATTCACAGTTACAGTAATCTTACAGCTCACCAACTAACTACCAGGTTTATTAATCACTTTCACTACTTACAATGGATGCATGAATGGAACTTGAGAGCGCTGGGTTTTTAATAATTAATTCTTACGGGATATGGGATTTGCGGGGTCAGCCAGCAATTGTTTCCCATCCCTAATTTTCCTTGAGAAGGTGGTGCTGAGCTGCCTTCTCGAACCGTTGCAGTCCTTAAGGTGTAGGGACACCCACTGTGCTGTTAGGGAGCAGTAACAAGATTTTGCCCCAGCGGCAGTGAAGGAATGGCGACATATTTCCAAGTCAGGGTGGTGAGTGACTTGGAGGGGAACCACCAGGTGATGGGGTTCTCAGGTATCTGCTGCTGTTGTCCTTCTAGATGGTAGTTGTGGTGTGTTCAGAAGATGCTGCCGAAGGAGGCTTGGTGAGTTCCTGCAGTGCATCTTGTAGATAGTACACACTGCTGCTATTGTGCATCGGTGGTGGAGGGAGTGAATGTTTGTTGAAGGGGTGCCAATGAAGCAGGCTGCTTTTTCCTGGATGGTGTTGAGCTTCTTGAGTGTTGTTGGAACTGCACTTGTCCGAGCACAGGGCTAAATCGCTGGCTTTGAAAGCAGACCAAGGCAGGCCAGCAGCACGGTTTGATTCCCGTAACAGCCTCCCCGAACAGGCGCCGGAATGTGGCGACTAGGGGCTTTTCACAGTAACTTCATTTGAAGCCTACTTGTGACAATAAGCGATTTTCATTTTCATTTTCAAGTGGAGAGTATTCCACCACACTTGTGCCTTGTAGGTGGTGGACAGGCTTGGGGAGTCAGGAAGTGAGTTACTCGCCACAAGATTTCTAGCCTCTGACTTGCTCTTGTAGCCACATTATTTATATGGCTCACCCAGTCCAGTTTCTGATCAATGATAAACACCAGGATTTTGATAGTGGGGGATTCAGTGATGGTAATGCCATTGAATGTCAGGGAGGAGGTGGTTTGATTCTCTCTTATTGGAGCCTGGTCATTGCTTGGAACTTGTGTGGCGCACATGTTACTTCATCGAATCATAGAATTATATAATTTACAGTGCAGAACGAGGCCATTTGGCCCATCGAGTCTGCACCGGACCTTGGAAGGAGCCTACCTAAGCCCACACCACCACCCTATCCCCATAGCCCAGTAGTTTGGTGATGACAGGAGGCAGGTTTTTTCCTCTTGTTAGTTCCCTCACCAGATTCAGCAAACCCATCCTAGCAGCAATCTTCTTCAGGACTCGTGCAGCTCAGTCAGTCATGGCTCTACCAAGCCTTTCTTGGTGATGAGCATTGATGTTTCGCAACCCAGACTGGATCCCTTGCCAGCTTTAATGCTTCCTCCACTTGCTGTTCAACATAGAGGAGTACTGATTTTTCAGTTTGGAGTGGAGGGGGGAAATACGTGGTAAACAGCAGGAGATTTCCTTGCCCATGTTTGGCCTGATGGCGTGAGATTTCATGGGGTCAGAAACATGCCAGTGGAACAGGACATACAAGGATAGTGATGGTGGTGTTTGGGACATTGTCTCTGAGGTATGATTCCTTCATTTGCTAGGATGTTTCGGAGGTGTCATGTGAGAGTGCCTTTAAGAAAAGTGTGTTTGATCAATTGGTTGCAGTGATGTCAGTGTGTGGGTGGAGCTGGGCTGTCTGTCTCTCTTTTACTTTCGTTTTTGAGCTGCAGTGTGTGTTTAGTTTAGTTTTCAGAGTTGGAGAGCTGCATGTGAATCAAGCAGAAGATGTTATGATCTCCCTCTCTGCAATCTAAAGAATGTCTTCAGCTCATTGATGATCTCAAAGTAATACCTGTTTCTGTAGAGAATTTAAACCTGCTGTCTTTGTTTAAAAATGTTTTAACTTATGGATGTTGTTTGGGAAGTTATTAAGGGTTATCTATAGAGTATTGCATCTGTGGAGTTATGTGACAGAATCAGCGGCCTGGCGTCGGAGAGGCATGGCGGGATTCGCGCGCCCCCCCCCCCGGCGATTCTCCGACCCGGCGCGGGCTCAGAGAATCCCTGCCAATGTGTGTATAATTGTCAAGCTGTTAAGTTATTTAAATCCCCTGCCCGTCACATTTTGAGAGAAGAAAAACAGGCTGCCTGTGTCTGTGAGTTGGAAAAAATGCTTCTAGCTTTGAAAGGTCTTTGTTGACATAACCCAAAAGATATCATTATGGCATTATTATTGCTTAACTAATTCCACAAACTATCCTTATCCCAGTGTGGGGCTGTAATTTCACATTTGACTAACAGTTCTGAGAAGTTAATAAGGGATTAGCTGTCATTGATGCGGGGCCATGAATATAAATATTTGTTTTTTGGAAGGGATTAATTACTTGAAGGGATGTAAATGTAGCGAATGGGTTTTTACCAATGAGAGTTTTTTTTATGTAGTGAAGGCTGTATCTCACCATGGTTCTAGATGTCTGCCCATGACGGATGTTATGTGAGGGATAAGGAATAAGTAATGGCAAAGGGTGCATGGGTTGGCATGAGTCAGCTCTATGTTGTCATAATGGCTTTAAGGGGCTACTGGAGTGGGTGCGGTTCATGGGTTGCCATGTGTTGGCATGTATGTGAATGAGGAGTGGATGTAGGTGAGAGGGTTTGAGGTGTGATGATTAGAGTATCTAATTTTGCCCAACACAACACAATGGGATGAAGTCTCAGAGGATTGGACTTAGTTTTTTATCCATCCTGCTTTGGCACTTAGCAGCTTCTGAGTCTGCCACCGAACCGTTTGGGAGAGAGGAGGATGGTGGTGCACCCAGCTCTAGCACTAACGTGCCCCCACCCCCAGAATGAAGATCCCACAATTTGGGGCAATTTTTCTCGAGGCAGGTGCGGCAAACTCGGGAGCAAAACTCCTAGCCCAAGTGTCAACTTCACAGTGAGCAGCAGCCCCTTGTCTAACATATGGTAACTAATCTGCTAACAGGACCAGACTCAAGACAGATCCAGCAGCTAAAGCTGGGATCTATGAAATGCTGTTTTCTATCAGTAGCAGCATAATTTGTAGTTAACAAAAACCTGTATCTTCAGGGGTCAGCACGAGACCTGCCATAATGCCACACAGTCAGTGTCCCAAACACATTTGATACACAGGAATGATTTTAATGCAGTGATGGTACACTGAAAATACCAACATGAAAGGGCCAACATCATTCATGCCATTTTCATGTCTGGCCCTTATTCATATACAATTCTCAAGTTTCCAGTGCAAAACATGTTTTCTACAGGCAGCTCACTGATCTGTAGAGTTTGTAACTAAAGGGCACCCGTACATTAAAAGAGAGAAGTGGAAGCATTCAAAGTGAAAGGACGCAGCAGTTTTGAACATTCGTTTTTACAGAGTTTAGAGCTGCAAGGGAATTAGCTTTTAAGCCTCAAATTCCACGAGAGATGACAGAAAAGTGGGTACCAGCTGTCTCTAACAGCAGTTTAGTATTCGCTTGCGTACAGATTGTCTACCTCCTGACTTCTACTGCCCTTTTTGGTGGATTGAGGCAGGAACTGAGAGTAATTTCCTTTTAATGGCACCAATTCCTCCTCACTGCAATCCATTCCCCTTTATTGTCACAAACAGAAACAGAAAATACTGGACAATACCAGCAAGTCTGACAGCATCAGTGGAGAGAAAAGGGAGCTAAGGTTTCGAGTCTGGATGACTCTTTCTCAAAGCAGCATCCACAGTAATTTGCTTTTATCTCCTTTATTGTCATCTATTTATCCTCATTGTCATCCATTCTTATTTATTGTTCCTTCCATTGCCATCAATTAACCATTTTGTTACCATTCATTTTGCCATTACCTCTCATCTTCATTATGGGGTGTGATCTAATGGGATCTGAGCAAGCCAGTTAGATCGCGGGAGATACTGAAAACGGGATCTGCACTGGGCGGCGATCAGTTTCCGATCTAACCGGCCCGTCATTTTGGCGGGTTCCAAATCCCGCTTAGATGTGGCGAGGTTCCAATTAAAACCCATTGAGGGTAATTTCCATATCGTTAACATGACGGATTTCCGATCGAACGGCCTCCTGTTATCTAACCGGCTCCCCAGTGAGCTATCACATGAGTGCTCTCTAGCACACCTATTTAAAAACATGAAGCTAGCGCAATGGCTGCTGAAGAGATTGGAAGAGGTGAGTGGCCATCTTCGAAATCGGCCAATCAGGCCTTGGGGCGGGGGTGGCGCCGGGGGGGGGGGGGGGCGTGGGCCCGGTCAGGGGGATGGGTGCCATTGGTAGGAGGGTCGCCCCTGGGCTGGGGGGGGGCAGGAGCTCATCATCTGCAGGTCCAAAAGGTCGCCCCCCCGGATTGTGTATACCCATAAGAGGGGCAATTTCAGCTGCTGCTGTCACTAATAGGGAATAGTACATAAGCACTTCACAGCTCTCAAGTGGATTCCCGTGGATACTCATGACATGTCGCAAGCGAGTGTTATTGCCGAGCATTCCAATCAAACTGAGGCCTGGTCACTTTGCCTGAAAACTGGAGGTATCAATACCACAGAGCAGTGGCCAACAATCAAACACCCTGGAGCTGGGCCACAGCACTGGGGATATCCCCGCATCCAGAGGGTGGTGTGTGTGGATCGGAGACGGAACTGGAGCCCGGTTATGTTCCCGGCAAGGGTCTGGGGTCCGGGGTCCAGAGTTTGCGATCCAGTGCCCAGGGGTCCCTGCACTGGCTTGGGTACATGTGCAGGGTGGGTTCCCCCAGCTCAGCCGGCTCGCTGGATAGCACCTTGAGAGAACGCGGGGAACATAACGGTGGGGTGTTTGGAGGAATCAAGGCTCCGAGAGTGGAAGCTATCACTGATGTCGGTCTCCCATCCTCTCCAATTACTTTTCGATATCACATTATGGATGTTATTGTGGACCCCGCAGCAGTTACCCCTCGCAATGCTGGTGGCAGGACACGGGGCCTGACACCGGAGAAGGCGGCAGCAGTGTCGAAGCAGGCTCGAGTCCATGTGGAGGGGCCCATCCCACACCCTGAGGTCCGGCCGCCCAACAGAGAGCGACTCAGAGATGGAGGACAGCAATGGCACAAGGTGTACAGGTGTAGTTGGTCGTTTGAGGAGATGTCAGACAGCATGTGCTGCAGGAGGCTCCGCCTCAACAAAGGGACGGTACAGCACCTGTGCGGACCTGGCACCTCTTGGATGAGGAGGCTACCTGCTCCCGGTGGCCGTCAAGGTTCCCTGAATGTTCAACTCGTGTGTAACCGCCACCTCCACATCATGGACGTGTGTGCACGCTTCCCAGGGAGTGTGCACGACAGCTATATCCTGGGGCAGTTGGAGATCCCTGGCATCTTCGAGGAACAAGGAGCACCTCAGGATGATGGTTTGGCTCTTGGGGGATAAGGGGAATCCGTTGAGGTCCTATGTAAGGACTCCAGTACAGAGGCTGAAGGCCGATGCGGAGACCCAATAGAACGTGGCCCATGCTGCCGCCCAGTGCACCGGTCTGCTCAAAATGTGTTTCCGATGCCTCAACCTCTCTGGTGGCGCACTGCAGTACAACCCCCAGTGGGTCGCCCGCTTTGTGGTGGTCTGCTGTGTCCCCCACAACCTGGCACAGCAGCGGGGCTACGTGTTGGAGGTGGTGGAGGAGGGACATGTGGCCTCATCTGAGGAAGAGGAGGATGAGAAGGGGCCAGACCAGGAGGGATTGACAGACGGGCCAGAGCAGGACCCATGGGAGTAGCCGGTGGATGGAGGACAAGCGACAGCGAGGGTCTGGCATGCCCCGAGGACCAGGATCCTGGCTACATTACTGGTGGCACTTGCCTCACAATGCCACCCTCTTCCGCCCGCTGACCTTGAGACACGCCGTTGTCAGGAGTGGGGGACTCGGGAAAGTTGGAGATCGCCGTCATCTTCATGTTGGAAGGCTCCGGCACGGCTTCCAGCACTCCCTCCTCCCCGACAGTGCTCCTAGGGTCCTGGGGGCCATGTAGTGATCGAGGGACAGCTGGAGTGATCTCCAGATGCCCTGCGTCACCTGGCTCTACCTACCCTGGCATCTCACTATTGTCTGCACTAAAGTCCCAATGCCTTCAGCGATGCTCCTCTTTGACTTGGCCATGCTCTGGAGTGCCTCGGCAATGTCCACTTGAGATTGGGATATGTTCCCCAGTGACTGGGGACATGCTGTTGAAGTGCTCAGCCATGGCCATCACTGACTGAGCAACACCTTGGTCCCCACCACTTATGGTGCTGATGTTGTGCTGCAGACTTTCTACTGGGGTTGCCATCCTAGCAGTGTTGGCCTTGATGCCATGCATTGCTGTGCCATCTCCTGCATCCATAGCCTTTGGGACTCCTCCAATCGGCTATGAGCCTGCTGGAGTGTTGCTGCCAACCCCTCCTGGATCTCACGGCCACTCCCTAGCGTCTGTATCAGCTCTGGGATAACTTGGTCCAGAGGCTCGGCATCTGACTGGGACCCAGCTGGGTCCTGAGATGCAGCAGACCACAAACTGCTGTCTTGCCCGAATGTTTCTGCCACCACCTTATGTGCATCAGCACCTGTGTGGTTCTCACCAGCTTGTGCCCCAGAAGTCTGTACATTAATGTAATCCACAGAGGTGTGTGTCGCTGCGCTGGTGGACAGTGGGGAGGACAGCTGTGATGCGTTGATGGTGGCATCCTCAGAACTCTCCTCTGATGTGTTCCCTTGGGAGGGGCGGTGGGGCCAACACCATCAGATGGGGGTCCTGCAGGAGAATGGACATGTGGTCAGTGAGAGGGAAGAATTATCTTGTCTGACATGCAAAACTCACTTGAGACAGGTCATCTTGGTGGGAGGACCGTTGGATCCTCACCTCTACGGCACAGACCAACTTCAATTTAAGTGACATCTCTGTCCTCGGTCATCCCCGCTACCTCCAGGGCCCGTTCCTTAGGGAGTGAGGCCTCTGATGTCTGGCACACTGTAGCCTGTCTGGACCCTTTCCCACCTTTTGTGTACCAACTTCTCCTGCAGAGACAAAGAGAGGGCATTGTGAGCTACACGCTTCATGCACTGCAGGAGGTGGGGTGTGCAGGGTGTGCAGGGGCTATGGTGGGAGACAGGCATTGGCACCACTGCTGTGCATTGTATTGTGCTGGGGCGGGTGCAGTGCCCACCTTCAGCTCATTGCAATGGCGGGGGGCAGAGCTCTGGGGTGTCAGGTGGGACCGGTGACAACTCACCCATATGGCCCCGTGGAGGGCGTTGCGCTTCTTACAACACTGGATGGCGGTCCTCCTGGTTACGTTCCCAAGCTGACGGCCACTGCCACTGACTCCCAGGAAGTGCCCACTGACCTGTGGCTAACCCTCTCACCCCTTTCGTGGAACAGAATATCCTGTCACAACTCCACCGCGTCCAGCTGTCTGGCCAGGTCGGCAGCACCGAAACGTGGGACTGGTCTATGCAGTGGCATTGCTGTGTTCTGTCTGGGGTTTGCTCGGAGGGAGCGCTCTAAGCGCTTCTCCCCCTCATTCGTGGCTAGTTGCTGAGCGTGGTTGAGGCGAATCAGCTGGCGGGACAGCCATTTCTGCCGTGAGGCCTCTGGGGCATCACTACCGACCCTAATTGACATTAGGGGTGAAATTCTCCGTTATCGGCATGATGTCCGCCGACTGGCGCCAAAAATGGCGCAAATCCCATCTGCATCAAGCCGCCCCAAACGTCGCTAAGTATCCGGCCCGGAATGGGCTAGCAGCGACGTGACGCTATCCGCGCTGGCTCACGTGATTCACGCCGTGCTCATAAGACCCGCTGCTCCCCCACCCGAACAGATTACTCGACCGGATGGCCGCCCGCCGCTCAGCCCCGAGGTTCCAGTCCCGCGATATTGAGGCGCTCCTGGACACAGTGGAGCAGAGGAGGGAGGCCCTGTATCCCAGAAACGGCAGCAGAGTCACCCCACGCCACAGCCGGCGTCTGTGGAGGGAGGTGGCAGAGGCCGTCACCGCTGTGGCCCTGACACCACAGACAGGCACCCAGTGCCACAAGAAGGTGAACAACCTCGTCAGGGCAGCCAGGGTGAGTCCCCCCTCCCTGCCCGATATCCATATCCCCCATATCCCCCTCCCCCATATCCCCCTCCCCCATATCCCCCCTCCCCCATATCCCCCATATCCCCCTCATCATATCCCACATATCCCCCTTCACCATATCCCCCTCCCCATATCCCCCTCCCCCATATCCCCCATATCCCCCCTCCCCCATATGCCCCATATCCCCCCTCCCCCATATCCCCCATATCCCCCACATCCCCCCTCCCCATATCCCCCCTCCCCCATATCCCCCACATCCCCCCTCCCCCATATCCCCCCTCCGCCATATCCCCCATATCCACCTCCCCATATCCCCCCTCCCCCATATCCCCCATATCCCCCCTCCCACATATCCCCCTCCCCATATTCCACCTCTCCATATCCCCCATGTCCCCCTCCCCCATATCCCCACTCCCCCATATCCCCCCTCCCCCATATCCCCCCTCCCCCATAACCCCCCACCGCCATATCTCCCATATCCCACCTCCCCATAACCCCCCTATCCCCCATCCCCCATATCACCCCTCCCCATATCCCCCCTCCCCCATATTCCCCATATCCCCCCTCCCCCATATCCCCCCTCCCCATATCCCCCTCCCCCATCTCCCTCATATCCGGACCTGTGCCGTGGGGGCACTCTTTCCCTTCCGCTTCCGCCACGGTCTCCACCATGGCGGAGGCGGAAGAGACTCCCTCCACTGCGCATGCGCGGGAATGCTGTCAGCGGTCGCTGACGCTCCCGCGCATGCGCCGCCCGGAGCTGTCATTTCCGCGCCAGCTGGCGTGGCACCAAAGGCCTTTTCCGCCAGCTGGCGGGGCGGAAATTCGTCCGCCGCCGGCCTAGCCCCTCAATGTTGGGGCTCGGCCCCCAAAGATGCGGACCTTTGGGGCGGCGCGATGCCCGTCTGATTTGCGCCATTTTGGGCGCCAGACGGCGGACATCGCTCCGTTTCCGGAGAATTTTGCCGATCAACCTCTGCAATACAGGCGCAACCGATGGCGTGCATTCATATACCTGTCGAACACTGTTGCCTTTTACCCCTGCCACCCCCCCCCACAGGAGAAGCGCGCACACAACACCAGGGAGCATGTGAGGACTGGAGGAGGCCCAGCTGATGAGAGGCCACTGACCGAACATGAGGAAAGGGCCCTGGAACTGGCTGGCGGACCTGAGGACCGGGAGGTTGCTGATGCAGAGGTCAGGGGCCCACCAGCAGGTGAGCCACCGACAGCCCGTCCCCCTCCCCATATCCCACATATCCCCCCTCCCCCATATCCCCCCTCCCCCATATCACCTGATCACTGCCAGCGTGTCTGACCATGCATGCTTCATTGTGTATCGCAAGAGCAAACGTCGAGGCACCCATCCCCACAGATGCAGACCGCCCGCATGATGTCCCTTGAAGACCACGGGAGACGGAGAGACCCGGACCCTCTGGCATGCGACGCCTGCATGATGCCCCTCGGAGACCTCGGGATATGGAGAGACCTAGAGCAACAGGGAGACGACGCCCCCGTCTCATGCGGGTGCGGCGACGCAGGCATGTGCCACCCAGCGACGAGAGGGGCAGCCGCAGGCCCCCGTCACAGCCGAGCCACAAAACCACAACCCAGTACACCCCTACCCAGGACACCCCTACCCAGGACACCCCTACCCAGGACACCACTACCCAGGAAACTGAAATACAGGACAGTGACACAGATTGGATGGGCGGAGACGAACCGCCACCCCAAAGTTCCATGGACTCAGAGTCGAACGATGCGCACGACACAACGCCACTGCTGTCACCAACATCCTCCACCATCGCAGAGACGCTCACCTCGGTTGGGCACTTTAGTGATGAGGCGTCTGGTACACTCACTGGTGCGCACAACACAGCCGTCCCGGTACAGCAGGTGGAGGTAGGAGCAGCAGAGGGGCCGGGCGGTCGGAGGGCAGCCCAGCCCAAGCGAACATCAGCCGCCCAGATGGATCCCGGGTTCCTGGAGTTACCACACCCACCCATAGGTCCGATGCAACCACCGAACATGAGACGAGCAAAGAGGGTGACGGCCAGATTGCGGCGGCTGCAGTCGCAGGTGGAGGAGTCCACACGCATCCAGGAGTTGGCAGTGGTGCCGGTCATGCGTGCCACCCAGGCCGGCACCACACGGGTGGCGTCCGCGGCGGAGGCAATGGGTGCGACGGTGTCAGACATGGGGAGCGGTTTGCGAGGCCTGGGACTTTCCGTGCAGGCGGCGTCTGTGGCCCAGGACATGGCTGCCCTCTCACAGAGGCCATGAGCTAGCGCAAGCGGCAGATGGCAGAGGGGCTCAACTCCGTGGCACAGTCTCTGAAGGCCATGGCCCAGTCTCTGCAGGCCATGGCCCAGTCTCAGCAGTCCATAGCCCAATCTCTGCAGGCCATGGCCCAATCTCAGCAGGCCATCGCTGAGGGCATCGGCGCCATTGTCCATGAGTCGCACAGTCACAGACAGGGATTGCCATCCCCCTGAGCTCCATGGCTGCAAACCTGCAGACCCCTGTCGATACCAGCACAGGCCTCCAGGACTGGCAGTGCCAGATGTCGGGGGGGCGTCGGATGGCCAGTCCGTTCGCATCTCCCACCCATGTAGAGGCCTGGGGGCCATCAGGCACCCCGAGGGAGGAGGAGGTGCTGGGGCCCGTTCCGGGTCCCATTGTAGGGGAGGTCCCGGAACACCTCAACACCTTGGGCTCCCCCCCTTCCGTCCCAGGTGCATTGGGTGGGCAACGGGCAGGACAGGCTGGCAGCTCGCCATCCCAGTCGCCCAGGCCGCAGCCTGGACCATCTAGGCCAGGACGCCCCAGGAAACGGCCGCCAAATGGATCCCGTGTCAGAGGGCAGGAATCAAGGGAACCCACCTCCAGTTTTGCTGTACCATCTGGGGAACCACCTTGGCGTAGTCAAAGGGCCCGTAAGGCCAAACAATTAGACACTGAGTAAGTTGGCACGAGTGCAGGGCACAGATGAGTTTTAGGGGCTAGGGCACGTACATGAACTCCTTTCGTTATTAAAGTCAATGTTACACCGACAGAAGCTGCCTTTGTGCTCTGTCCAAAGCGTGCGGAGGTGTCATGTACGTTGAGAGCAAGTGTGTGTGTGAGGGGTGGTCTTACCTCAGCCCCAGGTGAGTCTGCCCCCTTCCCCCTGGGCTGCCATCAACATCCCCCCGGGCAGAGGACGGGACCGTGTGCTGCAGTGTCACAGCCGCATGCAGGGATGGTCCGGGTGGATGGTGGTACTGTGGCCATGGGTCAGACATAGTCCAACGATGTGGAGCCAGGAGCTCATCGCAGGGCGGGTTGTCATCATCCTCCATGGCCTGCAATAGACATGCGTCCACCGGCAACTGTGTGAGCCCGGCCGTTGTGCCGCAGGTGGATCGGCAATGGGGGGGTGGTGTGCATGCGGGTGGGGTGGGTGGGGTTGTGGAGTGGGGTGAGGGTGCTGGGTGGGTGGATGGGTGGGGGGTGGGGGTGGTCGGGTGTTGCCATGGTGTGCGGTCTGTGGCCATACTACCCGATTCCCACGCCCATCTAGTCAGTGAAGCGGGCGTCTATCAGCCGGTCCCGTGCCCGCTGGCCCAGCCGGTAACGGTGGACAGCCACACGCCCGTGTCTAGCCCGTCTGCCCTGACCATTGCCCCCATCCCCCTCATCTGGGGAGGACTGCGCCTCTTCCTGCTGTTCCTCCACTCCGCCGTCCTCTGCCTGCGGCACATCGCCCCTCTGCTGGGCTATGTTGTGCAGGACGCAGCACACCACAATGATGCGGCCGACCCGATCTGACCGGTACTGGAGGGCGCCCCCAGAGAGGTCCAGGCACCTGAAACGCATCTTCAGCACGCCAAAGCACCTCTCTATCACTCCCCTTGTCGCTACATGGGCATCATTGTAGAGGTTCTCCTCCTCATTGCGTGGCCTCCGTATAGGCGTCATCAGCCACGATCGCAATGGGTAGCCCCTGTCGCCCAGCAACCAGCCCCTCAGCCAGGGATGGCGCCCCTCGTACATGCCGGGGATGTATGACCGCTGCAACACGTATGAGTCGTGTACACTGCCCGGGTAACGGGCGCAGACGTGCAGGATCATCATGCGGTGGTCGCAGACCACCTGTATGTTCGTCGAATAGGTCCCCTTCCTATTGGTGAACACGGCCCTGTTATCTGCAGGTGGCCGCAAGGCGACGTGCATCCCATCAATCGCGCCCTGGACCATGGGGAACCCGGCCACGGCAGAGAAGCCCACGGCCCGGGCATCTTGGCTGGCCCGGTCCACAGGGAAGCGGATGTAGCGGTGTGCAATGGCATATAGGGCGTCTGTCACTGCCCGGATGCACCGGTGCACCAATGTCTACGATATGCCGGACAGATCCCCACTCAATGCCTGGAATGACCCCATTGCATAAAAGTTCAGGGCCACCGTAACCTTGACGGACACGGGGAGAGGGTGTCCCCCGCCAGTGCCACGCGGTGACAGGTGTGCCAGCAGGTGGCAGATGTGTGCCACAGTTTCCCGGCTCATCCGGAGTCTCCTCCTGCATTCCCGGTACATGAGGTCCTGGTACGACAGCCAGGGCCGGTGTTACACACGGGGCGTCCTCGGGTGCCTCCGCTGCCGTGGGGTCGCGACGTCCTCCTCCCCCTCCTCGTCCTGTCGGTCAGATGTCCCTCCAGCCTGGTCGGCTGCCGCCTGCCCCTCTGCGGCAGCCTGCGCTGCCTCTCTGGCACGCTCCTCCTCCTCTTCCTCATCCAGGGCAACATGGACATTAGCGGCTGCCGCCACGGCGGCCAACATCGCTGGCTGACCGGAAAACATGATGGCCTGTGCGGGGGGTCGGAGGGGGGGAAACGACGACATGTCATCATTGCCCATACCCCCTCCTCCCCCCAGCCAGGTGGCATGGACCGCATGGTTTCGACTGTTGGAGGCTGGCACCTGGCCAGGTGGACCAACTCACTTGCCCTCGCACCCCCCCTCCCTGGCACGGACCCCCTCCGTCCCCCTCCCCGGCACGGACCTACCCCCGTCCCGCTACCCGGCACGGACCCACCCATCCCCCTCCCCGTCATGGACCCCCCCCCCCCCCACCCCCCTCCCCGGCACGCACCTCCCTGCCCCCTCCCCGGCACGGAACCCCCCCCCCCGCGTCCCTCTCCGGCACAGACCACCACCCCTCCCCGGCATGGACCCCCCCCCCCCCCCACCGTCCCCCTCCCCGGCACGGACCCCCCCCCCCCCGTCCCCTTCCCCGGCACGGACCCTCCGTCCCCGTCCCGCTACCCGGCACGGACCCACCCATCCCCCTCCCCGGCAAGGACCCCCCCCCCCCCCGCGTCCCTCTTCGGCACGGACCACCACCCCTCCCCGGCATGGACCCCCCGTCCCCGTCCCCCTCCCCGGCACGGACCCCCCCCCCCCGTCCCCTTCCCCGGCACGGACCCTCCGTCCCCGTCCCCCTCCCCGGCACGGACCCCCCGTCCCCCTCCCCGGCACGCACCTCCAAGCCCCCCTCCCCGGCACGCACCTCCGTGCCCCCCTCCTCGGCACGCACCTCCACGCCCCCCTCCTCGGCATGCACCTCCACGACCCCCTCCCTGGCACGGACCGCCCCCCCCCCCGCCCCCCTCCCCGGCACGCACTTCCCTGCCCCCCTCCCCGGCAAGGACCCCCCACCCCACGTCCCTCCCCGGCACGGACCCCCCCCGTCACCCTCCCCGGCACGGACCCCGCCCGTCCCCCCTCCCCGGCACGGACCCCCCCCCACGGCCCCCTCCCCGGCACGGACCGCCCCCCGCATCCCTCCCAGGCACGGACCCCCCCATCCCCCTCCCCGACAAAAACAGCCCCACCCCCCTCCCCGGCACGGACACCCCCGTCCCCCTCCCCAGCACGGACACCCCCCGTCCCCCTCCCCGCACGCACCTGCCTGCCCCCCTCCCTGGCACGGACCCCCCCCCCGCGTCCCTCCCCGGCACGGACACCCCCCCCCATCCCCCTCCCCGGCACGGACCCCCCGTCCCCGTTCCCCTCCCCGGCACAGAACCCCCATCCCCCTCCCCGGCACGGACCCCCCCCCTACCGTCTCCCTCCCCGGCACGGACCCCCCCCCTCCCCGGCACGGACCCCCCCGTCCCCCTCCCCGGCACGGACCATTCCCGTCCCCCTCCCCGGCACACACCTCCACGCTCCCCTCCCCGGCACGGACTCCCTCTCCCCCCCTCCGTCCCCCTCCCCGGCAGTCATCCTCCCATCCCCGGCACTCACCCCCACTCCCGGCACACCCCTGGAGCCCAGCCCACTCTAATCACCCCCCCCCCCCCCCGCCGCACACACACACACACAACCCTACACACACCTCTTCCCTCACACATACAGACTGCGGCCACTCCATCGCCTCTCCGGCCGCCAATCCCCCAGGCCGTCACCCACCTCCACGCTGGTCGGCGTCACCCATGAGCACTGGTTGACGCCGATTGAAAGGTGATTTGATTTACGCCGACGTGGCCCGTGATCACATCGGCGGGACTTCGGCCCATCCGGACGGGAGAATATCGGCAGCCCCGAAATCCATTGCCTTGCGCCCACCCGTGCCATTCTCCGAGGTGTGCGGCGCCATTGACGCCCGCCGACTTTTCTCCTTTCGGAGAATTCGGCGGGGGCGGGATTCACGACGGCCCACGGCGATTCTCTGACCCGGTGGGGGGGTCGGAGTATCTCGCCCTAGATACCGATTGCGATCTCGACGGGTCGGCCTTCGGGAAACACCCGGAAAATCTCGCCCACGACTGCACTTTGTGCCTTTCCCGCTGGGTCGCGGCCATGATTTCCCCTGTCAATTCCATCCCCTCCTCTTTGCTGCGTCCAATCCCATTCCTTACCAACCTTTTTTTCATTCATTCCATTTCAAAACATCAATTAGTCCATCATTACCGTGCAGCATTGCTATGCATTTCTCCTTCAATATTACCTTTGCCGCCTTTCCTCAGCCTTCATTGCTATTTCCCTTTTCGGTGTCATCTATCCCCCCTTTTTTCATCCATTCCATTTTCCTTCTCACCCATTACCTCCTGGATTGTCATCCATTGTCATTTCTGGGAGGAGGGAAGCAGGAACAAGTGGAGGAGCAGCACTGAGCTAATTGCTCGTCTTCATTTTTGTCACTAACCACTGACATGCTGAGTGGGATAAAATGCTAACTGTCTATGTGAACTTGTCAATGTGAACTTTTCACATTGACACAGATGCACCCAGCAAGCCAGCACCTCACAGTACTCAGCTTCACCTGTCAAAGCAGCGGTTCTGGCATCCACCCAGGGTTATTACAATACTGTGGTGGAGGAGACGGCGTTCGTTTATACACAGACAATGAAGTGAGCAGGAGCAAGGTGTCTGGGGAAGAGCCCGCTGGCAGGCTGCTGGTTTTATGTTCCGGGGTGATCTGAGGACAGGGATGCAGATGAAAGAGGCAGGTGCTGCAAATCTGAAATAAAAACAGAAAAGGTGGGAAACACTGAGAGTGTCGGACAGTATCAGTGAAAAGAGAAACAGAGCGTTAACTTTTCTGGTTAATGACCTTTCGTCAGAACTCATTGGCCTGAAAAACTGACCCCACAGAAGCTGCCTGCCCCGCTGAGAGTTTCCAGCATTTTCTGTCCACAGGAGTTTCATGTTAAAAGAGGAATTCGGTCTGAGCTTCAAAGATTATGACAGTAATTGGAAACTGCACTGAGTAACCTGCAAAAGGTGACAGTCGGTACCAATTAATTCAGTACCTGTGTGTGCACTGTGTTGATGGATGTATTTACATGCCCGTAGCCCTCCATGAAACATGTGACAAATATAGGGACATCAGAGTGAGGGGCACATGGTATTGTCAACAGTTACATTTTCAGTGAGTATTCGGACCATTGATGCACTATCAATTACGACGAGACAAAAGTAGAGAGTAATCGAGGCTTTATTAAGCAGAGATGTGTGGCCTCCTGCAGCTGCTGCCAGAATGGGAGCAGCTCGGTGTGCTCACACATTTATACTCTGCCTACTGGGCAGAGCCAGCAGGCAGGGATTTACCCCCATACCTGTAGTACAGGAGCCTTACCATATTACCTCTAATAACAACTATTATACAATCAGTGGTGACTACCACATTCACCCCCTGTTAAAAAAGAGTCCAGCGGGGGTGGTGGAAAAATTTACAGGTTTGTGAAAAACAAAAGTTTACAGTTTGGTGAAAATTTACAAATTCAGCCGGTCGGGTGCCTTGATCCTCCGCTGTGAGCGCCTCGGTCCCGGTGGTGATGCAGGCGCTGACTTGGTCGCCTGTGACTCCGGGAGCGTTTTGTTCTCATCTTCATCCCCGGGTGGAACCAGTGGGAGGACGGATCGTCCTGGGGCGGGCGCTGTAGTGAGGTGCGCTGGGGAGAGGGTGGGTGGAACCGAGGCATTTGGAGTGGGGGGGGATGTCGGGTGGTGGGCCATGGGTGGAGATCCAGCTGATGCCAGGTCCCTGAGGGAGACTGTGTCCTGGCGCCCGTCGGGGTATGCCACGTGGGCGTACTGCAGGTTTGCGTGCAGTAGTTGTACCCTTTCGACCAACAGGTCCACCTTGTGGATCCGCACATGTTTGCGGAGAAGGACGGGTCCAGGAGCTGCCAGCCATGTTGGCAGCGAAACCCCGGAGGTGGGCCTCCTGGGGAAGGCAATGAGACATTCATGGGCTGTTTCATTAGGTGCAGTGCAGAGTAGCGATCGACTGGAGTAGAGCGCGTCGGGGAGGACCTCCTGCCAGCAGGAGACTGGGAGATTTGTAGACCGCAGGGTCAGCAGGACGGCCTTCCAGACCATCCCATTCTCCCGCTCCACCTGCCCGTTTCCCCGGGGGTTGTAGCTCCTCCGGGGGTCGTCCTGCTCGAGACAATGCCCTTGCTGAGCAGGAACTGACGCAGCTCATCGCTCATAAAGGAGGATCCCCGGTCGCTGTGGACGTAAGTGGGGAAACCGAACAGGGCAAAGATGCTGTTGAGTGCTTTAATGACCGTGGCATGGGATGGTGAAGGAGAATCGGGAGTATTCATCGACCACGTTCAGGAAGTGGGGGCGAAATTCTCCCGAAACGGCGCGATGTCCGCCGACTGGCGCCTAAAACGGCGCCAATTAGACGGGCATCGCGCCGCCCCAAAGGTGCGGAATGCTCCGCACCTTTGGGGGCCGAGCCCCGACGCCGGAGGAATTTCCGCCCCGCCAGCTGGCGGAAACGGCCTTTGTTGCCCCGCCAGCTGGCGCGGAAATGACATCCCCGGGCGGCGCATGCGCGGGAGCGTCAGCGGCCGCTGACAGTTTCCCACGCATGCGCAGTGGAGTGAGTCTCTTCCGCCTCCGCCATGGTGGAGACCGTGGCGGAGGCGGAAGGGAAAGAGTGCCCCCACGGCACAGGCCCGCCAGCGGATCGGTGGGCCCCGATCGCGGGCCAGGCCACCGTGGGGGCACCCCCCGGGGCCAGATCGGCCCTAGCCCCCCCCAAGACCCCGGAGCCTGCCCACGCCGCCTTGTCCCGCCGTTCAAAAGGTGGTTTAATCCACGCCGGCGGGACAGGCAATTTATCGACGGGACTTCGGCCGATTCGGGCCAGAGAATCGAGCGGGGGGACCCGCCAACCGGCGTGGCCCGATTCCCGCCCTCGCCGAATATCCGGTGCCGGAGACTTCGGCAACCGGCGGGGGCGGGATTCACGGCAGCCCCCGGCGATTCTCCAACCCGGCGGGGGGTCGGAGAATGACGCCCTAAGTGTTTCAGTCGGTGGAGGGGAGGGGCCCTTGAAGTCCATGCTGAGGCGTTCAAAGGGGCGGGACGCCTTCACCAGGTGCGCTCGGTCTGGCCGGTAGAAGTGCGGTTTGCACTCCATGCAGACCTGGCAGTCTCTGGTGACAGCCCTGACCTCCACAATGGAGTAGGGAAGGTTGCGGGCCTTTATGAAGTGAAAGAACCGGGTGACCCGTGGGTGACAGAGACCATCGTGTAGGGCCCGGAGTCAGTCCACTTGTGCGCTGGCACATGTACCTCGGGATAGGACATCGGTTGCTCGTTGAGCTTCCCGTGGTGATACAAAATCTCGTAATTGTAGGTGGAGAGCTCAATCCTCCACCTCAAGATTTTATCGTTTTTGATCTTGCCCCGCTGTGTATTGTTAAACATGAAGTCAACCGACCGTTGGTCAGTGAGGAGAGTGAATCACCTGCCGGCCAGGTAATGCCTCCAATGCCGCACAGCTTCCACGATGGCTTGGGCCTCCTTTTCAACAGAGGAGTGCCGAATTTCGGAGGCATAGAGGGTGCGGGAAAAGAATGCCACTGATCTGCCTGCCTGGTTGAGGATGGCGGCCAGAGCGACGTCCGATGCATCGTTCTCCACCTGAAAGGGGAGGGTCTCGTCGACCACGTGAATCGTGGCCTTGGCGATGTCTGCCTTGATGTGGTTGAAGGCCTGGCAGGCCTCCGCCGTCAGGGGGAAAATAGTGGAGTGGATGAGTAGATGGGCCTTGTCCGCATAGTTAGGGACCCACTGGGCATCATAGGAGAAAAACCCGACGCATCGTTTCAGGGCCTTGGGCAGTGGGGGAGGGGGAGTTCCATGAGGGGGCGCATGCGGTCTGGATCAGGCCCTAGAGCTCCATTTTCCACAACATAGCCAAGGATGGCCAAGCGGTTGGTGCGGAACACGCACTTCACCTTATTGTACGTGAGGTTAAGGAGTTTGGCGGTGTGGAGAAATTTGAGAAGGTTAGCGTCGTGGTCCTACTGGTCGTGGCCGCAGATGGTGACGTTATCTAGGTACGGGAAGGTGGCCCGCAGCCTGTACCGGTCAACCATTCAGTCCATCTCACGTTGGAAGATCGAGACCCCGTTAGTGACGCCGAAAGGAACCCTAAGGAAATGGTAAATGCGGCCATCTGCTTCGAACACAGTGTATTGGCGGTCCGCCTTGCGGATGGGGAGCTGGTGGTAGGCAGATTTCAGGTCCACTGTGGAAAAGACCCGGTACTGGGCAATCTGATTGACCATATCAGATATGCGTGGGAGGGGGTACGCGTTGAGCTACGTGTACCGATTGATGGTCTGACTGTAGTCAATGACCATCCTGTGTTTCTCCCCAGTCTTTATACTACCACTTGGGCTCTCCAGGGGCTGCTGCTGGCCTCGATGATGCCTTCCCGCAGCAACCGCTGGACCTCTGACCTGATGAAGGTCCTGTCCTGGGCACTGTACTGTCTGCTCCTGGTGGCGACGGGTTTGCAATCCGGGATGAGGTTTGCAAACAGGGAAGGTGGGTCGACCTTAAGGGTCGTGAGGCCGCATACGATGAGGGGTGGTAGGGGTCCGCTGAATTTTAGATTAGGCTTTGGAGGTTGCACTGGAAGTCCAGGCCGAGTAACAGGGCAGCGCAAAGGTTGAGGAGGACATACAGCTGGAAGTTGCTGAACTCTATGCCCTGGATGGTGAGGGTGGCGATGCAGTACCCCTGGATTTCCATGGAATGGGATCCGGAGGCCGGGGAGATTTTCTGGGTAACGGGGTGTACCATGAGGGAGCAGCGCCTTACCGTAGAGGGATGGATAAAACATTCCATGCTGCCAGAGTCATGAAGGCAGGAGGTCTTGTGCCCATCGACTTTCACCGTCGTTGTCGCGGTTGCGAGGTTGTGCGGCCGGGACTGGTTGAGCGTGATGGAGGCGAGCTGCGGCTGGTGTTGGTAGGCTCCGGGCTGGTCGGCGGCAGTGGCAGGCGATGAACGGCCAGATGAAGTCCCCGACAAGCAGGGGTCCTGAGGCACCATCCAAAATGGCGCCAAAGATGGCAGCGCCCATGGGGCGCAAATGGCGGGCGGCGTTAAAGATGACGGCACCCACGGGCCGCACGTGGTCTGCTGGGAGGAAGATGGTGGCGCCCACGGGCCGCACGTGGTTTGCGGGGACAAAAATGACGGCGCCCACGGGTCGCACGTGGGGGGTGCAGGAAAGCTTGGTCTAGATACAGCAGCGATCGAACTGGCCTGGCACACAGCAGCGAAATGTCCCTTCTTCCCGCAGGTCTTGCAGATTGCACGCAGCGCTGCTGGGGGTGTTTGGTCTGCCCGCAGAAAGAGCATTTGGGCCCCCCGGGGTTGGCTGGCTGCCGCGCGGCGCAGGTTTGGGGTGGGCTGGAGGCGGCAGCTGGTGGGGCCCACGATGTCCATGAGGGTGCGGTCGGGGGCATACGACTGTACGTTACGGGAGGCTACAGTTAGCGAGTTCGTGAGCTGCCTGATCTCCGCAAGGTCGAGCGCTGGCGGATGAACGCCGCCCGTAACAAAAGCATCCCTGATTAAGAGTTCTGCATGTTCGACAGCCGAAACTGCCTGGCAATCGCAGTTCCTCGCCAGGATGTGCAGGGCACGCCAGAAATCGTCTAATGACTCACCAGGGAGTTGCTGCCTCGCGGACAGGAGGTGCCTGGCGTAATTTGTTGATCAGCCGGATATAGTGTCCTTTCAGAAGCTCCATAGCTTCAGCATAAGTGGACGCATCCCGGATAAGGGGAAAAATATCGGAGCTCACCCGTGAGTACAGGATTTGGAGCTTCTGTGCGTCCGAGGGTTGTTCAGTCGATGATCCGAGGTAGCTTTCGAAGCAAGCTAGCCAGTGGTCGAAGGCCGGCGTGGTGTTGGCTGCTTGAGGGTGCAGCTGTAGGCGATCAGGCTTGATGCGTCGTTCCATCGCTGTAATATCTCTGCTTAATAAATTGATGCACTATCAATTACGAAGAGACAAGAGTAGAGAGTAATCGAGGTTTTATTAAGCAGAGATGTGTGGCCTCCTGCAGCTGCTCCCAGAATGGGAGCAGCTCGGTGTGCACACACATTTATACTCCGCCTACTGGGCGGAGCCAGCAGGCAGGAATTTACCCCGTACCTGTAGTACAGGAGCCTTACCGTATTACCTCTAATAATAACTATTATACAATCAATAGTGACTACCACAACCATTGAGGTTTAATTTCTCCTTCTGTTGTGATCATTGAACTCAACTGAAAGGGGCACAATTAGGCTTTATTTCTTCAGGCTTGGTCAAGAAGGTTTAGCCGCGGTTCCACTCCTCTTTGTTCTCATTGTGCTGAAAAGAGGAGGCACATGAAAAGGAGGTGAACATTGGGTGCGATTCTCTGGTCTCTTTTCGCTCAGGTCAGAGCGCAACTAGGCCGGTGAATAGTGGGAGAGGCCAAAAACGAGAACTGTGCCAGGCACCAAACAGTTTGCTGTGCAACAGGCCCCCACCCGGAGGCAAAATCGGGATCTCGCTGTACTATGGCGAGAAACCAAATATCATCTCTTAAGCCCTATTTCCATGCAATTAATGGGAGCCACCCCATATCCAATGGCCTCCTGTGATTCAGCGGCCTTCCCAGCAAGTGATCATGCTGCCGCTGATTAGTACTCCTTTTAAAAATTATGAATCTGGTGGAAAAGCCTCTGTGGGGAGCCGAGGAGGTGAGTAGCCATCTTTACTCACAGCCAAAGAGCCCGGGGCACTGGGCTTGCCACCCCAGTGCTCAGCGGGGGGTGGGGCGTCACCCTTGGCTGGGGTGAGCCACCAATGGGGGTGGGCCAGCGTTGGGGAGTAGAGTGGGTGGTCCGCGGGGGGGGTAACCACACAAGGCTCCACCATGCCAACCAGTGGATCGAGTATACCCATTTCAGGGGCAACCCTTGCCCCTGTCTGTCTGCCCCATCAACTGCTGAGGCCTCTGGCCTTGCGGCTGACGGGACAGGGCGCAAGGCTGTGCGTGTGCCGCCGACAAGTGCGCCAGGACCCTCCAGCCCCCAGAGGACGCCCACCTGGGGCATCAAAGTCACGGGACATGGTAAGCAGCTGGCTGCCTCCACCTCTGATATGGATCCTGGGGACGCATCTAGATGTAGCAGTAGAGCAAGGAAGGTGAGGCACATAGATGATCACTGAGGGCACTGGGGAAGGGTGGGCAGGTAGGAGGTGGGGGGTGAGAAGGTGGAGGGGAGCTGGGTGTGGCACCATCAGAAGAGTGGGGCACTGTTGGATAGATGTGAAACATTAAAACCCTTCACCACAACCAGTATGACGCCTCTGTCTCCTTCTTCCACAATGCAGGCCGACTTCAGAACTCTTTGCCCATCTCTCCAGGTGTTCCCCCTCCCCCGGGTACAGGTGATGGTGTGAGCGAGCACTCAGCAGACAGCCAGGGGTCAGACTATGGCATAAATTGATGACCACTGGCCCTAGGCTCTCTGTGGGTTATCATCACCCCTATCTCCATCATATCGCCCCGCTGCTGTGTCAGGTTGTGGAGGACACAGCAGACCACCACAAAGTGGGTGACACTCCGGGGTGTATACTGCAGGGCACCACTGGAGCAGTCAACGCATCGAAGCTCATTTTAAGGAGTCCGATGCACCTCTAAATGACAATTCAGGTGGCCACATGGGTCTCTTTGTATCGGGTCTCCGGCCTTCGTACTGCCATCATTAGCCAGGTCCTCAGTGGATACCCCTTATTACCCAAGAGCCAGCTGGCCATGTAGGGTGGTCCTCACGGGATGGAGGGGGCAGCTGTTTTGAACCCTAGTTGCCCCTGCATCACTTGGCTCTGACAGTCCTGGTGGCTCCCCTATAT
This sequence comes from Scyliorhinus torazame, assembly GCF_047496885.1. NCBI lineage: Eukaryota > Metazoa > Chordata > Chondrichthyes > Carcharhiniformes > Scyliorhinidae > Scyliorhinus > Scyliorhinus torazame. Next base: position 262,228,967 of record NC_092713.1, read on the forward strand.
CTGCACCATGGTGTCAACACCCTTGGCGACACTCTTCAGTGATTGGGCCATGCTCTGCAGTTCCGTGACAATGCACACCTCCGACTGGGACAAGCTCCACAGTGCCTTGGCCATTCCCATCTGAGAGCGGGACCTGCCCCGCAGCACCTCATCATGGTCCGCCTGGTACTGGGTCATGTCCCACATCGAGTCAGACATTCTGCCAAGGTCCTCAGTCATCACTGACTACACGACACCTGGGACACCTTCACTAATGCTGCTGACATCATGCACCAGGCTTTCCACTGTGGTCGCAGCTTAGTATTGTTGGCCTCACTGCCACCATTGCCAGCGACATCTCCTGTGCCCGTAGCCTCTGGGATTCCTCCAACGGCTATGGACATGCTGGAGTGTCACTGACATCTCCCTCTGAATATCCTGACCACTCTCTAATGTCTCCATCAGCTCTGGCGTAGCCTGCTGCAGAGGCTCAGCATCTGGCTGTGACCCCGCCTGCTGTTGTGCCTGGGTGTTACTACCTCCACTTGATAGCAAGATAGGAACATTGGAATTAGGATCATATGTAGGCAATTCAGCCCTTCGAGCCGTCTCCGCCAATCAATCAGATCATGGCTGATCTCTTCCTGATGTGCACTAGGAACTGTGTGGTTCTCACCAGATTGTGCCCCAGAATCCTGGCCACTAATATCTCCCACCGAGGTGTGTGTCTCTGCGCTGGTGGAGGGTGAGGATGACAGCTGTGATGCATCGACTGTGGCATCCTCGGAGCTCTCTTCTGAGGTGGTATCATGGAAGACAGGGGGTGAGGTCACCCCGGATGGGCTGGTGCCGTCAGTTGAGGACCTGGATAGTGGTTAGTGGGAGGGATGGGTCAATCTGTGTCAAAAACAACTCACGTGTAACAGGTCCTCTGGGTGGGGTCTGATCGATCTCACCTCTTCGGCATGCGTCAACCTCCACATTGGTGACTGCTCTGTCCTCGGCCACCCCATCCCCCCAGGGCGTGTTCCTCGAAGGCCAGGAGGATTCATATGTCCAGCACCCCTCCGCTAGTCTGGGTCCTCTCCCGGCGATTGTGGGAGAGCTTCTCCTGCGGAGACACAGAGAGGGCATCGTTAGCTGGATGCATGTTCACAGTGGTGGGCGGGGGGGGGAAGGAAGGCTTGTGGGGGGGGTTGGAGGGAGGCTGGGGGGTTGGAGGAAGAGGGAGTTTGGAAGGAGTGAGTTGAAGGGAGGGGTGTGAAGGGATGGTTGGGGGAACATGGAGAGTTTGGGGGGTGGATGCTCGCGTGGGGGTGGAAAGGTCTCGGGGTGGGGTGGGGTGGGGGTGTCAACTCACACAAGCAGCCCAGTGTAGGTCATTGGCCCTCTTGCGGCACTAGAGGCCAGGCTTCCTGAGCTGCCGACCGCTGCCACTTCGTTCCAGGCGGTACTGGCTGCCGTGTGGCTCACCTTCCCGGATGCTCGGGGGAACATTTCGGAGCCTTCCCAGGTCCACGTCTCCAAACCTTGTGTTGGCTGTGCAAGAGCTCTTTAAATGCTGGTCGACCTTGTTAGCGAGGGGCTAGCGCGTGCTGTCCCGACGAATCGGCTGCCGAGCCTGCATTTGCGCCATGAAGTCCGTGGGGGCTCGTGATGTAGACCAATTAACGTTGTATTGCGTTGCTGCCCTCGTCAGGCCGAGTGCCGGGAAGCTCGCGGCAGTTCCTGCTCGCTGCGACACTTCGAAGTCTTTCCACAGAATCGCGTGCATTGTGTCAGATTTTGCTGTGGTATTCCCATGGACGTATAACCCGTCAATACTCACTGTTGAAGGATTACACAGGAGGGACAATTATTGTGTATAACAGCAGACGGTGTGTGAGCTGCTATTTCTTAGCAAGAATCCAAATTCACAGGAATCTACATAAATAAAGGTTTCTGTTCAATTTTAATTTTGGAGAACCAATTTGATAAAACATTGTGCAGAAATATCAAGCAGCATATATTGAAGGAAGTGAGGAAATCTGTAAATTCTGTGCTGTGTACATGGATGTTGGAAAGTCCTGCCTCAGATCTCATACCAAGAGTGTGACCATACAGACAGTGTTTTTCTGATAGGAGTCTACTGTTACTGCTCAAGGGTCTTGATGGCAGCATTACAAGCTCTTATAAGCTTGGAAACTATATAGATGGAAGTGGAATTGTCAGATGTCTTTACTTTGGGAGAGTTATATGCAGGTGAATCTCAAGTCTTCTTCCCGAAGAATTCACAGTGAATTTTCTTAAACTTGTGGTTTTGTTTTGCTACATTCAACTTAGGAGTATTTAGTTTTGTGTTCTGCAGTCTTGTACTGTTACTTTCTTTTCATTTCTTCTTGTTTTTAATCACTCTACAATTGCATTGTGTTTAACCCTCTATTGAAGCATTCCAAAAGTGGAGAATGCTGCAGGATGGGGAGATGGTTCACAAGATAGGTGGTCAATTTGATTCCCCCAGTTTCCCTCTTGATGGGTGGGGGAATGGGGGGCGGCGGTATCCACTCTATATTAAACACTGTTCAGAACTGACTTTATATTAAATCATGTATTAACTCCATATTAAAAACTGATGACTGATGAAGCCATGTATCTCTTGTAAACCATTATTATCGCAATAATGTTTTTCAACAAGTTTTACAGACATTATCTTTGTAAAAGTCCAGCTGCAGTGAACTCATTAAGTCTAGGGCCTTGTCTAGAAATAAACTTTGCCAACTAAGGGAGACTATTGCTTGTCTAGTGGCCTTGCCACCAAGGGTGGCTACGGTTTGTCTGGAAATAACTGTTGGGAGTTGATCTGATGTCTTCAGAAGCAGGTGCTCTGCTAAAACTCCCCAGAACTCCCTAAGTAAGAAAACGATATAAATGTTTAAGCAAAGGCTGCAAAAGTAAGTTTTCGCTTCGAGAGCTGTTTTAGGAGATTGCTGGGTGTTTATCTGACCAAGCCGCTGCCTTTATCTCGACTCGTAGAGTTCTGCTCTTGATTGAGTATTGAACTCCGAGGCTACTAGCCGTTGTAAGTATGATTTGTTTATAGCTTAAGCAATTATGTAGTTAGGGAGTTCAAAGGCTAACTCATCATATATCCTGTATTTGCCGAACTGTATCATTTATTAAAAACTTGTATTACTCTTATTCTTTAAATAAAATGCGTATATATATTTTACTATACAGATCTGTGTCTATTTTCATAAATAAGTGTGACATTTAACTAAGGCTCATCATATTCTCACCTCTGAGGCTACTGGAGGACTTACCCATACCCGGCTCTCAGAATAAGAAAGATTCAGCTACAGTGAAGGATAAGATAGCCCCCTAAATGACAGTCTATCTCGTATAACGAAGGTAGTGAAAGCAAGGAACATTGTTGATACTATAATTAGACATCCCAAACAGTGAGTCTTACTTTAGATATTGACAAGACGTTGTCTGGTAGCTTAAAACCTCAACTAATCGGGAAGATCTTAGGTAGAATACTCCTCGACTGTTACAGGGGGGGTGTCAGGGGGTGCGGGGGTTTGGTTAAAATTACCACAAAAGGAAACAATGTTCATGGAAAATATGTAATAACATGGCTAAAGTTCACCTTGTTACTAGACAAGACTTTGAAGTATAGAACAAGAACATATTTGTCATCACGTCGAAAACTACAAGAACATTTCTAAGCTGACAAGTCTCATGCAGTGTGAACCATCGGCGCAGTAACCCACACAAACAGTGAGTTTCAAAGCTCAGTCAGAAATATTCTTTGGCCTTTCAAGTGACTGGCTTTAAAAAAAATTTTAGGACCATAAATCTCTCACATGTATGACTGAGCAAAATATTTGATTTGCCATGCGCTGTCCTTTAAACATGAATGTATCAAATGAATTACTCATGTCCCAGTAAATGTTTTTATTTTATTCATTGACAGGATGTGGTAATTGCCCACGAGGCCAGCAATTATTGCCCATCCCTAAATATCCTTGGTGGTGGCGAGCTGCCTTAGAATCATAGGGCGGGATTTACCGACCAACCCGGCCCGTGTATTTCAGCGGTGTAGGCAGCCCACCAGCTGCCCAGCGCGATTTTCTGTTCCCACCATTCTCAACGGGATGTCCTGTTGACTGCACCCCTCATCGCCGGGAAACCTGTGCTCCGTCGGTGGGATCAGAATATCCCACCGGTGTGAACAGCCAGTAAATTCCGCCCATAGAGTTTTACAGCACGGAAAAGTGGCCGATTGCGTCTGTATCAGCCAAACGACAGATGCGTCCTAGTAGGCCAAAAGATACCCAGACAGGCACTGGAACCCTGGAGCCCCAGGATAAAGGCTAATGTTCTATCGACTGACCTACCCAGGCTGTCTTGAACCACTACAGTCCATGTGGTATAGGTACAGCCACAGTGCTGTTAGGGATGGAGTTCCAGGATTTTGATCCAGCGAAGGTAGGGTGGTCTTTCGAAGGATCGGTGCAGACAAGATGGGTTGAATGACCTCCTTCCAGCTGTAAGTATTCTATGATTCTGTGAAGGAGCATAGTGTTATAGTCAATCTTTTCATGTTAAATAAATGTTTTTTGTCCATTGTTAAAAGTTAATCAGCAGTCTTGTGACTCTGTTCATCCACATCCCCACAGAAAAATTGAAAGTAATGCTGCAGGATTCCCCGTCGGCGGTATCCTCCACTTCGCCGGCAGTGCATCCACACCCCTGCGTTTCCCGATGGCCTGGGATGGCCACAATGGGAAACCCCATTGGCCGGCTGCTGGAGCAGAGGTCAAGAACTGAGTGGCCTTGGCGGAACCCAGACTGTGCATCAGTGAGCAGGTTATAGCTAAGCAAATGGCCCTCGATAGCGCTGCTGATGACACCTTTCATCACTTTACTGATGATTGAGAGTAGACCGGTAGGTCGGTAATTGATTAGGTGGCTATGTCTGGCTTTTAGTGTTACACATTGCCGAGTAGATGCCAGTGTTGTAGCTGTAATGGAACAGTTTTGTTCGGGGTACGTGAAGTTCTGGAGCACAAACCTTCAATGATATTACCGGAATATTGTCAGGGCCCATATCCTTTGCAGCATCTAATCTTCAGCTGTTTCTTGATATCACGTGGAGTGAATTGAATTGGCTGAAGATCAGAATCGGTGATGCTGGGGATCTCTGGAGGAGGCTGACACTTTTAGCTGAAGTTTGTAGCAAAATGGTTCAGCCTTATCTTTTGCATAACTTTTGCCTAACTTTTTTTTGCATAAGATTAAGCATAATATTGCAGTGATGCTTAGACCTTGTAAGCAGTCCTGTGGTAAGCTTTAAATCCAAGGGCTGCACAATTGTACTGAGTCTTCGAGCATTGACATTCGGAGCATCCAATTTGAACTGTGCTATGCAGCAAAATCTCACGTGGAGCTACAGTGTTTTCCATACATTGAAGAAAAGATTTGAGGGAAATTTGCATCTGAGAAGTGTCTTGATTTTCCTCATTGGTGATTATGGAGGACCTAAAGTGAAGGTTAGTGAGTAGGCCATCTGCCCACCCAATCAGCAGTAGGGATGACAATGTTGTGTAGGACAAAGGCTTTTAGCAAAAGAAGAAAAGTTAAAGCCGCGGCATCTACCCCGTTCAGGCTCCGGCTCCAATTCACTCCAACCTATTGGCATTATGTCTTGCTCATTTTAGATGTCCACACACCCACTTTCTCTCAGGCAAGTTAAGTGAAAACTAACTGCGTGGTCTGAATTTTTAATTTAACTTCTTGCAATTAAACAAACAATTGCATTTTTAATGAGCAATTCAGACCAACTAGACCTATAGTGCAGCACAGTAAGGGACTGCTGTATAGCAGGTGATAGGATAATTTACTTTGCTCTGCCATTAAACATTACAAGAATAAAAGAAACTGCCATAGTTAACAGCATTATTCCAATTACAAAATGAATAATGTGAGAGAGTTACAATTTCAGCATTGTAAAGTTGTTCCTTTAGAAACAGCAAACTGTTCTGTTAACAATACCCACTGGAGTTACAATCTGGGGCAGGCATTACTAGGCTTTGATGCTTATGGAGCTGTCGCTATATCCATAATATTTTTAAGGAATGCTCACTGACAATTTGGTGTTTTGGGTATTTTTATTGGGATGAAAATCACAATTGGCAAAATCATACTATGCCCCTCCAGTCATACCAGCTTCAAGCCCATGAAATTTCATTAGATGATATCTGCCAATTGGCCTTTTGGAGGTGGGGGGGTGGGGGGGGGGGTGGTGATGGAGGGGCAAAGTCGATGTGGGGGGGGGGGATCAACATTGGTGCCAACATCTACAATGGCTGGGAAATGTTGCCATGCAGCATGTCATTCAGATGCTGAATGGCCTCTTAAGCCTCTAATCTAGTGTGCATGAACTGCAAGCTCATGATGAGCCAGAGTGTACTGGTAAAGGACAAATAATCAGCATTTCAAGAAACAAGAGTTAGTGTACGCATTGGGAAGTATGTGGCCCAACAGCTATTAAAGTCACCACTGTAAGAAAGAGGCTGCTTGTAGAGCCACAGTGAACAAGGTATGTTTTTAAAGATTACTTCCCTGAATGTGGTGTGTTGTAAGATTGCAAATCCAGCCATGGATTGCTTGCACTGACCCAATGCGTCGGCCGACTGAATCCCCACACCCTGTTACCACCAGATCCAAGAGCCAATTCATCTCAGCCTGTTGGCCAAACTTCTTCTGTGAGAGCTGCTGGTATTATTACAACGGATTGATCTTCATTCACAGTTTCCACCAGCTTTGCAGCTCATTGGCTCAAGTGAAACAGGACCTGAGACCCAATATCAATCAATACTGTCGTAAAGCTGTTCCAGTACAGCTATAACACAGACATCTACCCAGGATTGTGATAACTTGCCCAGGTATGTCCTGTACACAAAAAAGGAGGACAAATCTAACCCGGCCAATTACTGTCCCTTCAGTCTATTCTCAATCATCAGTAAAGTGATAGAAGGGGTCATCAACAGTGCCATCAAGCAGTATTTGTTTAGCAATAACCTGCTCACTGATCAGTTTGGGTTCTGCCAGAGTCACCCTGCTCCTGGCCTCAGTACAGCCTTGGTTTAAACATGGACAAAAAGCTGAACTCCAGATGTGAGGTGAGGGTGGCTACTGTTGACATCAAGGCACTATTTGACCGAGTATGGCATCAAGGAGCCCTTGCAAAACTGGAGTCAATGGGAATCAGGGGGAAAACTCTCCACTAGCTGGAGTCATACCTGGCACAAGGGAAGATTGTTGTGGTTGTTGGAAGTCAATCATCCTCAAGGAGTTCCCTTGGTGGCACTGCAAAAGCATCAGGCTGGCACAACCAGAGTGCCAGTCTGGCACTGCCAGGGTACCAAGATGGCACCAGCAGTGCCAGGGTACCACCCTGCCCAAAGGGCACGCAGCTGAGGGCCTCCGATCCGCTTGGAGACCCCACAAGTGCCGTTCCGTCTGGTCCTTGTTTATGGGTCCAATACCAAACAACGCTGGCCCAAGGTCTCTGAGGCAAAGGGATTGAATCGCAAATCCTCAGGTACCGAGGACATCTGCACATTAGAGGAAGGCTAACTGTCTCGCTCTAATATGCAGATTTACCAAAACGTGATCCCGCTGATTGTGGTCCGGATTCACCTCGCAACGTCTCATGAAATTGCGTTGAATTCTGCGAGGCGCTGCGAGCCATTTAGATCCCAGGAGCGGGGTCTCCCGGCTTTCAACGGCCATGCTGTGTCGCGGCGCAGCGTGGCCGGAAGATTAATATAAACAGTAAAACCGGGAAAGCATGAGCCAGACTCCTTTCTGAATTGTACAGGTGCAGTTTTGTGCTGGACTGGTTGGTAGCATATGCCTCCCTGTAAAGATGGCAGTTCTGTAACAAACCTAAGCTTTGAGAACTTTCCTTTTGACTAATGGGATCCTCTCTCATTTTCCACATCCGTCTTAAATTTATTCTCATGATGAGGGGACCAGTCTCCTGTGGATCACTGGATTTTTAATGCAGCGACTCCAGCCAAGCAGCACCTATGAAACTTTAACCACCAAATTATTACAAACTGCTGCAATTTGCATCGCAACCTGAGGCACTTGACTTCCACATCAAATTTTCCATTAATTCTGAATTTCTAGCAGAACAGCTGAGGCAGAATTATATTGGCAGCAGTTCTTTAATTACTGCTTAATTACTGATGTTGTCAACCAGAGAGGTACAGCCTGACTGCCCTCTCCTCCTTAGAAGTAAATAGCATTTGTTCTATCCTCCAGTCACCAACAATGTTTTGATGAAATCAACCATTTTTTTCCTCTTTATGTTCAAAACCTTGTTAAATATTCAGAATCTATTCATTTCAAAGGGCCCATCTTGATTAAGCATTGAATAAGTAAAATGTTAAAGGCCAATTGATGGAAATGTGTTTCAGTTTGATGGGAGAGTGAAATTTCAGAACTTGACAAAAATAAGGCCATTGGGTCTCGAAAGAACGGTTCAAATTTTGTGTATTGGGTGCATAATCCCATACCTCGGCAAATGGAACTTGCCATTAAAGACGACCGGAAATTCCCGGAAGGCATCAAGTGTGGGACTGAGAATTTTCAAAGGGAGTTCTCAAAACATGAGTGAAGTCTAACAGCTGCTCCCAAACTAAAATGGCCAGAATTGAGCCAAATTCCGATCTTTATTAATCAGCCTGAAATGGAAATATCCTGCTGTAGCTCTCGTCACAGAATCACAGAATTTACAGTGCAGAAGGAGGCCAATCGGCCCATCGGGTCTGCACCGGCTCTTGGAAAGAGCACCCGAATAAAAGCCCACACCTCCACCATTCCCCATAACCCAGAAACCCCACCCAACACTAAGGGAAAGTTTTGGACACTAAGGACAATTTAGCATAGCCAATCCACCTAACCTGCATATCGTTGGACTGTGGGAGGAAACCGGAGCACCCGGAGGAAACCCACGCACACACGGGGAAACCGTACAGACTCCGCACAGACAGTGACCCAAACCGGGAATCGAACCTGGGACCCTGGAGCTGTGAAGCAATTGTGCTATGGAACACCAATTATACCTGCTATTTTATTTCCAACTCATTTAGTGCAGACAACACACCAGGGGCGTCATTCTCCGACCCCCCGCCGGGTCGGAGAATGGCCGTTGGCCGCCGTGAATCCCGCCCCCGCCCCCGCCAAAGTCTCCGCTCCCGGAGATTGGGCGGGGGCGGGAATCCGGCCGCGCCGGTTGGCGGGACCCCCCGCTGGATTCTCCGGCCCGGATGGGCCGAAGTCCCGCCCAGGAATTGCCTGTCCCGCCGACGTAAATCAAACCTGGTATTTACCGGCGGGACCAGGCGACGTGGGCGGGCTCCGGGGTCCTGGGGGGGGGCGCGGGGCGATCTGACCCCGGGGGGTGCCCCCACGGTGGCCTGGCCCGCGATCGGGGCCCACCGATCCGCGGGCGGGCCTGTGCCGTGGGGGCACTCTTTCCCTTCCGCCTCCGCTACGGCCTCCACCATGGCGGAGGCGGAAGAGACTCTCCCCACTGCGCATGCGCGGGAAACTGACTTCCGCACCTTTGGGCCGGCGCGATGCCCGTCTGATTGGCGCCGGCTTTGGCGCCAGTCGGCGGGCATCCCGCCGTTGGGGGAGAATTTCGCCCCACAAGCCAATAAGGGGCACAGGGGTTTTCAGACAATGAAAAGGATTGGGTCATTTAAACTCCAAGGATATCAGAGAATGCTTCGCAACCAATTAATTACTCTTGAAATGCAGCTATTGTTGGCAAATGTTGCCAATCTTAGAAATGACAATAAGATTTGTTTAGCTGGTGATATTTAAAGGGGTGAATGTTAGCTGGAGCATCAGAAGAACACCAGCTCTTGGGCCGTGTCTTCCAAGCTCCAGGGCAGTGCAACTGGGGGGGTACCCAGAAGTGCTGGGGAACAACCATTGCCCGCCCCCCTTCCAGACGTTTCCAGGTAAGGTTTGCACGGCAACTGCCTGGGAAGTGCAAACTTCCAATTAGCAATTGTCCTGCATTAGAAACCATTGGGAAATGTGATTTGAGTCTCAAACTTCAGATGGATCCGACAGGCTTATATCAACAGTTACCCAGAAAACGTTCCGATAATTAAAACCACTCGTAGCTTCTCGATAACAATTGTATAGACCCAGATCGACTTCCCATGGGACTCTCACCACATGTCCTGAAGGACTCCCCTACGTCTAGTTATTCGCCTCATCCCCCCGGCACGGAATCCACCCCCCCCCCCCCCACCCCACTCTGCCCACCACCATGGGAACACGCCTCCCAATAAGACACCCCCACTCCCCAGAATTCAGCCCCCATGGGACTTCCCCCATCCCCCAAACCCCCAAGGAGACTCACCCCATCCTCTCTGAATACACCTTACCCTATCGGACTACGCCCCTGCCCCTCTACCACGCGAGTCTCACCCTGCTCGCTGACTATCCCGGCAAGCCTTTTTTAAAAATTTAGAGTACCCAATTCATTTTTTCCAATTAAGGGGCAATTTAGCGTGGCCAATTTGCCTAGCCTGCACATCTTTTGGGTTGTAGGGGCGAAACCCACGCAAACACAGGGAGAATGTGCAACTCCACACGGACAGTGACCCAGAACCTCTCCCTCCAAAACCCACAACTGACTGTCTGACCCCCAACCCCACAGCTGTCCAACCACAACACCCCACCCACCGCCCCAGCTGCCCGATCACCCCCTTCCGCTTCCCTCAATTCTAACCACTTGCCCGATAAACCTACCTTTTCCCTAGCTGGACTCTAAACCGACCAGATTTACAGCAGCTGGCTTCCTTACCTCTGATTCAGCAGTGAACTAAAGGCCTTAGGAGCACGGCGCACAGCACGGTTTTTGCCTGGCCTGAGTCAGAAGGTCGAGTGTGACTGGGCCTAAACAATTACAAGATAGGAGGGGAGTGGCAATATAATCCAGTGGAAGTTCAGGTCCCTTGGGAAATCGTTTGTGTCCAACTGAACTGGAGAAGAGGCTTTGATGCCATGTCTGATCAAAAATTTTGCTTCTTAAAAACCTCAAACTGCATTGGAGTGTCAGCCTAGATTACACCCTTAAATTCCATGTCTGAGCTGTGGTGATATGCCTATGGGCTATATCATAGATGGATGGTGTGCAACCTCCAACCATGTAGGTGGTGGTGCAGACACACCGTGCAGTCACAAGACCAAGGTAGCACTGCTGCCTCACAGCTCCAGGGGCACGGGTTCAATTCTGACCTCGAATGCTATCTGTGTGGAGGTTGCACTTTCTCCCCGTGTCTGTGTGGGTTTCCTCTGGGTGCTCCGGTTTCCTCCCACAGTCCACAAATGTGCAGGCTAGGTTGATTGGACATGCTAAATTGCCCCTTAGTGTCCAAAAGGTTAGGTGGGGGTCACTGGGTTACAGGTTTAGGGTGGAGGCATCGGCTTGAGTGGGGTGCTTTTTCCATGGTCCGGTTCGGACTCGTTGGGCCGAATAGTCTCCTTCTGCACTGTAAATTCTATGATTCTATGAAATAAAGGTCAATAATCCGGTTGATTGCAGGTGTCCAAAATATGACTTTATTGCTAAATATTCACTTTAGGACACTTGCATAAGAACTGAATCAAAACCAAGATCAAAATAATACATAAACTGGTCAGGAAATAGTGAAAAAGCGTTAAAACATAAGAAAAATATCAAGAAATTACCTTAAATCACAAGCAATTTAACAGATGCTTCAAGAATTCAGGAAAGCAAGAATTCAAAACAGACTTATTGATCTAACGGTCTTACTCTTAAGAAAATCCTTATCTATGGTTGAGTCCCTTGTTTATTTTTCATTGGTTCTAATTCTCAGCTGAGGCTTCATGATTTGTTCAGAAAGGCATCAATTACTTAAAAGATGCTTACTTAATTAGACATTGTTCATTTACTCAAGATTAACAAATATTCCTCTGGCATAATCTAATATCTTCATGCACTTTCTCACGACTTTTGCATCACGGTTAACCATCGATCCCGCTATAGTTACTTGTTTGTTACAGTTTTGTTGAATGTCTTTTCAATACAATGGCTTATTCGTATTATGTTTCATTAGATAGAGTTGACATAGAACATTCATTAAAACAATGTCGATATCTTGCAGACATGACCCTAAAGTTCAACAGTCTATTAATTATCTAGAACAGTGACTATGGGCGAAATTCTCCCCCAACGGCGCGATATCCGCCGACTGCCGCCAAAGACGGCGCCAATCAGACGGGCATCGCGCCGGCCCAAAGGTGCGGAATGCTCCACCAGCTGGCGGAAATGGCGTTTGTTGCCCCGCCAGCTGGCGCGGAAATGCGGCGCATGCGCGGGAGCGTCAGCGGCCGCTGTCAGTTTCCCGGCGCATGCGCGGGAACGTCAGCGGCCACTGTCAGTTTCCCGGCGCATGCGCGGGAACGTCAGCGGCCACTGTCAGTTTCCCGCGCATGCGCAGTGGGGAGAGTCTCTTCCGCCTCCGCCATGGTGGAGGCCGTGGCGGAGGCGGAAGGGAAAGAGTGCCCCCACAGCACAGGCCCGCCCGTGGATCGGTGGGCCCCGATCGTGGGCCAGGCCACCGTGGGGGCACCCCCCGGGGTCAGATCGCCCCGCGCCCCCCCCAGGACCCCGGAGCCTGCCCACGCCGCCTGGTCCCGCCGGTAAATACCAGCTTTGATTTACGCCGGCGGGACAGGCAATTTCTGGGCGCGACTTCGGCCCATCCGGGCCGGAGAATCCAGCGGGGGGTCCCGCCAACCGGCGCGGCCCGATTCCTGACCCCGCCCAATCTCCGGGAGCGGAGACTTCGGCGGGGGTGGGGGCGGGATTCACGGCGGCCAACGGTCAATCTCCGACCCGGCGGGGGGTCGGAGAATGACGCCCTATATTTTTGCAGACTAGGTATTTTCTTTAAAAATCATTCTATTCCTGAGCCGTATACTCAATTAAAGACACCAGACAATTAATGAATCTACCAGGGACTTTATCAAATGCCTTCTGGAAGGTGAAAATAATATCCATAGACATTCCCCTGCCCACTATCTCAGTCACCTCCTCAGAAAGTTCAGTAAGATTAGTCAGGCATGACCTTCCCTTCACAAATCCATGCTGGCTCTCCCTGATCGACCATAATATTTTGAGGTGTTCAGTTACCGCATCCCTGATTTCAGACTCCAGCAATATCCCCACCGGTGTTTGGCTCACCGGACCGTAATTCCCTGGTTTTCCCCTTACCCCTTCTTAAAAAGTGGAGTGACTTGTGCTATTTTCCAATCCAGAGGAACTACTCCTGAATCTCGAGAACTCTGAAAGATCATAGTGAAGGCATCTACAATGTGCTCCCCTACTTCCTTTAACACCCTCTTGAAACTATCAAGTCCTGGGGATTTGTCACTCTTTAGCTTCATTAATTTCCTAGTTACTGATGATGCACTTAACTGGCCTCCATGTCCTGGCACATAGTCCCAGGCATGTAGCTGCGGTGCCTCCTCCAGCCATTGCAGCGCTGTGTCTGGAGGGGGTTGAGAGCTATTGGCTAATCTGATTGGTTGGTGGTTCAACAGGACTTCCAGCGAAATGAGGACAGAAGCAGCACCTGCTGCTAGTCAATGCTGATTAGCGTGTCAAGTGCCAGCGGGCCTGTCGGAGTCATTGGGGGGGTGTTCAAAATTCAGTCCCTAGTATGTAGTTCACAACCTATTCTGTTTTTTTGTTCTGTAACACAAGAACATAAGAACTAGGAGCAGGAGTAGGCCATCTGGCCCCTTGAGCCTGCTCCGCATAAATGAGATCATGGCTGATCTTTTGTGGACTCAGCTCCACTTTCTGGCCCGAAACCATAACCCTTAATCCCTTTCTCCAAAAACCTATCTATCTTTATCTTAAAAACATTTAATGGAGCCTCAACTGCTTCACTGGGCAAGGAATTCCATAGATTCACAACCCTTTGGGTGAAGAAGTTCCTCCTAAGCTCAGTCCTAAATCTACTTCCCCTTATTTTGAGGTTATGCCCCCTAGTTCTGCTTTCACCCGCCAGTGGAAAAACCTGCCCGCATCTATCCTATCTATTCCCTTCATAATTTTATATGTTTATATAAGATCCCCACCCCCACATCCTTCTAAATTCCAACGAGTACAGTCCCAGTCTACTCAACCTCTCTTCGAAATCCAACCCCTTCAGCTCTGGGATCAACCTAGTGAATCTCCTCTGCACACCCTCCAGCGCCAGTACGTCCTTTCTCAGGTAAGGAGACCACTTCTGCACTGTAAATTCTATGAATCAAAACTGAACACAATACTCCAAGTGTGGCCTCACTAACACCTTATACAATTGCAGCATAACCTCCCTAGTCTTAAACTCCATCCCTCCAGCAATGAAGGACAAACTCCATTTGCCTTCTTAATCACCTGTTGCACCTGTAAACCAATGTTTTGCGACTCATGCACTAGCACACCCAGATCTCTCTGCACAGCAGCATGTTTTAATATTTTATCATTTAAATAATAATCCCTTTTGCTGTTATTCCTATCAAAAATGGATCACCTCACATTTGCCAACATTGTATTCCATCTGCCAGACCCTAGCCCATTCACTTAACCTATCCAAATCTCTCTGCAGACTTCCGGTATCCTCTGCACTTTTCGCTTTACCACTCAACTTAGTGTCATCTGCAAACTTGGACACATTACACTTGGTCCCCAACTCCAAATCATCTATGTAAATTGTGAACAGTTGTGGGCACAACACTGATCCCTGAGGGACACCACTAGCCAACCAGAGAAACACCCATTAATCCCCACTCTTTGCTTTCTAATAATTAATCAATCCTCTATCCATGCTACTACTTTACCCTTAATGCCATGCATCTTTATCTTATGCAGCAACCTTTTGTGTGGCACCTTGTCAAAAGTTTTCTGGAAATCCAGATATATCACATCCATTGGCTTCCCATTATCTACCGCACTGGTAATGTCCTCAAAAAGTTCCACTAAATTAGTTCGGCACGACCTGCCCTTTATGAACCCATGCTGCGTCTGCCCAATGGGACAATTTCCATCCAGATACCTTGCTATTTCTTCCTTGATGATAGATTCTAGCATGTTCCCTACTACCGAAGTTAAGCTAACTGGCCTGTAATTACCCGCTTTCTGCCTACCTCCTTTTGTTAAACAGTGGTGTCACGTTTGCTAATTTCCAATCCGCCTGGATCACCTCAGGGTCTAGTGAATTTTGGAAAATTATCACTAGTGCATTTGCAATTTCCCTAGCCATCTCTTTTAGCACTCTGGGATGCATTCCATCAGGACCAGGAGACTTGTCTACCTTTAACCCCATTAGTTTGCCCATCACTACCTCCTCAGTGATGACAATCATCTCAAGGTCCTCACCTGTCATAGCCTCATTTCCATCAGTCACTGGCATGTTATTTGCGTCTTTCACTGTGAAGACCGACCCAAAAAATCTGTTCAGTTCCTCAGCCATTTCCTCATCTCCCATTACTAAATCTCCCTTCTCATCCTCAAAAGGGCCAATATTTACCTTAGCCACCCTTTTTTGTTTTATATATTTGTAGAAACTTTTACTATCTGTTTTCATATTCTGAGCAAGTTTACTCTCATAATCTATCTTACTCTTCTTTATAGCTTTTTTAGTAGCTTTCTGTTGCCCCTTAAAGATTTCGCAGTCCTCTAGTCTCCCACTAATCTTTGCCATTTTGTATGCTTTTTCCTTCAATTTGATACTCTCCCTTATTTCCGTAGATATCCACGGTTGATTTTCCCTATTTCCACCATCCTCCCTTTTTGTTGGTATAAACCTTTGCTGAGCACTGTGAAAAATCGCTTGGAAAGTTCTCCACTGTTCCTCAACTGTTTCACCATAAAGTCTTTGCACCCAGTCTACTTTAGCTAGCTCTTCTCTCATCCCATTGTAATCTCCTTTGTTTAAGCACAAAACACTTGTGTTTGATTTTACCTTCTCACCCTCCATCTGTATTTTAAATTCCACCATATTGTGATCGCTCCTTCCGAAAGGATCCCTAACTATGAGATCATTAATCAATCCTGTCTCATTACATAGGACCAGATCTAGGACCGCTTGTTCCCTTGTAGGTTCCATTACACACTGTTCTAAGAAACTATCGCGGATACATTCTATAAACTCCTCCTCAAGGCTGCCTTTACCAACCTTGTTAAACCAATCGACATATAGATTAAAATCCCCCATGATAACTGCTGTACCATTTCTACATGCATCAGTTATTTCTTTGTTTATTGCCTGCCCCACCACAATGTTACTATTTGGTGGCCTGTAGACTACTCCTATCAGTGACTTTTTCGCCTTTCTATCCCTGATTTCCACCCAAATGGATTCAACCTTATCCTCCATAGCACCGATGTCATCCCTTACTATTGCCCGGATGTCATCCTTAAATAACAGAGCTACACCACCTCCCTTACCATTCATCTGTCCTTCCGAATGGTTTGATACCCTTGGATATTTAACTCCCAGTCGTGACCATCCTTTAACCATGTTTCAGTAATGGCCACTACATCATAGTCATTCACAATGATTTGCGGCATCAACTCATTTACCTTATGAAATGAAAGAAAATCACTTATTGTCACAAGTAGGCTTCAAATGAAGTTACTATGAAAATCCTCTAGTCGCCACATTCCGGCGCCTGTTCAGGGAGGCTGGTACGGGAATTGAACCGTGCTGCTGGCCTGCCTTGGTCTGCTTTCAAAGCCAGCGATTTAGCCCTGTGCAAAACAGCCCCACATACTACGAGCAATACTACGAATAATGATAGACAAATAACTGAATTTCAAACCATGGCACACATATGTTGATGAACCCAAGCCAAACTGACAATTGGTGAGCTTGACATCCGTTCTGGGTAATGCAAAGGAAACCATTCGTAAAGATACAGTCCTGAAACATCTGGATAGAAATGAAATCAGGACAGTTGCTAATGTAGGTACATGAAGGAGAGATTCTGGCAATCGAATTTGCTGCTTTTATTTGAGGGTGTGGCAAAGAAATAAGATAAGGGTAAGACAGATGGTTTTAGGATCTCGGTACACAGGTAAAATAAATTTGAATTCCCAATTATTAACTGAAAAGGCCAAGCAACAATATTTCACTTTTAAAAATAAAAAATGGCTCATAACAAAAGGAAACGAACAAGAATGAGGTACAGTACCTCAAATCTGGCAACCTTGGGACTGTGGCCATGCCAGATTTTGGGTATTGTTGGATATTGAGTTGGGAAGTTCGGCAGTTGAGTCAAGCCAGGTCGGTAGGGTCAAGGGTCGCTTGAGGGCGGGAAAGATGGCATGCAAATTGGTGAAGCACAGTCTGTCGTCACACTGCACCAATGCCATGCATCATCAAATTGTCCAGTTATTATTTTTAAAGTTTACTCAATTAAAACTGATGCATGGAATATTATAAATGTGTCCGGTTTTTGGACAACTCCTGTTTTTGGATAGACAGATTTGAGACACTGGGATTTTCTCCTCCCACTACATCGGAAATCGTGGCTGGTTGGGGCACTTAATTTGGTGGGAGGCTATAAACCTGGGCCGGGATTCTCCCCTACCCGGCGGGGCGGGGGAATCCGGCATAATGGAGTGGCGGGAACAACTCCGGCGTCGGGCCGCCCCAAAGGTGCGGAATTCTCCGCACCTTTAGGGGCCAAGCCCTCACCTTGAGGGGCTAGGCCCGCGCCAGAGTGATTTCCGCCCTGCCGGCTGGCGGGAAAGGCCTTTGGCGCCACGCCAGCCGACGCCGCAAGGACTTCACCGGGCGACGCATGCACGGGAGCGTCAGCGGACGCTTACGGCATCCCCGCGCATGCGCAGTGGAGAGGGTCTCTTCTGCCTCCGCCATAGTGGAGACCATGGCGAAGGCGGAAGAAAAAGAGTGCCCTCACGGCACAGGCCCGCCCGCCAATCGGTGGGCCCCGATCGCGGGCCAGGCCACCGTGGGGGCACCCCCAGGGGCCAGATCGCGCCGCGCCCCCCCAGACCCCGGAGCCCGCCCGCGCCGTCTGCCCCCGCCGGTAAGGTAGGTGGTTCAGTACACACCGGTTGACAGTGGCGGGACTTCGGCCCATCGCGGGCCGGAGAATCGCCGGGGGGAGTCCGCCGACGGGCGGGCGCGATTCCCGCCCCCGCCGATTCACTGTTGGCGGAGAATTCAAGACATGGCGGGGGCGAGATTCACGCCAGCCCCCGTCGATTCTCCGACCCAGCGACCTGATTCCTGACGGTGGGATAAACTGTTTGATTTCAGTTTTCCTGACTTTCAAGGCAGGTGAAAGGTGGGTTGAATTTACTGGTGAACATGTTAGGAACCACATTTCCATGCATGCGCATTAAAAATACCTCCCCGGAAATAGGTTCCCCTATGAATTAAGTTCCTCTCCAGGGAGAATCTGTGTTTTATGACTGTATATAAGTAGTGTGCACCTGGAGAGCTTCACCTCTTCCATGACTTTGAGCTTAGTTGATACCGCTCTCACCTTCATGGGGGCCTGCGTATAATGTACAGAGTACCCAATAATGTTCTTGTCGGATGGCCTGATTTATATTACAGGAACACTTGTAGCTAAACCTATAAACGATTTATTAGCATTAACTGTGGGTCAAATATATAGAAAACAACAGGTTAAAAACAGTATGAACATGCACAAGCAACCTCTCTCCCAGCTTCCTCGTCAATCTGATGCCACCTGACTCTAACGTTCCCTTCATTACTAATGAGACCCCTAATGGACAGTCAGTGAATTGCAACACAACCAACACATCACTACAGTGTGCACCTGGAGAGCTTCAACTCTTCCACGACATTGAGCTTAGTAGATGCTGCTCTCACCGTCATGGGGACATGCAAATAACGTATAGAGTTCCAGCAAGCATTCATCCTGCGAGCCATCTGCTGCAGTCAGAGGTGAGGATGAAGGGAGGGATGGAAGAAAGTGAATGCCTCCAAAGGGAACAGCTGGTGGATGGCAGCCAACCTTTGACTCCAAGGCTTAATTCTTCTGAGTCAATGGTCATGGCTGACAGGGCTCATGTTAATCTTTCTATGCTGTCAAGGCAAATTGTCTCTCTCCATAGATTCTCTATGTTCGTGGGAACTTCTTGCATATGGTTCTCTTAAAATTGGTCAAAGATTAATGTCTCCATATGCAGTCATGTATGACTGGGAAGAATACCCATTTCTGGTCCTCTAGGTCAGTGTTCTTCAAACAATTTTCCGGGGAGTAATTTTTACCAACTGGCCAACCTTTGGGACCCAACCCGGCCGACCTGCGCGACCCACGCCGGCCGACCTGAGTGACCCACCATTTTCTCTTAGCTTGTTTGCTGCTGACAAAAATGGAGGAAATGGTTTTGGGTCCCTTTGGCCCTCGTACACGCTCCTCCAATGGAACCTGTTGGCTGAAGGTGAAGCCTTCCGGTGTCGGAAAGTATGGAGTCTCCATCTGTCTCAAGTTCTGCATTTTTTTCCTGTAAAGTTTTATCAAATAAAACCCCCCCGACCTTGTAAAAAAAAATGAATAAAATAAATGAAAAAAAAATTAAATGAATAAAATCCCCCCGAACTTGTAAAACAAAAAGCTGCGACCGTTTAAAAAAAAACGGCCGCACTGCGCAAGCGTGCCCGATCATTGGAGCGCATGCGCATAGTTTTGCGCATGCGCGCCGATTATCCGTTATTAACAGCCGGCTGCTGCAGCTGTTGCGCGCAGATTTGCGCGATCGGGAGCGCCGCGACGGTCAGGTCTGCGACCCTCACGACACCCGCCCGCGACCCAGCCGTGGGTCATGCCCCCGAGTCTGACAATGCCTGCTCTAGGTTGTCCTTCTGCCAAAAGTGTGGGGTGGGGATGAAATGTCCAGATGGAGGCCAGGTGAAGGACTTAGGACTGGCCTGCTGGCTTTGAAATGCAGGGCAATCTGCAAAGGACCTGCTCACTTATTCCATTACTTCAATTTGTTCCTGGATTCATTGAGGCTTCAGGCCACCCGGCCTTGGTAATAGTTCTCATCCAGATGAGGAGAAGGAGGTCCCCTTTGGCACATGACCAGGAAGAACAAGGGCCTGAGGAGAAAGAGGCTGCAAGGTCTCCATCAAGTCAAGAGGCAGGTGTACAGGGACCACTTCAATGGTGAGCAATGGCCCAACGATGGGTATCACAGAGAGAGATGAGCGAAAGGCAATGCTGAAGGTGCCCTCATATGTTCTCACATCTGCCAGTTTCTCGTGTATAAGCTGTGGTTGCAATGTTTCTGGAATAGTAATACAGAGCTCTTGGCCTGTATTGAGTGAATGTCTGTCAGGATGTCATTTATATATGGAACTAGGACCTTCGATCCACACCCCTTCATGAGGTAATGGCGTGGCGGGTGATTTCTTGCCCACCCCACCATGGGATTTGCCGAGCTCCTCACATATGCATAACTAATGCACTGAGCAGTGGAAGATCATGCCTTTTCAGCTGTTTAGCCGGATTCAGAGTGACTTTTCAGCCCACCACAAGACTTAGGGTGGGGTTCTCCCATCTGGGACCATTGTGACAATAAGCGATTTTCATTTCATTTCATTTCATTTCCCATGGCAGGACTGTGATCGGGGTGTGTTTTCCGCTGTGGAGGCCAATGGGAAACCACGTCGTATCTGCTTTCCCAGCATAATTAATTATGCATCTGGGTATTTTGCAGTGTGATTCATGGTGAGGTAGGCTTGATGCCATTGTATCTGGGTGCCATATTTAAAAGGTGCCCGACATCACTGACGCACCATTGAAGAATGAAGATGGATCTCCTGAAGAAGGAAGCTGGATCTCCAGGGACACTCTGAGGCTGGAAGGCGGACTTCTGAAAAGACATCGAACCTGGAAGGTCCACCTGTTAGACAGTCCCCCAATTTGAGTCAAGCCAGGTCGGTGCGGTCAAGGGTCGCAGGAGGGTGGAAAAGATGGCGTGCAAATTGGTGAAGTGTAGTCTGCAGTCACACTGCACCAATGCCACGCCTAACCAAATTGCCCAGTTATTTTTTTTAAAGTTTACACAATTAAAACTGATGCATGGAATATTATAAAAGTGTCCAGTTTTTGGACAACTCCAGTTTTTGGATAGACAGATTTGAGACACTGAGTGGGATTTTCTGTTCCCACCACATCGGAAATCGTGGCAGTTTGGGGCACTTAATTTGGTGGGAGGCAAAAAAACCTGATTCCCGATGGTGGGATAAACTGTTTAATTTTAGTTTTCCTGACTTTGCAGGCAGGTGAAAGGTGGGTCGAATTTACTGGTGAACATTTTAGGATCGCATTTCCCTGCATGCGCATTAAAAATCCACCTCCCCGGAAATAGGTTCCCCTCTGAATTAAGTGTTACAGGAATCAGGGTCAGTGGCGGATCTCCATCCTGAACACTGGCCTTCCTCAGTTAAGTCTCATCTTTTGTACAGCACATCGGTCCAGACGTGTTCTTCACTGACATGTTTTCTTGCTGGGCATCACGGAGAATCAGGCGTTGGGGTGGACGAGGTTACGGTCAGACTGTCATCTATATCCCATTAGTGGTATGCAAATCAGTTTCATGAAAGAGTTTTCTTTCAGATAAAAATGCAAATCAGTTATCTTTAACTTTAACATTTTTTTTCTTTGATCTCAAAAGAATATGGATATTTCAAAACATTTTCCTTGTTCACCAGTTGCCTTCAAACCTTCTCTGATCTGGAGAAATTACATGAATAATTGAAACCTCCTCACTAGTCCTCAGTCAGATGTTTTCTACCTCATACGCTGCAGGAAAGGATGTCCCAAAGTGTGGTCCATTGGCGAGACCATGCAGACGCTGCGACAACGGATGAACAGACATCGCGCAACATTCGCCAGGCAGGAATGTTCCCTTCCAGTCGGGGAACACTTCAGCAGTCAAGGGCATTCAGCCTCTGATCTTCGGGTAAGCGTTCTCCAAGGCAGCCTTCAGGACGCGCAACAACACAGAATCGCCGAGCAGAAGCTTATAGCCATGTTCCGCACACATGAGTACGGCCTCAACCGGGACCTTGGAGCCATGTTGCATTACATTCATCCCCCACCATCTGGCCTGGGCTTGCAAAATCCTACCAACTGCCCTGGCTTGAGACAATTCACATCTCTTTAACCTGGGGTTACCCCTATCTCTGGATCTGTAAAGACTTAATTACCTGCAAATGCTCGCATTCAAAGTATCGTCTTGCATTTTTAACTTTGTCTATATATATGTCTCTGGACCCCACTTCTTCATTCACCTGAGGAAGGAACTGTGCTCCAAAAGCTGGTGATCCAAAACAAACCTGTTGGACTTTAACCTGGTGTTGTAAGACTTCTTACTGTGCTCACCCCAGTCCAACGCAGGCACCTCCACATCAGTCAGATTGTTACCTCAGGTGACACTTAGCAAGCCGACAATTACAACAACTCACATCACGGCCTCACCAACTTAATATGGGCCTCCCTTTGATCTGTAATCACCCAGTCTTGTCTGCCAGTCTCTCAAACCAGGTGCAGAATTTTACGTTCCCGCCACCAAAGGGTTCTGAGGCTACTAAACAAAAGAAGGTCCCAATCAGACCAGATTAGGATTCCACTAGGGACATCCTCCCAGGCTTGTCATTCTCTATCTGACAACTCACTATCAGTCGGGGGGGAGGGGGAAATCCCTCTGGCATCCCACCTGCCCTGAGCTGGGAGTAATTTTATGTGGAGTGGACAGGTGATCGTTTAATTGCCATTCAAAGACTTTTTGCTGCCCAGTCTCAATTTTTAGGCTGGCGGGCGAATGACAGATTGAGAAGTTGGGCGGGACACAGGAAAATGACCAAACCCACATCTCGGACCAAGAGGAGGGTGGGAACCTTCATCGGAAGCTCCCTTCTGACTGGGGGTAACCTCCCCTGAAGGCCGAAGACCTCCTCCAATCCTCCCTCCCATACACGTGACCCAACTCCATCCCCCCCACACCCCAACACGTGACTCTCCAGACGTCGGCAATCTTACCCTCTCTGGGACCCCTGCCACTAACCTTCATTCTATTTCCCTGAACTTAGTTCCAAGCACGTTGCTGGCAGCTCTCCAAGGCAGGACTTCTGCCCAAGTGAGAATGGAAGCCCTGCCTGCTGCCGATCAACACTCATTAGAGCGGGAAATGGCAGCGGGCCTGTCGGACCTCATGGGGGCTTGGTCTCTGACACTCTAAAAATTCATACCCAGATGTTTCTTTTACTTATCCAACATTTAAAAATGGCAATTTACAAAATCAAAATAATCTTTTAATATATGTATTTGCAACAAAGGCATGAACTTGAATTCCACCGCGGCCTTTGATAGAATTCCTCAAAATGAAGAAAATATGAGTTGGTGGCGATATTTTATAAAGGATACCATGGCTCACTGATAGAACTCAGTGGGTTGTACGATAGAGGATGACATCAGCCTGGGAGGATGTCCTTGGTGGAATCCCCTGGAGTCTGATTGGGGCCTTTGTTTGTTTAATATCTTGATAAATAATCAGGAGGTTAGAGTCACAAGCATTAAAAGATAACACAAAGCTAATGAAGGTGGTACACTCCAAATAGGAATAGAAGTGCAGGAGGATTTATACCCTTGTCAGTTGAGCAGGCAAGTGACAGAGCCAATGTAGGAAAAAAACATATCGAAGTACGTCATTCTGGAACCAAAGTTTTGGCAGGGATAATTGCTTAAATAAAAAGCAAACAAATTGAAAGAGATCTGTAATTCTGATTTGCAAACATGAATTGCAACAATGCTCCCTGGCAGCGAATAAAACAAATCAGATGCTCAGCTGTATTATCAGGTCAACATTGAGTTGAAATAATGAGGTAATCCTGCCATTTTTTAAATCACTGGTCTGACTGCATTTACAATATTGTGTAGTTTAGTTGACTGCAGTTCAAAAAGGATATTGCAGCTTTTGAAAGGATACAGGGACAAGGAACCAGAATGACAAAGGGGACGAAGGGAGAGTCTAATAACCCTCATGACTCATTGGGTCTTCCCGAAGGGCTCCTGGAATACAATCTCTCCTGCTGAGCGTCGGAGGCCCAGCAGCTGGGGTCCGTGAACAAAGTACTTAAAAGTCAGCCAGGATTGTGTACCGACATGATCGGCAGTCCCAGCTGGGATTTGTGGGCTGTGTGATGCAGTGCAGCCTTTTCCTTTGCTTACCTAAATAAACCTTTGTTGTTTAACCTTCTCTTTAACCTTCCTGAAGGATATTGTACTGGCGACGAGGAAAATCTACAGCTGCGATTCTGGATGTCCGGTTTCCTGTTTGAATTCCTCAGCATAAGAGAAGGAGCAAGGTCAGGGCAAATTTAAAAATGCTGTTTTTTGGGGATACTTCAGGCTTTCAATGCAGGCGGGGAAGATTGGTCCCAGGAAGCTGAATGGCTGTGGTATTTCTTTCAGGCAAATGCAATTACAGGAGATGACCAATGAAAGGTAATACTCCTGACCAGCTGCAGAGCTCTAATCTGTAGTGTGATCAAAAACCTTACCTGCCCAGCGTCCCACAATTCGAAGACTATTGATGGCACCATTACAACTCCAAACCATTGATAATAGTACAAAGGTACTATTTCAACAAGGCTGGGCGAACCCCAGGGAATTTAGCAGCACTTAGAATTTTGGCGGGAGCGGCGTGCAGGGGCTGCCGGTAGGTGAGTATTTGAGTTTAAAATCACTTACCTTGCAGGAGCAGCACTTAGAATTTCGGCGGGAGGGGCGTGCAGGGTCTGCCGGTAGGTGAGTATTTGAGTTTAAAACACTTACCTGGTCCCGTTTCTGTTCTTCTTTTCTGTTTTATTTTTTAAGGCGGGAACCGGAGGTTCGACCCGGAACCGGAAGTTCGACCTGCAGACTTCTGGGAAGGTCCCCCCCCACCAATAAATTCTGGTGGAGAGGAAACCTGAGACACTACATGTGTAGTGTCTCCCACCCGCCCTCCTCCTCTAACCTAATAATAAAACCCATTGGTGTGAGGTAAGTGCCACATTATATTATTATTTTTTCTTTTTAAAAAAAAAAATATTTATTAACCAGATCTTGGTTGGAAGTTAGAGGGATGGCAGGGAAGGGAGTGCAATGTTCCTCCTGCAGGATGTTTGAGGTGAGGGATGCCGCTAGTGTCCCTGCTGATTTTACCTGCAGGAAGTGCAGCCATCTCCGGCTCCTCCAAGACCGAGTTAGGGAACTGGAGCTGGAGTTGGATGAACTTCGGATCATTCGGGAGGCAGAGGGGGTCATAGATAGCAGCTTCAGGGAATTAGTTACAACAAAGATTGGAGATAGATGGGTAACTGTAAGAGGGACTGGGAAGAAGCAGTCAGTGCAGGGATCCCCTGCGGTCGTTCCCCTGAGTAACAAGTATACCGCTTTGGATACTTGTGGGGGGGGGGACTTACCAGGGGTAAGCCATGGGGTACGGGCCTCTGGCACGGAGTCTGTCCCTGTTGCTCAGAAGGGAAGGGGGGAGAGGAGCAGAGCATTAGTAATCGGGGACTCGATAGTCAGGGGCACAGATAGGAGATTTTGTGGGAGCGAGAGAGACTCACGTTTGGTATGTTGCCTCCCAGGTGCAAGGGTACGTGATGTCTCGGATCGTGTTTTCCGGGTCCTTAAGGGGGAGGGGGAGCAGCCCCAAGTCGTGGTCCACATTGGCACTAACGACATAGGTAGGAAGGGGGACAAGGATGTCAGGTAGGCTTTCAGGGAGCTAGGATGGAAGCTCAGAACGAGAACAAACAGAGTTGTTATCTCTGGGTTGTTGCCCGTGCCACGTGATAATGAGATGAGGAATAGGGAGAGAGAGCAATTAAACACGTGGCTACAGGGATGGTGCAGGCGGGAGGGATTCAGATTTGTGGATAACTGGGGCTCTTTCTGGGGAAGGTGGGACCTCTACAGACTGGATGGTCTACATCTGAACCTGAGGGGCACAAATATCCTGGGGGGGGGATTTGTTAGTGCTCTTTTGGGGGGTTTAAACTAATGCAGCAGGGGCATGGGAACCTGGATTGTAGTTTTAGGGTACGGGAGAATGAGAGTATAGAGGTCAGGAGCACAGATTTGACGTCGCAGGAGGGGGCCAGTGTTCAGGTAGGTGGTTTGAAGTGTGTCTACTTCAATGCCAGGAGTATACGAAGTAAGGTAGGGGAACTGGCAGCATGGGTTGGTACCTGGGACTTCGATGTTGTGGCCATTTCGGAGACATGGATAGAGCAGGGACAGGAATGGATGTTGCAGGTTCCGGGGTTTAGGTGTTTTAGTAAGCTCAGAGAAGGAGGCAAAAGAGGGGGAGGTATGGCGCTGCTAGTCAAGAACAGTATTACGGTGGCGGAGAGGATGCTAGGTGGGGACTCTTCTTCCGAGGTAGTATGGGCTGAGGTTAGAAACAGGAAAGGAGAGGTCATCCTGTTGGGAGTTTTCTATAGGCCTCCAAATAGTTCTAGGGATGTAGAGGAAAGGATGGCGAAGATGATTCTGGATAAGAGCGAAAGTAACAGGGTAGTTATTATGGGGGACTTTAACTTTCCAAATATTGACTGGAAAAGATATAGTTTGAGTACATTAGATGGGTCGATTTTTGGACAATGTGTGCAGGAGGGTTTCCTGACACCATATGTTGACAGGCCAACAAGAGGCGAGGCCACTTTGGATTTGGTTTTGGGTAATGAACCAGGCCAGGTGTTAGATTTGGAGGTAGGAGAGCACTTTGGGGACAGTGACCACAATTCGGTGACGTTTACGTTAGTGATGGAAAGGGATAAGTATACACCGCAGGGCAAGAGTTATAGCTGGGGGAAGGGCAATTATGATGCCATTAGACATGACTTGGGGGGGATAGGTTGGAGAAGTAGGCTGCAAGTGTTGGGCACACTGGATAAGTGGAGCTTGTTCAAGGAACAGCTACTGCGTGTTCTTGATAAGTACGTACCAGTCAGGCAGGGAGGAAGGCATCGAGCGAGGGAACCGTGGTTTACCAAAGAAGTGGAATCTCTTGTTAAGAGGAAGAAGGAGGCCTATGTGAAGATGAGGTGTGAAGTTTCAGTTGGGGCGATTGATAGTTACAAGGTAGTGAGGAAGGATCTAAAGAGAGAGCTAAGACGAGCAAGGAGGGGACATGAGAAGTATTTGGCAGGTAGGATCAAGGAAAACCCAAAAGCTTTCTAGAGGTATGTCAGGAATAAAAGAATGACTAGAGTAAGAGTAGGGCCAGTCAAGGACAGGGATGGGAAGTTGTGTGTGGAGTCTGAAGAGATAGGCGAGATACTAAATGAATATTTTTCATCAGTATTCACTCAGGAAAAAGATAATGTTGTGAAGGAGAATGCTGAGACCCAGGCTATTAGAATAGATGGCATTGAGGTACGTAGGGAAGAGGTGTTAGCAATTCTGGACAGGCTGAAAATAGATAAGTCCCCGGGGCCTGATGGGATTTATCCTAGGATTCTCTGGGAAGCCAGGGAAGAGATTGCTGGGCCTTTGGCTTTGATTTTTATGTCATCATTGGCTACAGGAATAGTGCCAGAGGACTGGAGGATAGCAAATGTGGTCCCTTTGTTCAAGAAGGGGAGTAGAGACAACCCCGGCAACTATAGACCGGTGAGCCTCGCGTCTGTTGTGGGTAAAGTCTTGGAGGGGATTATAAGAGACAAGATTTATAATCATCTAGATAGGAATAATATGATCAGGGATAGTCAGCATGGCTTTGTGAAGGGTAGGTCATGCCTCACAAACTTTATTGAGTTCTTTGAGAAGGTGACTGAACAGGTAGACGAGGGTAGAGCAGTTGATGTGGTGTATATGGATTTCAGTAAAGCGTTTGATAAGGTTCCCCATGGTAGGCTATTGCAGAAAATACGGAGGCTGGGGATTGAGGGTGATTTAGAGATGTGGATCAGAAATTGGCTAGCTGAAAGAAGACAGAGGGTGGTGGTTGATGGGAAATGTTCAGAATGGAGTTCAGTTACAAGTGGCGTACCACAAGGATCTGTTCTGGGGCCGTTGCTGTTTGTCATTTTTATCAATGACCTAGAGGAGGGCGCAGAAGGGTGGGTGAGTAAATTTGCAGACGACATTAAAGTTGGTGGTGTTGTCGACAGTGCGGAAGGATGTAGATGGTTACAGAGGGATAGATAAGCTGCAGAGCTGGGCTGAGAGGTGGCAAATGGAGTTTAATGTAGAGAAGTGTGAGGTGATTCACTTTGGAAGGAATAACAGGAATGCAGAATATTTGGCTAATGGTAAAGTTCTTGAAAGTGTGGATGAGCAGAGGGATCTAGGTGTCCATATACATAGATCCCTGAAAGTTGCCACCCAGGTTGATAGGGTTGTGAAGAATGCCTATGGAGTGTTGGCCTTTATTGGTAGAGGGATTGAGTTCCGGAGTCATGAGGTCATGTTGCAGCTGTACAAAACTCTGGTACGGCCGCATTTGGAGTATTGCGTACAGTTCTGGTCACCGCATTATAGGAAGGACGTGGAAGCTTTGGAGCGGGTGCAGAGGAGATTTACCAGGATGTTGCCGGGTATGGAGGGAAAATCTTATGAGGAAAGGCTGATGGACTTGAGGTTGTTTTCATTAGAGAGAAGAAGGTTAAGAGGAGACTTAATAGAGGCATACAAAATGATCAGGGGGTTAGATAGGGTGGACAGTGAGAGCCTTCTCCCGCGGATGGAAATGGCTAGCACGAGGGGACATAGCTTTAAACTGAGGGGTAATAGATATAGGACAGAGGTCAGAGGTAGGTTCTTTACGCAAAGAGTAGTGAGGCCGTGGAATGCCCTACCTGCAACAGTAGTGAACTCGCCAACATTGAGGGCATTTAAAAGTTTATTGGATAAGCATATGGATGATAATGGCATAGTGTAGGTTAGATGGCTTTTGTTTCGGCGCAACATCGTGGGCCGAAGGGCCTGTACTGCGCTGTATCGTTCTATGTTCTATGTTCTATGAATTTCTGAGGTGCCTACGCAAGCTGGCCGAGCATGGCAACTTTGGGCCATCCCTTCCAGAGGTGCACATGTGTGGCATGATCAACATGGCGACCCAATGTTTCTCTTGCGTGAAAACGCAGAGAAGGGAGTCCAGGAACTCCACGGCTCCATGGATATGGAGGTAAATAGCATTGGGCACCCCCATTCCGGTGATTAATGCCCCACCAAGAGCAGAGCCTAAGGGGCCCAGTCGGCACCTGAGCAACATCATGGTCACACTCATTGGCCAAGAGCCACTGTAGCCCGGTGAGACATCTCTCCTGAGATCCAGGAGCACAATTCACAGCGATGCTGCACCTTGGTCGCAGGAACTGTGGGGACTGGGAATGCCAGAACCGTCAGCGGACGTGTTGCCCTGGTCGGGGAACACGCCCATCCAGAGCCAGGGCTTTACACTGAGCACAACCTGAGGAGGATGAATGCATGCAACTAAACTGCATTACGGCACTAAAAGTAACCCCCATCTAAATCACCACCCAAGGCCACCCGCCAGAGATGGAAATAGACACAGGGGCTGCTGTCTCGGTCATTGGACAACAAACGTATCGGAAAGTCCGTAAGGAGATCCAAAACCTGGACCTAAGGGACACTAAGACATAATTGGTGACTTGTACTAGAGAGCCATTGTCCATCATTGGAACAACGATGACTCTGTTTGCCTACAGACAGCAATCAGTTTGCCTGCCACTGATAGTGGTTCAGGGGCCCGACTGGTTTCAGAGGCTCTGCCTAAGATCTTTCAAGTGGGTACAGGTGGGTGGTACGAGGTCCTGGGAAAATACCCGGATGTTTTCCAAGATGGATGGGGAAATAAAGGGAACCATGGTCAAAGTTCACGTGGATCCAGAAGCCCAACCCAAATATTTTCGGGCCTGCCCGGTTCCATATGTCTTGCTGTCAAAAGTGGACGACGAGCTCAGCCGGCTGGAAAACTTGGGGATTATTCGGCCAGTTCAGTACCAGTAGGCCCTGTACTGAAGCCAGAGAAGACCGTCCGCCTGTGTGGCAACTATAAAATGATGGTGAACAAGGCATCCGGATTGGACGGGTACACAATGCCAAGTGTGGAGGACCTTAATGCAAAATTGGCTGGGGGGTCATTCTTTTTCCAAGTTGCACATGAGTCATGCATATCTTCAGTTGGAGTTGGATGTGGCATCAAGGAAATATGTGACCATCAATACCCGCAGGGGACTGTATGACTACTCCAGGCTTCCATTTAGAGTATCAGCCACCTGTGCGATCTTCCAAAGAGTTATGGAGAGCATCCTTAAAGGCTCCCAAGAACGGCAGTCTACTTAGACGACATCTTAATTACCGGAGCCACAGAGAAGATAGACCTCGATAATTTAGAGGAAGTCCTCCATTGTTTTTCTGAGGCAGGAAAAGGGCCAAATGCGTCTTCCAGGTGAAAGATCACATACCTCAGGTACAGGGTAGACAAGGACGGTTTTCACCTGGTGAAGGAGATGGTTCAAGCTATCAAGCAGGCTCCCACACCAGAGAATACAACAGAGTTATGGTCATTCCTAGGGCTCGATAACTAAAAGGAAACATCAGGAATGGGCCTGGAGGGCAGCACAAGAAGAGGCTTTTGCCAAAGTAAAACATGGGGATTATTCATCCAGTTCAATGCATGCAGTGGGCAGAACCAGTACAACTGTCATCCTCAAGGTTGTAAATGCATTTCGACCCTTCCAGACCACCCCTAATCACGTGCGATACCTCCACATATGGCATTGGGGTGGTGTTGTCCCATCAGATGGACGGCGGGACGGAGAGGCCAATAGCCTATGCATCGTGAACCTTGGCTGCGCAGAGCGCAGGTACGCTTAGATGAAATGAAATGAAATGATCGAAAAGGAAGGACGTGCCCTGACCTTTGCGATCAAAAGATTCCATCAAGACATTTATGGGTGGCACTTTGCAATTATCATGGACAACAAATCATTACTTTGCCTTTTCAAGGAAGACACAGCAATACCACTG
Organism: Scyliorhinus torazame; assembly: GCF_047496885.1. Taxonomy (NCBI): domain Eukaryota; kingdom Metazoa; phylum Chordata; class Chondrichthyes; order Carcharhiniformes; family Scyliorhinidae; genus Scyliorhinus; species Scyliorhinus torazame. Next base: position 262,260,101 of record NC_092713.1, read on the forward strand.
AACGCATCGGCCAGGATCCAGCGATGGGCATTACTGACAGCGCATAAGTATGCCTTTGAGTATCACCCGGACGGACAGATTGCGGATGCCCTGAGCCGACTCCCATTGCCGACACGCCCCTCTTGCCTGGCCTTTCTTAGCATCAATGTTTTTACTACTCGTTGTCACCCACTCAAAATGAATGGATGTTTACCGGATGCCGTCCACCACTACATGGACTACCATTGAGAAGCCAGGCCAGTTGTTTAGTGACCATAGTAACCCGGACGTGCTCATTACTGATAACCGCACCAGTTTCAGCAGCGAAGACTTCTAGAGGCTCATGCAGGTGAATGGAGTGAAGCAAATTCGGACTGCTCCACGCCACCTTTCTTCAAACAGCCTGGCTGAGCAGGCGGTACAGACTTTTAAGAGGGGCATAAAGAAACAAGCCACAAGGTCCAATGGGATTAAATTGGTGCATTTCCTGTTCAACTATTGGACCTTGCCCCATATAACAACCGGGGTAGCACCGGCAGAATTGCTGATTAGCCCGAAACGACGAACCCGTCTGAGCCCAACATTTCCTAATCTTGGCGGGAAGGTGGAGAAGAAACAAGATCTCCAGAAAAAAGTACCATGACCCCCGGAGGCAGGCCAGAGGGTTGAAACCAAGGGACACTGTGTAGTTCTGGAATTTGGGGGATGGTGCCCGTGGATACTGGAGACCACAGTAGAGAAGACCGGACTAGTCTCTTACATGGTCAAAACCAAGGGGTGGACGATTCACAAACATGTGGACCATCTCACCCGATCCAGTACCGCCAGATGACTCAGTCCTTTATCCCAGCATCCATGGGCCAAGGAGAAAAACTACCTAAGAGCGGAAGTGTCACTCCCTGATGGATTACACACACCTCTGGCCCGGGCCACAACGGCTGGAAACACAGCTGCGAACAAAGAGGTGAAGAAGACCTCCCCCATCTCCAATGACAGAGAGACCTATGGGCATTCGGGGAGGAATGTAATAATCCCCACAAGACCGACAGGGATGACCCAATTGATATGCCCATGGGGCTTGTGGAATATAAGCTTCCCCGCTGAGGGGCGATAGCCTAGTAGCTGGGCTCATGAACCAGGTACTTAAAAGCCAACCTGGATTGGGAACAGCACGATTGATGGTCCCGGCTGGAACTTACGTGTTGTATTCCGCGTTGTGGCCTTTACCTTTGTTGCTTAAATAGACCTTCATTGTTTCACCTTCTCGGGACTCCTGAGCATATTACAGAGCAACATTGTGTTTAACGCAGCTTGTATAGACCCATAAGAGAAACGAGTGTGGAAAAGATGTATATCAGTGGCATCATGCCGCCACATTTGGCTTTGCTAATGTCTTCAACTGTTTCGTGGGGAACAACAAAGCCACCTTCTCCCGGCCAGGCACCTGACTCCGCTGGTCTGATTTGGAAATAGTGGCTCTGTGCTCACAATGCCTACATTCCTGGGACAAGCAATTTTGAAAGGAGGAAGAAGAACAACACCAACATTATTACCGTAAGATAAGCTAACATGTTTTGGTTAAAAGTGCCCAAAATTTCCAAACCATTATAAAAAAAGCGGTTGTTGAGTCAAAGAAGGAAAACAACGGAGAAGTGACTGAAACTTTGATCAATGAGTGGGCTTTAAAGAGGAGTGAATGGAGCAGAGGCTGAGATGTTTAGAATGGGGGTTCCAGAGCATGGGGGCTCGCTGGCTGAAAGCACAATTGCCAATGGTGGCGTATAGGGAGGAGGGATGCACAAGAAGCCGGAATCTGGGGAAGCAAAAGTTCTGGAGGGCGAACAGAGCTGAGGTGGAGTTGCAGAGGTGGAGTTGTAGAGGTTGAGAAAGGTTACAGATTGGGTTGGATCATGGATTTGGGCAGCACGGTAGCACAAGTTGATAGCACTATGGCTTCACAGCGCCAGGGTCCCAGGTTCGATTCTCCGCTGGGTCACTGTCTGTGCGGAGTCTGCACGTTCTCCCCTTGTCTGCATGGGTTTCCTCCCGCAGTCCAAAGACGTGCAGGTTAGGTGAATTGGCCATGATAAATTGCCATTAGTGACCAAAAAGGATAGATGGGGTTATTTGGTTACGATGATATGGTGGAGGTTAGGAATGGTTATGGGGTTACGGGGATAGGGTGGAAGTGAGGCCTTAAGTGGGTCGGTGCAGACTCGATGGGCTGAATGACCTCCTTCTGCACTGTATGTTCTATGGAGGGATTTAAATGCAACAATAATTTAAATTGCGTTTTTATCTTGGTTGTATCTTACATGTCATCCTCCAAAAATCAGATAAGTTGGTGTACTGCTTCAAAACTATACACAATTTGCTAACAGCCTAGTATCACACCCACTGCTTTAAGGCAACTGAACAAGTATATTCCTTTTTAATAATATGGATTGCAGGACTATTTTTAATGGTTTAGAACACATGCTAATTTTAGTTGGCTTTCAAGTGGGAAAAAGAATCGAATGACATGGGGCGGGATTCTCCGACCCCACGCCGGGTCGGAGAATCGGCGGGAGCTGGCGTGAATCCCGCCCCCGCCAGTTGCCGAATTCTCCGGCACCAGATATTCGGCGGGGGCGGTAATCGCGCCCCGCCAGCTGGCGGGCCCCCTCCCCCAGCGATTCTTAGGCCCACGATGGGCCGAAGTCCCGCTGCCGTCATGCCTATCCCACCGGCGTGAATCAAACCACCTACCTTACCGACGGGACTAGGCGGCGAGGGCGGGCTCCGGGGTCCTGGGGGGTGCGCGGGGCAATCTGGCCCCAGGGGGGTGCCCCCACGGTGGCCTGGCCCGCGATTAGGGCCCACTGATCTGCGGGCGGGCCTGTGCCGTGGGTGCGGGCGGGCCTGTGCCGTGGGGGCACTCTTTTCCCTCCGCCTCGGCCACAGCCTCCGCGATGGCCAATGCGTAAGAGACACCTCCCCCCATGCGCATGCACGGGGATGACGTCAGCGGCCGCTGACGCTCCCGCGCATGCGTGGTCTTCCGCCGTCCGGCGAAGTCCTTTCGGCCCCGGCTGGCATGGCGCCAAAGGCCTTTCCCGCCGGCTGGCAGCACGCCAACCACTCCGGCGCGGGCCTAGCCTCTCACGGTGAGTGCGTGGCCCCTAAAGGTGCGGAGAAATCCACACCTTTGGGGCGGCCCGACGCTGGAGTGGTTCACGCCACTCCATCCCGCTGGGACCCCCTGCCCCGCCGGTTAGGGGAGAAACCCGGCCTTAACATGTGAAAAATTGTTGGAATGTCAGTGCAATAAGACGTGAATCTGTCTTTCCTTCAGTTGCAGATTTGCCAACACCCAATCAGTTTAATTCTAGAGGGGGAAAAAGCACAATGGTGTATTTTTAGCAGTGATAGATTTAACTTTTTTGTGAAGGAACTGTGGGCACTGGAGTTGGGACCATTTTTCCTGAAGGATTCGGGGAATGGCATTCCAGCCAATTGTTAGAATATGTTGTTGTACTTCCTTGTTTTATGTTTTTGAAGCAAAAAAAATAATGACTTGTATATATGTTAGATCGGCAGACGAGTTTGCCAACAGTTTGAACACATTCCAGAAATACAGAAAACTGTGGCATTCTTTCTGGATAGGATTTCAAAAAGCTGACTACATCGACGTTAGTGGCAGTTGAAAACTATGCAGTGCGAGGTTGGAACAGGATTTGCATTAAGTGAAATGTTTAGCAGTGGCCCACTGCAAATATAATGGTCTGCATTATGTATCGAGTGTTTAATTTGGAAAGGGGATAAAATGTTCTTATCATCTTTCATCTCAAAAAGGGCCGTAAAGCGCCAAACACTGCCTGGCAGATCTCCCAAAGGGAAATAAGCATCTAAACATTGCTTCATACTAATCTTCTTCAGTCTCTCAATATGAATATTGTAGTGATCTGCACATCTGTATGGACACAAGGGGTTAATGTAAATGCACTACAACTAAGCAATCACTAGAGATGTATAAATAGACAGATGGAAGCCAGGATCTCACTCTTCACAGGAACAGCAGCTAGTGACCAGCAGCATACAAAGACAACTCAGCACAGGTGTAGATAATCATAAGTACTTCTTAATCAATCATGTTCATGTAACATCTAGTTTAAGCTCTGGAGAGAGAATGAACTTACTCAATCAAGCATTTGCTTCAACTGGATATCTATGAGCATTATTCGAACAGAAGAAATAATATAAATATAGTGGGGTAAATTTACTGTCATGTGAGAGTACCTTTAAGACATGGATGTTTAAACAATGTACCTTTAAGAAAACAGTGATGTCAGAGAGTGGGTGGAGCTGAGCCGTTCAGCCATTTTGAAGTTTCAGTTTGAAAAAGCAGCTTGTGTGTGTCTGTGTGTTTCCGGAGAGCTGCAGTTTGAAAAAGCAGCTTGTGTGTGTCTGTGTGTTTCCAGAGAGCTGCAGTTTGGAGGAAAAGAGCTTGGGGAGTGTCTGTGTTTTGCAATGAGCTGGATTTGCTGTGATCTCTGCCATGAAAGACTATCTCTGGATCATTTGGGTGATTTAAACTCATAATAGTAAAGCCTTTAACCTGATGCGATACTGTTTAAAGGTGTTAAGTCTCTTGGAAGTTTGAAGGAACATTTTGAGGAATTATTTACTGTTGTAATATTTTCGGAGTTATCTTTGAAGTAAGGGGTGTTAAGAGATCCAATGTTTATTTAAGATGAGTTAAGTTGAGTTCATGGAATAAACATGGTTTTGTGTTTAAAAACCCACGTGTCCATAATTGTAATCCCACCCCTAGGGAACAAGCCGTGTGTTAGGAAAAGCAACAATTACATTAAAGGGGGAGGTTGGTGGAACTCCATGATACATTTTGGGGTTCTGAAAACGCCATAACATTACTGTGCTCTCAGCACAGAACCATGTTTGAAGACCTCATGGGTTGGAGATGTCCATTCAATGGTCTCTGCTCCCTTGTGCACAGCTTCCCTGTCGAATCATTGGATCAGTAATTTACCCTCTGTAATGAGTAGGGCAGAATCATGAGAGTCTTTCTCTGAAAAGTTTAGATGATGCCTTCACTTAAAAGGGCACACCTGTGCCAGCTTTGTCTACAAAGGGAAAGAATGCCAGGATGGCCGTCACATATAGGCAGCACGGTAGCATAGTGGTTAGCACAATTGCTTCACAGCTCCAGGGTCCTAGGTTCGATTCCTGGCTTGGGTCACTGTCTGTGCGGAGTCTGCACGTTCTCCCCGTGTGTGCGTGTGTTTCCTCCGGGTGCTCCGGTTTCCTCCCACAGTCCAAAGCTGTGCAGGTTAGGTGGATTGGCCATGATAAATTGCCCTTAGTGTCCAAAATTGCCCTCAGTGTTGGGTGGGGTTACTGGGTTATGGGATAGGGTGGAGGTGTGGTCTTGGGTAGGGTGCTCTTTCCAAGAGCCGGTGCAGACTCGATGGGCCGAATGGCCTCCTTCTGCACTGTAAATTCTATGTAAAAAAAAAACTAAGTTCGCCAAACTTGAACTTGTGTTGTTTTGAAATTACAGTGGATGCAATCTACCTGCCACGTCGCACCTGGCGAGAGAACAAGTGGGCCGGTTAGATAGTGGGAGAGGCCTAAATCAGGAACCGCTCCAGGCGTGACCGATTTCCGATGTAGCCGGCCTGCTCCCGTTGGCAAGATGTGAATCCTGCCGCTGTGTGGCATGAAACCAATAATAACCAATTGAGACCAATCTCCATCCCATTAACGGTAAGGAGCCGCTATCGAATGGCCTCCCGTGAACTAACCATCTCCGCAGCGAGCGGTCACGCGGGCGACGGAAGAGGGCAAATGGGGGAGGGGGCTGCAGATCGACCTGCGGCGTGGAATAATGTGACAGGCCCCACATGTTTCTGGTGCAATGTATGTTTAATGGTGTACCACCGTGACCCTAGCTGTCCCTAGCTCCAGATAGTGCTGCCCACCCCCTTCCCCCCTCCAGTGCCCCACGGCGATCCTCAATCTTCCTTGCCCTCCGAGCTTTATCGCTACATCCAGATGTTTCTCCAGGATACATATCAGAGCTGGAGCCAGCCTGCTGCGTTTCATGGCCTGTGGCCCTTGACGGGTGTCCTCTGGAGAGCTTGGGGCCGAATGGCCCCTGCCGATGTGCCGGGGTGCATGCCTTGCCGTGCCAACCTGTTCTGCACGTTGACCCCAAGACGCGCCGTTGGGAGGGCTGGTGACCGATATCGTATCCCTGGAAGGTGGCCCCAGGTCAGCCTCCAGCACTCCTTCCTCCTAGTCGGTGCCTGTATATCTCTGGGGTCACCTCGGAATGGATGGGCAGCTAGATTGAGTTCCAGCTGCCCCTGTGTCATCTGGCTCTGCCAGTCCCCAATGTCTTCACCATGGTGTCAATGCCCTTCTGTGAGCGGTCATGCTCTGCAGTGCCTTGCCAATGTCTGTCTGCATCTGGAACGTGGTCGCCACCCTGGCAGTGTTGACCTCGGTTTCACGTATTGCTGGCGCCATCTCCTGCACCCGTAGCCTTTGGGACTCCTCCAATCGACTATGGACCCACTGGAGCGTAGCTGACATTCTCCACTGAACCTCACCGCTGCACCCTATCGACTGTATCAACTCTGGGATAGCCTGGTCCAGAGACTCGACATCTGACTGGGACTCAGCTGGATCCGGGGATCCAGCAGACCTCTGACTGCTTTCCCCCCTGGATGTTCCTGCATCGACCCGATGTGCATCTGCTACTGTATGGTACTCACCAGACTGTGCCCCAGACACCACTACTTTCGCCCACTAAGGTGTGTGTCTCTCAGCTGTAACATGGTGATGGTGACATCCTCGGAGCTCTCCTCCGAGGTGTTCTCATGGGAAGTGGGGGGTGGGGGGGGTGGGGGGGGGAGATGGGCCGATGGGCCGGGGCACCCCGGATGGGCCGGGTTGTGATCCTGCGGGAGAATGGACATGTGGTCAGTGAGAGGGAAGTATCATCATGCTGGCATGAACGACTCACGTGTGACAGGTCACCTGGGTGGGAGCCAGTGGCATAAGTGAAGCTTAACGTCGGTGACTGATCTGTCCTTGGCCACCCCAACAACTTCCAGGGCCCATTCCTTGGAGTGATGAGGACCCTGATGTTCAGCACCCAGTCACCCATCTGGGCCCTTTCCCATCTGTTGTGGGCCAACTTCTCCTGCTGGGACAGAGAGAGGGCATTGTAAGCCGCACGCTTCAGGCATCAGGGGTGGGGGGGGTGGGTGGCATGGTGCGGAATAGGCGTGGGCACTGTCTCTGGTCATGGGTGAGATGTGTTGGTGGATGCCAGGGTGTGATGGGGCACCTGACGGTATTGAGCAGGCAGGAGCAGGTGCGGGGTCGTTGGGGGAGCACTCAGGGATAGCAGACGGAACCGGAGCCAGGAGGATGGTGCCAACGCACCCATGTGGCCCGGTGAAGATCGTGAGCTACTTGCGGCACTGGGTGGCAGTCCTCCTTGTTACACTCCCCGAGCTGACGACCCCTGCCACTGCCTACCAGGGGGCACTGGCTGCAATGTGGCTGACCCACCGAAACCCTCAGGGGAACATGGTGTCCCATCTTGACTCCATCGTCTGGCCAGGTTGGCATCCCCGAATCGTGGAGCTGGTCTGCGCGGTGGCATGGCTGCCTGCTGTCTGGGGTTTGCTCTGCGGGAACAGTCTAGGTGCTGCTCCCTCTCCTTAGTGGGGAGCTGTCGAGGGCAGTGCAAGCGAATCAGCAGGCGGGACAGTCAGTTGTGGCCTCACACCTGTGGGGCCTCCTTTATTGGCCTCATCAACGTTAGACACCGGTGATGGCCTCGCCGGGTCGGCTGTCAGGTAACCCCTGGCATTTTCAGCTCGCTACCTGTTGCACAATCAATTACTCACGAGTCGAGAAGTGATGAAGTCAATCGAGGCTTTATTAAGCAAGACTTGTTCCCCAGCAGCTCAGTTACAGAATGCGGCTGCTGGGAGAACCCGGGCTCTTATACTCCGCCTTACTGGGTGGAGCCAGCAGGCGGCAGATCCAATCAGGACCCAGTGTCTGTCTACCAGTAGCCTCTCGGCATCACAGGCACCGTACTACCCCTAATACATAGCACCACATTCACCCCTTGTTAAAAAGGAACCCAGCGGGGTGGTGGGTCACATGGTGGTAGGGGTTTACAAAGCTGGTCCTGGAATTATCTTCATAAAGTGGCTATACCTTGATCTCAACAGTTAACTATTTACAGATTTTGGCTGACTTATTGACAGATTTTTGTTTTGTCACCCGGATTCCACGGGTCGAGTGGGTGCCCTGGTCATCCTTGTCGATCGTCTCAGCCCCGGTGGTAGTGCAGGTGCTGGCTCGGGCACTATCGTCTCTGGGAGCGTTGCGCTGTTTGTTCCTGTTTCACTACTCCGGGCGGGCACGGGAGGAGGACCGATCCACCCGGGAAGGGAGCGGCCGTGGGGTGTGCCGGCAGGAGGGAGGGGGTGATTGGTGTTGGGGGGGTGTGTGTGGTTCCAGCGGGCGCACAGGTCCCGCAGGGAGACCGTGACCTGTCGGCCGTCGGGGTAAGCCACGTAGGTGTACTGAGAGTTTGCATGGAGAAGAAGAACCCTCTCGACCAACGGGTCCGATTTGTGCGCCTGCACATGCTTTCGGAGCAAGATGGGTCCTGGGGCTGCCAGCCAGGTCGGCAGCGACGTTCCGGGGGAAGACAAGGAGGCACTCGTGAGGCGTTTCATTAGTTGTGGTACACAGCAGTGACCAGATGGAGTGGAGGGCATCCGGGAGGACTTCCTGCCAACGGGAAACTGGGAGACTTCTGGACCGTAGGGCCAGTAGGGCGGTCTTCCAGACCGTACCGTTCTCCCTCTCTACCTGACCGTTCCCCCGGGGGTTGTAACTGGTCGTCCTGCTCGAGGCTATGCCCTTGCTGAGCAGGAATTGACGCAGTTCGTCGCTCATGAAGGAGGACACCCTGTCGCTATGGATGTACGCGGGGAAACTGAACAGTGTAAAGATGGTGCAGAGGTCTTTAATGACCGTGTCCGCGGTCATGTCGGGGCAGGGGATGGCGAAGGGGAAACGGGAGTATTCGTCCACCACATTTAGGAAGTACGCGTTGCAGTCGGTGGAGGGGAGGGGGCCTTTGAAATCCAGACTGAGGCGCTCAAAGGGACGGGAAGCCTTTATCAGGTGCGCTCTATCTGGCCTGAAAAAGTGCGGCTTGCACTCTGCGCAGATTTGGCAGTTCCTGGTGGCTGTTCAGACCTCCTCAACAGAGTAGGGGAGGTTGCGGGTCTTCACAAAGTGGTAGAATCGAGTGACCCCCGGATGGCAGAGGTCCTCGTGGAGGGCTTGGAGATGGTCTACTTGTGCGTTGGCACATATGCCGCGGGATAGGGCATCGGACGGCTCGTTCAGCTTTCCGGGACGATACAAGATCTCATAGTTATAGGTGGAGAGCTCGATCCTCCACCTCAAGATCTTGTCGTTCTTGATTTTGCCCTGCTGTGCATTATCGAACATGAAGGCTACCGACCGTTGGTCAGTGAGGAGAGTGAATCTCCTGTCAGCCAGGTAATGTCGCACAGCTTCCGATATGGCTTGGGCTTCCTTTTCCACTGAGGAGTGGCGGATTTCTGAGGCGTGGAGGGTACGGGAGAAAAAGGCCACGGGTCTGTCCGCTTGGTTGAGAGTGGCCGCCAGAGCTACGTCGGATGTGTCGCTCTCGACTTGGAAGGGGAGGGACTCATCGATTGCGTGCATCGTGGCCTTTGCGATATCCGCTTTGATGCGGCTGAAGGTCTGTCGGGCCTCTGTCGACAGGGGGAAGGTAGTGGACTGAATTAACGGGCGGGCCTTGTCTGCGTATTGGGGAACCCACTGGGCGTAATCCGAGAAGAAGCCTAGGCAGCGTTTCAGGGCTTTGGAGCAGTGGGGGAGGGGAAATTCCATAAGGGGGCGCATGCGTTCAGGGTCGGGGCCTATCACTCCATTACGCACTACGTAGCCGAGGATGGCTAGACGGTTGGTGCTAAACACGCATTTTTCCTCGTTATAGGTGAGGTTCAGGGCGTTAGCGGTCTGGAGGAATTTGCGGAGGTTGGCGTTGTGGTCCTGCTGGTCATGGCCGCAGATGGTTACATTGTCGAGGTACGGGAACGTGGCCCGCAAACCGTGCTGGTCAACCTTTCGGTCCATCTCCCGTTGGAAGACCGAGACTCCATTAGTGACGCCAAATGGGACCTTTAAAAAGTGGTAGAGCCGCCCGTCTGCCTCGAAGGCCATGTACTTGCGGTCACTCGGGCGGATGGGAAGCTGGTGGTATGCGGACTTAAGGTCCACGGTGGAAAAAACCTTGTACTGTGCAATCCGATTGACCATGTCGGATATGCGGGGGAGAGGGTACACATCTAGCTGCGTGTACCTGTTGATGGTTTGACTATAGTCTACGACCATCCTCTGCTTCTCCCCGGTCTTTACAACTACCACCTGGGCTCTCCAGGGACTATTGCTGGCCTGGATTATGCCTTCCTTCAGCAGCCGCTGGACTTCAGACCGGATAAACGTTCGATCCTGGGTGCTGTCCCGTCTGCTCCTAGTGGCGACGAGTTTGCAATCCGGGGCGAGGTTCGCAAACAAGGAAGGCGGTTCAACCTTGAGGGTCGCGAGGCTGCAGATTGTGAGAGGGGGTATAGGGTCGCCGAATTGGAACGTTAGGCTCTGGAGGTTACATTGGAAATCTAACCCTCGGAGAGTGGGAGCGCAGAGGAGGGGAAGGACATAAAGCCGATAATTCTTAAACTCCCTCCCTTGCACTGTTGGGTTCGCGATGCAGAACCCTTTGATTTCTACGGAATGGGATCTCGCTGCCAGGAAAATCTTTTGGGTGCTCGGACGAATGGAAAGAAAACAGCGTCTTACCGTATCCGGATGGGTAAAACTTCCCGTGCTCCCAGAGTCGATCAGACATGGCGTTTCGTACCCGTTGACCAGCACCGTTGTTGTTGCCGTTTGGAGCGTCCGGGGCCGCGACTGGTCCAGGGTCACCGAAGCCAGTCGTGGTTGTTGCATCGGGGCGTTTTCTTCAGACCCCGTGGAGCCGTCTATGCTGGGGTCCTTGGCTATCAGCCAAGATGGCGGCGTCCATGGATCGCACGCGGTCGGGGGCGGACAAAATGGCCGTGCCCATGGATCGCACGTGGCCGGGGGGTCACAAAATGGTGGCGCCCATCCTCCCCGTGTGGCGTCCGGGACCCAAAATGGCGGCGCCCGCACATGGATCGTTGGGGGGGTTGAGTCTGCTGTCCCCGTTCTCCCCCGGAGATTGCCGCGACCCCCCGGGACTGGCACACCGCTGAGTAGTGCCCCTTTTTGCCGCAACTTTTACAGATGGCCGAGCGGGCCGGGCAGCGCTGCCGGGGGTGTTTCGACTGCCCGCAAAAATAGCAGCGGGGCCCACCCGGGTGGTCTCGTGCCCTGGCCGCGCAGGCTTGCGGAGGGGTGGGGGGTGCCGGGGAGTCGGTCGCAACGGGGGTCCACGGTGCCCAAGGGGCTGCCGCGCAGTCGGGGCCGTAGGCGCGGGCATTTTGTGATGCCACGTCGAAGGAGGCCACAAGGGCCTGTGCCTCTGTGAGCCCTAATGAGTCTCTCTCCAGCAGTCGCTGGCGAATTTGGGAAGAAGTCATGCCTGCCACAAAAGCATCCCTGATTAGGAGCTCCGTATGTTCGTTTGCGCTCACCGATGGGCAGTTGCAGTTCCTTCCCAATATCAGCAGCACGCTGTAGAACTCGTCCAGCGATTCTCTGGGGATTTGCCTTCTCATCGCGAGTTGGTGGCGTGCATAGACTTGGATTTCGGGCTGAATGTAGACCCCTTTCAGCATGGTGAGCGCCGTCGGGAAATCCTCCGCGTCTTCGCTGAGCGTGTAGATCTCCGGGCTCACCCTGGAATGCAGGACCTGCATTTTCTGGTCTTCTGTGGTCCGACCGGGGGCCATTCGGAGGTATCCTTCGAAGCACGCTAGCCAGTGTTTAAATACTGCCGCTGAGCTTGCTGCATGGGGGCTGATTCGCAGACACTCCGGGGCGATCCGGAGCTCCATCGTCTTTTTAAGTCTGCTTGATAAATTGTGGCACAATCAATTACTCACGAGTCAAGAAGTGATGAAGTCAATCGAGGCTTTATTAAGCAAGACTTGTTCCCCAGCAGCTCAGTTACAGAATGCGGCTGCTGGGAGAACCCGGGCTCTTATACTCCGCCTTACTGGGTGGAGCCAGCAGGCGGCAGATCTAATCAGGACCCAGTGTCTGTCTACCAATAGCCTCTCGGCATCACAGGTACCGTACTACCCCTAATACATACCACCACACTACCACACTTGGCATCACATCACTTCAATAGAAAGGAAAATCAGTTGGGGTGCAAAGCAGTTTGCCAATTTGCTGCTGATCATTTACACTACCACCAAAGAACTAGTTCATCCTCAATGTATCTACATTTCCCAGATCTCGATCTTTATAATAGCAGTATTATATTGACAGAAGTCCTTCAAATCGTGCGATCATATCATAAAATGAAAATAATCTGAACTTTTTTAATGTTGGAATAAGGAGAAAGTTTTACAAAGAACAATTTATATCCTGTAATCTGATTGAATCTTATGTGGTACTGCCTATTGCTGCTTTTGGCTCACTCTGCAAATATATGAGGAGAGTCTTCTGTTTGATTGCCAAAGGTGGAAGCATTACGCTGTGGGACTATAGGCTATCTCCAGCTGCTGCGTTTCAGTCGAAGTTTCATTAAACATGCGATTGTTTTGAATCGGCCTTTCACAGTATAGGACCACTCGGAGAGAAAGCTTTTATGATGTTCACACTCAGCTCTCCTGAAGAACTATTTAATACATCGGCATAGACCAGAAACAGAAATATTTACAGTCAGCAAATGCACAGGAACTCAGGTTGTATATTTAATCAGGCAAGTGGATGAACAGTAAATCAGTGATTTAAACAGCTTGCAATATTAATAACCTGCTTCCCTAATACAGCATGAAGATACTGAATGACTAAATGTGTACATTTCCCTACAATTTGTGACCTATAGTTATTCATCATTATGCAGTGTAAGTGTGACACCGCAGTGAATTAAATTGCATTCAATTACTTTCATTGATGTCTTCCTGATTTAACTGGATGCTGAAAGACCACAGTGCACAAAGGGAGCTGGATATTTCTAATACACATTGGGCCGAAACATTATAGGCGGTGAATGTAAGCATGCTGGGCTGGCAGCCAATTATCATTTCCTTGGGGACCCTCCCGCTGACGTACCACTATCCTCCTGTAGGCGATCGTCTTAATCTGTTCTTCTCAGGGAAGGGGTGGGGGGGGGGAGGGGGTGGAGCGAGAATAACAGCTGCTGAAAACCGACAGTCATTTCCAGATAAAATTCGGCTCTGCTGGCATAATATTAACCATTGGCATGAATGGTCAGTTCTTGCAGAGGCAGTCGTGAGATTGTCAATCGTGAGATCCTCCACTAAAAAGCATGAGCCACCTGAGTGCTGGACTGGTCGGAGGCTGCCCTCGAATTACAGCCCCATAAGGTGTCCCGCATAATAATGGTCTGCTGTGCCCTCCACAACTTGGCACTGTGGAGGGAGACCACCTAGACCGGGAGGAGATGGAGGAGCATCACATGTCCTTGAGGAGGAGGTGGAGGACGGCGACAAGTGGAAACCCGTGGAAGAGGAGGAGGAGGAAAGACCTCGGACCATAGCCAGGACCCGCATAGACCATCAGGCGAGGGATTCTCTAATAGCCTCTAGGTTCGGGGACAAGCGGACTCGGGGTTGAGGAGATGTCCAACCGTGGAGACTGTGATCTCACCATTAATGTGGTCATGATGTAGAGATGCCGGCGTTGGACTGGAGTGGGCTCAGTAAGAAGTCTTACAACACCAGGTTAAAGTCCAACATGTTTGATTTGAATCACTAGCTTTCGGACCATTAATGTGGTGCCAGTGGTAGGTTTCTGTGATGATGCTCGATTCCATGCGCAGCGTGCCAAAACCAGTGGCCGGACTCTGCAGGAGAATGATGATGACGTGCGTTATGGAGTGAGCGATGCTCCTCACTTCCTCAGCGATATATCTGACTCCTGCCTGACAGAGAGATAAACACATCTTGCCAAGATAAAGCCTTACCATGGGGTTAAAGACATTAGACTTTTGAGGTTAGGGATTCTGTGCGTTCCTCCAATTAATCTCTGGGGTGAGTCAGCCTCTCTGCACTTTGTCAGCCCATGGCATCCTCATCACTGGAGAAGAGTGGCTGAAATGAGAGGCCTGAGCGTTGATGCCGGAGTTGTGGAGGTGTGTGTGTGGGGGGGGCGGGGGGGGGGGGGGCGTGCGGAGGGGCGGGGGGTAGGTGGGGGGGGGTGCAGAAGCAGCAGTATGTCTTCACTGAGTCATCAGAGTGAGAGGTGGGGAGACAGAGCGCTGCCACACTTGCACTGCACAGGGCTAAAGGGCCAAGTATGCGTGGGGGTTCGCGGAGCATGGCGCTGTGAAATGACAGGGAGGAGAATCTGCTGGTGAACAAAGTGATCGTTATTTACATGTACGTAATTACACTGGTGACTTAATTAGAGCCTCTGCTCACCCGTACTCCCCAGGTGTCTGCAGTTGAATTCACTTCCTATCCTTCACACTCTCTAGGTGTTTCCCCAGGAGCCACAGCTGAGGTTGAGGCTGTCTGCAGCTTTCCACGCCCTGTTGCCTGAGATGACTTTGTTCGGCATCCCCTGGGGTCTGGACCTTGAGGGTTTAGGCATACTTTCGAGCAGCACGAGTGTTGCCGCGTTGCCCTCTTTGGTGTTCGGGGCTGGAGGTGTGTCGCTCACAGGTCAGGGGCGGGATTCTCCGCAATCGGCGCGATGTCCGTCGACTGGCACGGCGCGATTCCCGCCCCCGCCGAATCTCTGGTGGCGGAGAATTCGGGACACGGCGGGGGCAGGATTCACGCCAGCCCTCGGCGATTCTCCGACCCGGTGGGGGGTCGGAGAATCGCGCCCATGGTGTGTCAGGTGGGCTGGACATACCAGGGGTCCCCTAGGTGCGGGGCCCCAGGTTGCGTTTCTGCCAATATTTTCCCTTTGGGTGCCCATACCCCACTGTGCTCCTTTATGGGATAGAGGGGCAGATGCAGTAAGATCAAGAAGCCCGCCATCCTCTGGCATTGACACTTGTGGATTCCCACCAGTGTTGCACCGTGTAGTTGAAGCCCTGCTCCATGGAACTCATGCCCTCAGCCATGGAAGTCACGAGTTGAGTAATGGAGCAGACATCCCCAACATGGTGTGCACATTCTGCAGCAAAGTCTCCACTGCGGATGCCACCCTCGCAGTGTTGGCCTTGTTGCATTTCATTGACGGCACCTATCTCCTCAGCCAGGAGGCGATTGGACTCCTCCAGTGGGTCTTTCAGTCTGAGGATGGATGCTGTCGCCACTTCCTGATTCTTGTGACTCTGCTCGGGGACAACCAGGCTCAGGGACAAATCAACGGTCAGGGGCTCAGTCATGTCCTAAGCTCCAGCATCCCTCTGAGTGTTGGATCCCTGGGCTGTCTCTATCTCCACCTGCTGTGGATCGTCAGTTGTGAGCGACCCAGAAGCCTGCCGACTACACAATCCCACCGAGTGTGAGTACCTGCACTGGTGAAAGGTGCGGGTGACAAATATATAAAAATATATATTTTTATTCAAGGCTTTTTACATACATACATTGATAAAAATATCAGAAGACCAAAACATCAACATGAACAGAAATCACAAGCCCCAATCGCCCTTGATACTAAGCCCCTACCCCATCCCGCCTTCCCAACGTTTTCCCCCTTATCCCCGGCGCCCCCCCTCCCACTGACCCCTCAATCCACCTTGAAGAAATCAATGAACGGCTTCCGTCTCCGGGTGAACCTCCCTTCCGACCCCCGCCAGGTTGCTCATCAAAACCCCCACCTTCGGCGGCTCCGAGTCCCACCAACACAACAAGGTCCGTCTCCAGGCAATCAGGGAGGCAAAGGATAATACATCAGCCTCTCTCCCCACCTGGACTCACGGATCTCCGGCACCTTGAATATCGCCACCTCCAAACCCGAGGCCAACCCTACCCCCAGAATTTCGAAAGTAATGCCCGAGACCCCGAGCCAGAAGGCCCTCAGCTTTGGACAGGCCCAAAACATGTGGATGTGATTTGCCCTATGCACCACTTTAAATTGGATGAGGCTTAACCTCAGACATGACGAGGGCACTTTCATACTTCCACATCCCGGTCCCTAACTCCTCCTCCCAATTGTGCTTAACCTCCTCCACCAGAGCGCCCTCTCTCTCCATAAATTCACTGTAAATATCCAACACCCTCCCTGATATCATCTTCCACAACCACTTCCCTGCAACACCGGAGGTGGCAGCCCCGGGAAGGATGGCACCATTCTCCTCACAAATTCCCTCACCTGCAGGTACCTGAAACCATGCCCTTTGGGCAACTCATACATTTCCTCCAACTCCTCCAAACCTGTGAACTTGCCCCCTATAAACAAGTTCCTGAACTACTCTATCCCCACCTGCCTCCACCCCCGGAACCTCGCATCCAGCCCCGCCGACACAAAGCCATGTCACATATCGGCACCCACAACGCCATGCCCTCCAACCCAAAATGCTGCATGCACTGGCTTCACACCCATAAGGCTGGCACCACCATTGAGTTCACGGAATACCAGCGAGGACGGAAGGGGCGTAAACAGCAGTGCCCTCTAACTCATCCTCCTCCAAGGCGCCGCCTCCATCCACCCCGACACCGACCTGTCCTCCACAGCCCATTTCTTCACCATTGCTCTGTTTGCCGCCCAGTAATATTTCATCAAATTTGGCAACGCCAGCCCCCCACACCCCCTCTCCAAAAAAACACCCTCCTCACCCGCGGGGTCTTCCTCACCCAAACAAACCTCAAATTAACCCGGCTACCTCCCTAAAAAAGGAGTTGGGGACAAAGATGGGGAGATTCTGCTCTACAAGCAAGAACCTGGGCAGCACTGTCATTTTAACCATCTGCACGCGCCTGACCAGTGACAGTGGCAGTACATCCCACCTCCTGAAATACGCCTTCATTCCCTGAACCAATCGTGCCAAGTTCAATATGTGTAGCTGGGCACGTCTCTGCACCACCTGAATTCCTAAATAGCAAAAGCTCATCCCCACCACCCAGAGTGGCAACTCCCCTAACCTCCTCTCCTACCCCCTTACATTAATAGGGAAGCACAGTACGAAGTCTTACAACACCAGGTTAAAGTCCAACAGGTTTGTTTCGATGTCACTAGCTTTCGGAGCGCTGCTCCTTCCTCAGGTGAATGAAGAGGTCTGTTCCAGAAACACATATATAGACAAATTCAAAGATGCCAAACAATGCTTGGAATGCGAGCATTAGCAGGTGATTAAATCTTTACAGATCCAGAGATGGGGTAACCCCAGGTTAAAGCGGTGTGAATTGTCTCCAGCCAGGACAGTTGGTAGGATTTCGCAGGCCAGATGGTGGGGGATGAATGTAATGTGACATGAATCCCAGGTCCCGGTTGAGGCCGCACTCATGTGTGCGGAACTTGGCTATAAGTTTCTGCTCGGCGATTCTGCGTTGTCGCGGGTCCTGAAGGCCGCCTTGGAGAACGCTTACCCGGAGATCAGAGGCTGAATGCCCTTGACTGCTGAAGTGTTCCCCGACTGGAAGGGAACATTCCTGCCTGGTGATTGTTGCGCGATGTCCGTTCATTCGTTGTCGCAGCGTCTGCATGGTCTCGCCAATGTACCACGCTTCGGGACATCCTTTCCTGCAGCGTATGAGGTAGACAACGTTGGCCGAGTCGCACGAGTATGTACCGCGTACCTGGTGGGTGGTGTTCTCACGTGTAATAGTGGTATCCATGTCGATGATCTGGCACGTCTTGCAGAGATTGCCATGACAGGGTTGTGTGGTGTCGTGGTCACTGTTCTGAAGACTGGGTAGTTTGCTGCACACAATGGTTCGTTTGAGGTTGCGCAGTTGTTTGAAGGCAAGTAGTGCGGGTGTGGGGATGACCTTGGCAAGATGTTCATCGTCATCAATGACGTGTTGAAGGCTGTGAAGAAGATGGCGTAGTTTCTCCGCTCCGGGGAAGTACTGGACGACGAAGGGTATTCTGTCGGTTGTGTCCCATGTTTGTCTTCTGAAGAGGTCGGTCCGGTTTTTCGCTGTGGCGCGTTGGAACTGTCGATCGATGAGTCGAGTGCCATATCCCGTTCGTACGAGGGCATCTTTCAACGTCTGTAGATGTCTGTTACGCTCCTCCTCGTCTGAGCAGATCCTGTGTATACGGAGCGCTTGTCCATAGGGGATGGCTTCTTTAATGTGTTTAGGGTGGAAGCTGGAGAAGTGGAGCATCATGAGGTTATCCGTGGGTTTGCGGTAAAGCGAAGTGCTGAGGTGACCGTCCTTGATGGAGACGAGTGTGTCCAAGAATGCAACTGATTTTGGAGAGTAGTCCATGGTGAGTCTGATGGTTGGATGGAACTTATTAATGTCATCGTGTAGTCGTTTCAGTGATTCTTCGCCATGGGTCCAAAGGAAAAAAATATCATCGATGTATCTGGTGTATAACATCGGTTGAAGGTCCTGTGCGGTGAGTAGGTCCTGTTCAAACTTGTGCATGAAGATGTTGGCGTATTGGGGTGCGAATTTGGTCCCCATGGCTGTTCCGTGCGTCTGGATGAAGAACTTGTTGTCGAAGGTGAAGACGTTGTGATCCAGAATGAAGCGGATGAGTAGCAGAATTGTGTCTGGAGATTGGCAGTTGTCGGTGTTGAGTACGGAGGCTGTTGCAGCAATGCCGTCGTCATGGGGGATGCTGGTATAGAGTGCCGAGACGTCCATTGTGACGAGGAATGTTCCTGGTTCAACTGGTCCATGGGTGCTGAGTTTCTGTAGGAAGTCCGTCGTGTCGCGACAGAAGCTGGGTGTACCTTGTACGATGGGTTTCAAGATGCCCTCGATGTAGCCAGAGAGGTTCTCACACAGGGTCCCATTGCCTGAAACGATAGGGCGGCCTGGTGTGTTGGCCTTATGTATTTTTGGGAGGCAGTAGAGATCTCCAATGCGGGGAGTACATGGGATGAGAGCACGTAGGGTGCTCTGAAGATCTGGTTCCAAGGTCTTGATCAGTCTGTTAAGTTGGCGGATGTGTTCCTTGGTCGGATCTGCGGGTAACTGTCTGTAGTGTTCTTGGTTGTTCAGTTGTCGGTATACTTCTTTGCAGTAGTCCGTTCTGTTCAGTACGACAGTCCTTTGTCTACTGGTTTGATGACGATGCTGTGGTTGGTCTTGAGAGCGCGGATGGCATTGCGTTGTGCTTGGGTGACGTTCGGGGTTGTCTTGTGAATGCGACTGATGAATCTGGCATTGACGCGACTCCTGACGGCTTGAGCATACATGTCGAGTCTAAGGCAGCGGCCTTCCGGAGGGGACCAATTCGACTCTTTCCTCTTCGGTTGCCGCACCGCAGATCTCTCGGTCTGCTGTTCCGGTTCATTGGTAGTCTGCTTGGGTTCGCTGTTGGCCTCTTGGGGTCTGTGGAAGAATTCCCGGAGCCTCATTCGCCTGATGAATTCCTCCGTGTCTGCCGCGAGACTGATGGGGTCCATTTTGGTGGTGGTGCAGAAATTAAGCCCTCTGCTGAGGACTTTGATTTTGTCTGGTTGAAGGGTGTAGTCTGACAAGTTGACAATAGATTTCCCTGTATTGTTTTCTACTGTGACACCGGGGGTGGCTTGGTTGCTGCCGGTGGTGATGCCAAGTTTCTCAAGCTTTCTGTTCTTGGTATGCATATAGGTGGCATAGTATTGTTGTCTCATCTGTTTGGCGGTGTTCCGCAGCTGGTCTGCTGCGCCCTGAGCGCAAGTTGAGAATATGGCCTCTATCTTGGTTTCCAGGTTGCGTCGTCTGCTGTAGAGCTGGCGGACGAGGTGGTTGAGGAGTGTGAGAGAGGTGCGACGGCAGAGTCTCTCAGCGAAGTCTGTGTTGTAGGTCGACTTGAGTGGGTTTGTGATCTGTAGCCCTTTCGGGATCTTGTCTGCTTTCTTGCATCTTTGTAGAAACTTAATGTCAGTGTCTATATGCGCGATCTTCCTGGAGATCCTCTCCACTTTGAGCCGGCAGTTTGCGGTGTCGATGGTAGTCGAAATCTCCCCACCTGTATCCTCGCAGGACAAAATCTAGCACAACCAGCGTTAGAAGGCACAGCCATCCGAAGTCTTGCGGGAGCTCCGCATCCTCACCCCTCCATGAGGAAATAGAACTTGAGCTGGCTGGGGAAGACCAGGACCATGCCTGTGCGATGGAGAAGTGGGGCAGCAAACAAAAGTGAGAACCCTATGGACGCACAGTCATTCTTCAAACCTCACGTGAGTAAACATCTCGCATCATTTACCCATCCCCCCCCCCCCCCCACTCCCCCCCCCCCTTGATGTACTAATGCCACCTCCCTTCCTTTGCAGGACAATCAGGAGAGCAATTCGCATCATCCTCACACACCCCCTCGCTCCGAAAGCTAGTGACATCGAAACAAACCTGTTGGACTTTAACCTGGTGTTGTAAGACTTCGTACTGTGCTCACCCCAGTCCAACGCCGGCATCTCCACATCATTAATAGGGAACACCTTGCTCTTCCCCATGTTCAATTTATAGCCTGAAAACCGGCCAAATTCCCTCAGGATCTCCATGATCCATTCAAAACTGCCCACCGGGTACAAAATGTAAAGCAGCAGGACGCCCACATACAGCAAAACGCTGTGCTCAGCGACCACCACTCCCTCCCCCACCCCACCCCCGCTCAATCCCTCTCCAACCCTTTGCTCCAAGCGCTACTGCCGACACTCTATCGCCAAGGTGAAAATCTGGAGGGCCGGCACCCCTGCCTCGTCCCCCGATGTAGCCCCAAGTACCCCAAACTCATCCTGTTCATCCGAACGCTCGCCATCGGCGCCCTGTACAGCAGCCGAACCCAGTCCACGAACCCCTGGCCAAACCCAAACTGACCCAACACCTACAACAAATATGGCCATTCCATCCGACCAAAGGTCTTCCCCGCATCCATTGCCACTACTACTTCTACCTCCTGAGCTGTGAAGCCGCTTTTATGAAGATGTCCGAGAATTATCCCTCCGAGCTGCTCCGGTCTGTGGCTTCCAGGGTGTGTGAGGATGATGCGAATTGCTCTCCTGATTGTCCTGCAAAGGAAGGGAGGTGGCATTAGTACATCAAGGGGGGGGGGGGGGGGGAGTGGGAGGGTAAGGGGGGGGGGGGATGGGTAAATGATGCGAGATGTTTACTCACGTGAGGTTTGAAGAATGACTGTGCGTCCATAGGGTTCTCACTTTTGTTTGCTGCCCCACTTCTCCATCGCACAGGCATGGTCCTGGTCTTCCCCAGCCAGCTCAAGTTCTATTTCCTCATGGAGGGGTGAGGATGCGGAGCTCCCGCAAGACTTCGGATGGCTGTGCCTTCTAACGCTGGTTGTGCTAGATTTTGTCCTGTGAGGATACAGGTGGGGAGATTGTAGGTGGGAGTCCTGCCAGTTCAGATGGTTGAGGAGTGACATGCTTGGGACTGGAGTGGGAGCAATGGTGTGAGAAGCTGAGTTGAGTCTCGGGGGGCACTAAGGTGGCTGGGGTTGGAGGGGGGAGGAGGGGAGGTGGTGGGGGAGGGGGTGCGAAGAGGGCCTCAATACAGGTGGGCAATGTGCGAGTTGACTGGGTGAGAGATCACTTTGGAAGTGCTACGGGGCGGGTGAGGGGCTGCAGTGAGGGGCTGGAGTTGGCAGACTTAACCTAACTCATACGTTTTTTTCTGATATTGCTGCCCCGTCCTCTTCTCTAGGGAGCTGGCATTTACTAAAGATGCTATACTCTCCCGGGTGGGGGTGGTGATCTTGCTGGTGGTATTATGATCCGGACCAGACTCCCAACATTTGCTGGGATAATGGACAGAAACCCCAATATTTTAGTTAATTTGTAAAACTGCGAAGAAAGGGTACTTCACTCCAGGAGTGACTCCAGACATAAATAGGGATATGGGGCGGGATTTTCCGACCCCCGCCGGGTCGGAGAATCACCGGGGGGCGGCATGAATCCCACCCCCGCTGGCTGCCGAATTCTCCGGCGGCGGGCGTAAATTAGAGTAGGTCCTTACCGGAGGGACCTGGCGGCGCAGGTGGCCTCCGGGGTCCTCGGGGGGGGGGGGGTCGCGCGGGGGATCTGGCCCCAGGAGGTGCCCCCACTGTGGCCTGGCCCGTGATCGGGGCCCACCGATCCGCGGGCGGGCCTGTGCCGTAGGGGCATTCTATTCCTCCGTGTTGGCTGCTGTTGTCCTCCGCCATGGCCGACGCGGAGATGAACCCCCCCTGCGCATGCTCTGGGATGGTGCCAGCACACGCTGGCACTCCCGCGCATGCGCCAACTCACGCCGGATGGCGGAGGCCCTTCGGCGCCAGTTGGCGTGACGCCAAGCCCCTTCCCCGCCGGCCGGCGTGGCGCAAACCACTCCAGGGCCGGCCTAGCCCCTGAAGGTGCGGAGGATTTGGGGCGGCCCGACGCCGGAGTGGTTCACGCCACTCTTCAGCGCCGGGGCCCCCGCCCCGCCGGGTAGGGGAGAATCCCGCCCATGGTATTTTAAAGCAAACTTTATTATTAACACAGTATTGGTGACACGGTGGTGCAGTGGTTAGCATTGCTTCCTTTTCTGCGCCGAAGACCCTGGTTCGATCCCGGCCCCGGGTCACTGCCCGTGTAGAGTTTACACATTCTCCCTGTGTCTGCGTGGATCTCACCCTCCCCCCAACCCAAAGATGTGCCGGGTAGGTGGCTTGGCCACACTAAATTGCCTCTTAATTGGAAAATAAAAAAGTAATTAATGCAGTATTATCATTATACAATAAATAGCTTACAATTACTAGGTAAACAATGGTTAACAATAAAATGAAACACTAAAACTCCTGACTGTTATCTTTTTAAGTACAATCAAGCAAAACCCATCACCGCTCAAAATCCACTTTTAAATATAGTCAGTAAACACAGGAATACTGACTGTAGAGAGGTGTCTTGGAGAAACTGTTTTGAGAAAGTTAGAGGTCCTTCAGGAAACAGCCTGCAGATTCTTGCCTGTGTCAAACTACTGTTTAACTTCGCAGAACTTGGCAAAATGCTCCTGTTCTGTTCACAGCAGAATCTAAACTGAAACTCAACACCTGGCTGCTTCAACCTCTGACTCCTCCTATTAACTAAATCATTATCATCCCACTAACTGGGTTCTGACCATCTTACTAATGCTAACCACAACCCCTCAATTATCAAAATCCCAGGAAACCTTCCTTCTATAAACAAAATTCTATTAGCCCTATTTAGGGACACACTATACATGGCTGGAATGAATGATGATCTTACGTTTACAATGCTTTAATTACCCCTCCTGTAGCCCCAGTTTCTGTCTGTCTTTAAAAACAAGATTTTTCAAAACCTTACTGAAGTAGAGACGTACACACACAAACCATTTTTAGCTTTTAACCAATACGGCAACTGATACAGAGAAAAAATATATATATGAAAGTCCTACTTTCAGCACAGTGGGCCACTTCCTGGAGTGGGGGCATCGGGCACCCTGCCTCTGCTGCACACCATCCAGGAGTCTAGTCAGGGATCCCGGAAAGAAACGCAGTGCTGGCCTCTGTGCTGCCAGCCCCTCTCTTGGATCTGTAGCAACTGCTGGGTAGTTCTAGGGAGACATTTATATAGAGCTCCATAGTGATTGCTGTGATTAAGTTTCGCCCCGGACGAGTGAATCAGCAGGAGGCCATCAAGAGCTTGATTCACGTGGGAGAAAAAAATCTTGGGCGCAATTCTCCGACCCCCCACCGGGTCGGAGAATCGCCAGGGGCTGGCGTGAATCCCGCCCCCGCCGTGTCCCGAATTCTCCGCCATCAGAGATTCGGCGGGGGCGGGAATCGCGGCACGCAGTCGGCGGGAATCGCGCCAGTCGGCGGGCCCACCCCTGGCGATTCTCCGGCCCGCAATGGGCCGAAGTCCCGCCGCTGTCAACCCTCTCCCGCCGGCATGAATTAAACCACCTACCTTACCAGCGGGAGCAGGCGGCGCGGATGGGCTCCGGGGTCCTGGGGGGGGCGCGGGATGATCTGGCCCCGGGGGGGTGCCCCCACGGTGGCCTGGCCCGCGATCGGGGCCCACCGATCCGTGGGCGGGCCTGTGCCATGGGGGCATTCTTTTTCTTCCGCCTTCGCCATGGTCTTCACTATGGCGGAGGTGGAAGAGACCCCCTCCCATGTGCAATCGCGGGGATGCCGTGAGCGGCCGCTGATGCTCCCGTGCATGTGTCGCCCGGCGAAGACCTTTCGGCGCCGGCTGGCGTTGTGCCAAAGGTCTTTTCCGCCAGCCGGCGGAGCGGAATCCACTCCGGCGTGGGCCTAGCCCCTCAAAGTGAGAGCTTGGCCCCTAAAGGTGCGGAATTGGGGGCGGCCCGACGCCGGAGTGGTTCCCGCCACTCCATTACGCCGGAACCCCCCCGCCCCACCAGGTAGGGGAGAATCCCACCCCTTTTCTTTAAGGGGCTCATGGGACTTGCACCATTTTTCTCACCAAACTGACACTCCCATTTTTTAATCTTCATATTGTGAAAATCACATGCCACATATCAATACGGTCATAAGATATAGGAACAGAAGTAGGCCACTCAGCCCAGCGAGTCTACTCCACCATCCAATGAGATCATGGTTGATCTGATATCATCCTGAACTCCACTTTCTCCCCTTCTCCCCACAACCCTTGATTTCCCATACTGATTAAAAATCTGTCTATCTCAGCCTTGAACATACTTAATGATCCAGCCTCTTCAGCTCTCTAGGGTCAAGAATTTCACAGATTCACTACCCTCTGAGAGAAGAAATTTCTACCCATCTCTGTCTTAAGTGGGTGACTCCTTACACACTGAGATTATGCCTTCTCTGGACTGCCTCCAATGCCAGCATATCTTTCCTTAGATAAGGGACCAAAACTGCTCACAGTATTCCAGGTGTGGTCTATCTCATGCCTTGTACACTTTTAGCAAGACTTCTCTATTTTTGTACTCCATTCCCTTTGAAATAAAGGCCAACATTCCACTTTCTTCCCAATTACCTGCTGAACCTGCATGTTAGCTTTTTGTGATCAATGCATGAGGACCCACAAAGACCTCTGCAATTTTATGCAGTCTTTCTCCATTTAATTCATATTCAGCTCCTTCAAACTTCCTACCAAAGTGCATAACTTCACATTTTCCTACATTGTATCCCATCTGCCAAGTTTTTCCCCACTCATCTTACCTGTCTATATCCCTCTGTAGACTATTTGTATCATCCCCACCACTTGCTTCCCACATATTTTTGTGTCATCTGCAAACTTAGAAATACTGGATTCACTTCCCTTGTCCAAGTCATTAACATGTATAGTGAATAATTGTGGCCTCAGCATGTATCCCTGTGCACTCTATTAGTTACAGGTTGCCATCCTGAAAATGCTCCTCTCATCCCAACTCTCTGTCTTCTATCAGTTTGCCAATCCTCTATCCATGCTAATATACTACCCCCAACTCCCTGTGCTCTTATCTTATTAAGTAGCCTTTTGCGTGGTAACTTATCAAACGTTTTTTGGAAATTCAAGTATATTACATCTACTGGTTTCCCTTCATCTACCTTGCTTGTTGCACCTCAAAGAATTCTCATAAATTGGTTAAGCGTGATTTCCCTTCATGAAGCTATGCTGACTCTGCTTGATTATATTTTGCATTTCTAAATGCTCTGCTACTTCAACCTTTATAATGGACTTCAACATTTTCCCAGCGTCAGAAGTTAAGCTACCTGTCCTATAGTTACTTGTTTGTTGTCACCCTCCTTTTTGAATAAAGATGTGACATTGGCAGTTTTCCAATCCTTTGAGACTTTTCCAGAATTTAAGGATTCTTGGAAGATTAGTACCAGTGCATCCATTATCTACTTCCTTTAATATCCTGGGATGCAACCCATCAGGTCCAGGGAATTTATTTGTCTTAACCCCCACTAGTTTCCCCAGTACTTTTTCCGTAATGATTGTTGTTGTATTTATTTCCTTCCCCCCAACCCCGTCCCCTGCACTTCTGCCCCTTGATTATTTATATTTGGAATGTTATTTGTGTCTTCCACTATGAAGACTGACACAAAGTATTTATTTAACTCCTCTGCCATTTCCTGGTTCCTCATTGGCCCCTAACTTCCTGGAGGGTTCGCAGCTCTAAGTCACTGGTGCGCTGCAAGTATGATTGTCCACCTAAGATACTCCATGTTACTGGCCAGGGATTCTGTGGGTCCTTGTATGGCTGATGAGCCTGATCCTATAACCATAGCTTCAATAATTCACTTGGTAGGAGTTTCCAAAAGATGGCATCAGTCCTTGGAAGCTAAGTCGCAGGTATTCCTTTCTCAGGCTTCTTTTCCAGGACTCCACTTGTCGTGGGGTGCTCTCGAAGAATTGTGACTCTTCAATCAGGAGGTTCTTATAAGGAGATCTCTTATGAGCAAAGGTCTGCCAGGCATAGATATTTGTTATTCATTTCTTAAGGTAAGTGTACAAGGTGTCTTTGAAGATCCTTCTTTGTCCTTCTCTTGTTCGCGATACTTCCTTGAGCTGGGTGAAGAAGATTTGCTTTGGCAGTCGGGTCTCTGATATCCTAAGCATATGGGCAGCCCAACGGAGTTAGTTGTCGATGATTATGTCTTTGATACTGGTGCGATTGACTCCTTCATGGACACTAATGTTAGCATGCCTGTCCTCTCAGCTGATTCAGAGCTAAAGGACATTTGGATTTTGCAATATATTTTAAGCTGAATTGTTTATCAGTCTCCCTGATGTAATGTTCATCGTTAGAAGCATCAGTGAATACTTCAAATGATTTAACAAAGTTAAATGCCTTAATTGATGAATGCAAGCTAATGTGAACTATCTGTCTAACAGGTATTGCAGCAAATCAATCACCCACCCTCAAGAGTGTACTGCCATAGGACATCCCAAAATTAAGTCAGAGATGTGTGCCAGGACACTGCGCTTCAGCAACCGCTGCTTTCGGTTGTTGAGCTTGTCAATTAACAATTGTCAAAACCCTTCCCTCCCCACCCCTCTTCCCTGCCTCCCCCTCTTCCCTCTCTCCCATTTACAAATAGACGGGACAGTTGTGTTTAAATGAGAAAATATATTTTATTGCAAGAAATTTGTAAACGTTTAGGCAGTTTTATGTAATTGTTCAGCTGATAAAGTTAAACGTTAAATTAAATGTGAACATGTTTCAAAGTTTTGTATTTATAAAATTATTTTTGTTGATAAATGTTTTACATTAAACTTTACAAGCTTTTACAAATGTTTTGCTGAAACATCAGAACATAACATTTAATTGAGATAATTATAATATAATTGAAGTAAACAAGGCAGAAACATATTTAATACAGTGGCACGCTGGTTAGCTCTGTTGCCTCACAACACCAGAGACCCTTGTTCAACTCAGACCTTGTGTGACTGTGCGATGTTTGTACATTCTGCAGTTTCTCACACCATGGAATAAAACTATAGAATTCCTACAGTGCAGAAGGAGGCCGTTCAGCTCATCAAGTCTGCACTGACCCAATGAACTGGGCCATACAGCTCATCAAGTCTGCACTGACCCAATGCATTGGGTCCACTCATCTGCCCTAACACCGAAACCTAATCTGTACATCCCTGGACACGAATGGGCAACTTGGCTTGGACAATCCACCAATCCATCTTTGGACTGTGGGAGGAATCCAGAGCACCCAGAGGAAACCCACGCAGACACGGGGAGAAAATTCAAACTCCACCCAGACAGTCACCCAAGGCTGGAATTGAACCCAGGTTTCTGGTGCTGTGAGACAGCAGTGCTAACCACTGTGCCATTGGTTCTGCCAGATGCTTTGGTTTCCTCCCACAGTCCAAAGATGTGAATTGGCCATGCTAATTTGCCTCTCTGTGTCCAAAGGTTAGGTTTGGTTATGGGGATAAGGCCTAGGTAGGGTACTCTTCTGGAGTTTCAGTGCAGACTTTATGGGCGGAATGGCTTTGTTTTGCACTGCAGTGATTCTATCAACTAAAAATCAGAAGTTATAAGACAGTGACAGCAAAAAGCCCTGGGGTGCTTTAAAAATCTTATGACCATAATCTAAATTAAAACATCAAATTTTTTGTAGGCATGCCACTCGTAAAATTATATAATAATCTAGTGCAAATTTAAATAGTTTTACAGGTTTAAAACAAATAACCCAACCTACGTTCACTTACAAATAATCACCTTCATCATAAAAAAATTAAAAATTACTTTAAAGAATCAACAACAATAGTAATGCCTGTTTAAAAGAAGGAGCAAAATAAACTATTTAAAAAGGCTCACAGATCTTTAAAGCACTTGTTAAAATAGTTGCCTGTTGTTTTCAATATAAATCTGCTGTTTAAATGCCTGCCCTGAATGGGCATTCCCAAGCTGGCTGCACTCTTTCTGCGCTCTGCTGGAACCTGCGCAGACCCTGCGGGGTGCTGGAGGCCTCAGGCTGCTGAAAACGAAGGATGGTTAGAAACTTCATCACAGTCCAGGTAAGTGAGCAGATGTTTCTTTCAAAATCGGCGGTCCGTGGCTTTCCACTGCAAGCAGGAAGTTACAGGCCATCATTATTTCCCCAGTCGCGTTCTCTAAGGGGCTTATGTTCACTTTGCCTCTCTCTTCCTTTTTATATATCCAAAGAAACTCTTGTCCATTTTTATTTTACTTGCTAGTTTACTCTCATAGTTTATCTACTCACTCTTTTTTTTTGGTCATTTGTTGATTTTAAAAACTTTCCCAATCCTTCGACATGCCACTAATCTTTGTCACATTGTTTTTCTTTCAGTTTAATTCTGCCCTTAACTTTCTTGTTGAACCATGGTTAATTTATCCCCTTCATGGAATCCTTCTTCCTCACTTGGTTATCTCTTTGTTGTGAGTCAAGAACTATTTTCAGAAACGTCTACCATTGCTGATCAACTGTCTTTACCATGGATTTATTCTTTGAAACCCTGGAGTCACAGATGTCCCTATAAGGATTCTTTCAATTTACAATGAATTTGTATGCTATGTTTTGCACAGTTGAATGAAGTGTAATGCGTGGTGATCCATGTTGAACAAGTCAGGAGCTTGAGAGGCATGAATTGAATGCTCATTTATCTCTATCCGAGTCTCAGTGGAAAAATAAAAGTGGCTAAATATTATGGGCTGCCTGTGAATGAAGGAACAGGTGGGTGGCCCACCTTCTCCGCCACCTCCCAAATTTTACGATGTGGAGATGCCGGCGTTGGACTGGGGTGGGCACAGTAAGAAGTCTTACAACACCAGGTTAAAGTCCAACAGGTTTGTTTCGAATCACTAGCTTTCGGAGTACTTCACCTGAGGAAGGAGCAGTGCTCCGAATGCTAGTGATTCAAAACAAACCTGTTGGACTTTAATATGGTGTTGTAAGACTTCCCAATTTTACAGGCAGAGGAGGGGTGCGTCAGGTTGGTCAGCTGCTTATGATCCGCTGAAACCCTCAGGTGGGCAATTAATGCCCAATTAAGGGCCTCATCCCACCACTGGTTGTGGTGGTATGTATTAGGGGTAATACGGTACACCACGTGTCGACAGGCTATTGGTGGAGGGATGCCAGGTCCTGATAGGATCTGCCACCTACTGGACTCCACCCAGAAATGCCGGTATAAGAACCCAGTTTTTCCCTCCATTTCCCTCAGCAGTTGTATTCTGTAACCACGCTGCTGGGGATAAAGTTCTGCTTAATAAAGCCTTCAATTGACATTACCTCAACCTGCCTCGCATCATATTGACGGTGCTACAATTTATTAAGCAGAATTTAAATTGAAGAAAACGACGTGGGAACATGGAGCTCTGAATCACCCCGGAGTCCCTGCGCATCGCACCCCAAGCAGCTAACTCGGCCTCTATCTTCAAACACTGGATGGCATGCTTTGAGGGCTACCTCCAAACGGCCCCCGGCACACCGACTGACGAACAAAAGATGCAGGTCCTCTATTCCAGGGTGAGTCCTGACGTCTACTCCCTTATCGAGGACGAGGACGGCTTCACCGGTGCCATCGCCGCGCTGAAGGATATCTACATCCGGCCCACCAACCAGGTTTTTGCTCGCTACCAGCTCGCCACACAACGGCAATTTCCGGGGGAATCGCTGGACGAGTTTTATAACGTCCTGCAGATCCTGGGTCGAAACTGCAACTGCCCGGCGGTAACAGCGAGTGAACACACAGAGCTCCTGGTCCGCGATGCGTATGTGGCAGGTTTGGCCTCTTCCCAGATCTGCCAGAGGCTTCTGGAGAAAGAATCTCTGGGACTTACAGAAGTTCAGGCCCTGGCGGCATCCCTCGATGTGGCCTCGCGTAACGCCCGCGCCTACGCCCCCGACCGCACTACAGCCCCTTGGGCTCCGTGGACCCCCGCTGCGGTCGACTCTCCGACACCCCCCCAGCCCCGCAAACCTGCGCGGCCAAAACACCAGACCAACTGGGGGGCCCCGCTGCTATTTTTGCGGCCAGCCGAAACACTCTCGGCAGCGATGCCCGGCCCGCGCGGCTACCTGCAAAAGCTGCGGGAAGAAAGGCCACTACGCGACGGTGTGTAAGTCCCGCGGGGTCGCCGCTATCTCCGGGGAAGAAATGGGACCACAGACCCAGCACCCCCCAGCGATCCACGTGTGACCAACGGACGCCGCCATTTTGGACCCCGGACGCCACGAGGGAGAGATGGGCGCCGCCATTTTGTCCACCCCCGACCGCGCTCGATCCGTGGACGCCGCTATCTTGGCTGAAGGACCCCGACACAGACGGCCACATACTGCCTGATTACGATGCTCAACTTCAACAACCACGTCTGGCTTCGACGACCCTCGACCAATTGCGACCCCGGACGCTCCAGACTGCAACCACTACAGTCCTAGTGAATGACTACGAGACGCCGTGTCTTATCGACTCTGGGAGCACGGAGAGCTTCATTCATCCGGACATGGTAAGGCGCTGTTCCCTAGTAATTCGGCCAACCACCCAGAAAATTTTCCTGGCGGTGGGATCCCACTCCGTTCAGATCACGGGGTTCTGCATCGCTAATCTAACGGTGCAGGGGAGGGAGTTCCGAAATTACCGGCTGTATGTCCTCCCCATCTCTGTGCCCACACTCCTAGGGTTGGACTTCCAATGCAACCTCCAGAGTTTAACATTTAAATTTGGCGGCCCTATATCCCCACCGACTGTCTGCGGCCTCGCGACCCTCAAGGTTGAACCGCCTTCCTTGTTTGCGAACCTCACACCAGATTGCAAACCCGTCGCCACAAGGAGCAGACGGTACAGCGCCCAGGACTGAGCATTTATCCGGTCCGAAGTCCAGAGGCTGCTGAAGGAAGGCATCATCCAGGCTAGCAACAGTCCCTGGAGAGCTCAGGTGGTAGTTGTTAAGACCGGGGAGAAACAGAGGATGGTCATCGACTATAGTCAGACCATCAACAGGTACACTCAGCTAGATGCGTACCCTCTCCCCCACATATCCGACATGGTCAATCGGATTGCACAGTACAAGGTCTTTTCCACCGTGGACCTCAAGTCCGCCTACCACCAGCTCCCCGTCCGTCCCGGTGACCGCAACTATACTGCCTTCGAAGCAGACGGGCGGTTATACCACTTTTTAAGGGTTCCATTCAGCGTCACGAACGGAGTCTCGGTCTTCCAACGAGAGATGGACCGAATGGTTGACCAGCACGGTTTACAGGCCACGTTCCCGTATCTCGACAATGTCACCATCTGCGGCCACGACCAGCAGGACCACGACGCCAACCTCCAAAAATTCCTCCAGACCGCTCACGCCCTGAACCTCACTTACAACAAAGAAAAATGCGTGTTCCGCACCGATCGTCTAGCCATCCTGGGCTACCTAGTGTGTAATGGAGTGATAGGCCCCGACCCTGAACGCATGCGCCCCCTCATGGAGTTCCCTCTCCCCCACTGTGCCAAAGCCCTGAAACGTTGCCTGGGCTTCTTTTCTTATTACTCCCAGTGGGTCCCCCAGTACGCAGACGAGGCCCGTGCACTAATCCAGTCCACTACTTTTCCCCTGACGACAGAGGCATGCCAGGCCTTTAGCCGCACCAAAACGGATATCGCAAAGGCCACGATGCACGCCATCGACGAGTCCCTCCCCTTCCAGGTCGAGAGTGACGCATCGGATGTAGCTCTGGCGGCCACCCTCAACCAAGCAGGCAGACCCGTGGCCTTCTTCTCCCGAACCCTCCACGCTTCAGAAATCCGCCACTCCTCAGTGGAAAAGGAGGCACAAGCAATAGTGGAAGCTGTGCGACACTGGAGGCATTACCTGGCCGGTAGGAGATTCACTCTCCTCACTGACCAACGGTCGGTTGCCTTCATGTTCGATAATGCACAGCGGGGCAAGATCAAGAACGACAAGATCTTGCGGTGGAGGATCGAACTCTCCACCTTCAATTATGAGATCTAGTATCGTCCCGGAAAGCTGAACGAGCCATCCGATGCCCTATCTCGCGGCACATGTGCCAATGTACAAGTGGACCGTCTACAAGCCCTCCACGAGGACCTCTGCCACCCGGGGGTCACTCGTTTCTACCACTTCCTTAAGGCCCGCAACCTCCCTTAATCCATCGAGGACGTCCGAACAGTCACCAGAAACTGCCAGATCTGCGCTGAGTGCAAACCGCACTTTTTCAGGCCAGGTAGAGCGCACCTGGTTAAGGCCTCTCGACCCTTTGAACGCCTCAGTTTGGATTTCAAAGGCCCCCTCCCCTCCACCGATCGCAACGCGTACTTCCTGAACGTCGTTGACGAATACTCCCGTTTCCCTTTCGCCATCCCCTGCCCCGACATGACCGCGTCCACGGTCGTTAAAGCTCTCGGTACCATTTTTACACTGTTCGGTTTCCCCGACTATATCCATAGCGACAGGGGGTCCTCCTTTATGAGTGACGAACTGCGTCAATTTCTGCTCAGCAGGGGCATAGCCTCGAGCAGGACGACCAGTTACAGCCCCCGGGGGAACGGGCAGGTAGAAAGGGAGAATGGAACGGTCTGGAAGGCCGTCCTGCTGGCCCTCCAGTCTAGGAGCCTCCCAATTTCCCGCTGGCAGGAAGTCCTCCCGGATGCCCTTCACTCTATCTGGTCCCTGCTGTGCACCACCACGAATCAAACGCCTCACGAGCGCCTCCTCCTCTTTCCTAGGAAGTCCTCCTCTGGAACGCCACTTCCGACCTGGCTAGCAGCTCCGGGACCCATTCTGCTCCGGAAACATGTGCGGGCACACAAGTCAGATTCGTTGGTGGAACGGGTGCATCTCCTTCACGCCAACCCGCAATACGCCTATGTGGAGTACCCCGATGGGCGACAGGACATGGTCTCCCTGCGAGATCTGGCGCCCGCCGGAGCTACCCACACCCCCCCCAGCGCCAATCACCACATCCTCACTCCCGCCGGTTCATCCCGCAGCCACCCCCTTCCCGGGGGGTTCGGTTCTCCTCCCAGACCCGCCCAGGAGTAAGGACACAGGGGACAGCGCTACGCTCCCAGAGTCGACGGGACTCGAGCCAGCGCCATCACCACCACGCCCGAGACGATCGGAAAGGACGACCAGGGCGCCCATCCGGCTC
Organism: Scyliorhinus torazame; assembly: GCF_047496885.1. Classification (NCBI taxonomy): domain Eukaryota; kingdom Metazoa; phylum Chordata; class Chondrichthyes; order Carcharhiniformes; family Scyliorhinidae; genus Scyliorhinus; species Scyliorhinus torazame. The sequence goes on from NC_092713.1 coordinate 262,293,971, forward strand.
ATCGAATCACTTTAACTCTCAACGTTTTCAGTTATTGTGTCTTGTTATAGTTATGGCATCATGCCGACCCTGTTTGGCCCGTTGGCCCAGTTTTCAGTTATTGTGTCTTGTTATAGTTATGGCATCATGCCGAACCTGTTTGGCCCGTTGGCCCAGTTGAAGCGATAATTTTGTGTTTTGTTCAAAGTTACGGCACTGTACCGACTCTGTAAACCCCTACCACCATGCGAACCACCATCCCGCCGGGTATATTTTCAACAAGGGGTGAATGTGGTGGTATGTATTAGGGGTAATACGGTACACCACGTGTCGACAGGCTATTGGTGGAGGGATGCCAGGTCCTGATAGGATCTGCCACCTACTGGACTCCACCCAGAAATGCCGGTATAAGAACCCAGTTTTTCCCTCCATTTCCCTCAGCAGTTGTATTCTGTAACCACGCTGCTGGGGATAAAGTTCTGCTTAATAAAGCCTTCAATTGACATTACCTCAACCTGCCTCGCGTCATATTGACGGTGCTACACTGGTTTAATTTAACAAGCCGTGGGAGTGGCTTGTGCCCAACCTATGGCCCTGCAGTTCAGTGAAAAGTTGGGGGAAGGGAGTTGCCACCTTCGCATGCCCCCTGTGTTAATTGGATGTCCTCCTCCCAGTTTTGCCTCCCCAAGCCCACCCAACCCCTGCCCCGTCCAACTTAACCCCTACTCCAGCCCCCTGGGACATTCTGGACTTACCTGGGTTTGGGGGCATTGCATTCGTTACCAATCCTCATGTGGCACAAAGCTGACTGACTGGAAACACCATGAGCAGGACCTCCTCCTGGAGATGAAGGATGGTCTCGCCTCATAGCAATTAAAGTGCCATTGACTGATAAATTAAATTGGGGTGAGCCAGTAAAGGGGTGGCTGACTCACCCCTGACAGTGACGCTGGGGTATGGGGAGCCCGGCCTCATATAGTCCAGCTCAAAGTAACTTCCACATTTTTAGTTAATAATCGCTTCTTATCAAATGTGCTCGGGGGAAGATTTTTGGATAATCACATAATATTGCACGTTGAAATAATGTTGCCCACAGTAATGGGGCAGAAATAGTGGAGAATGATTACTCGCCTAGTTTCTGTCATCTCTGTGGCTGTTGTAATCATCCTATGCTTACTTCTGGTCAAACAGGAAGCCCTTCAGGGTCAGATGGTTCTTTGAAATTAAAATCGGGGTCCTATAATCTATCCAGGACCCTGACTTCTTTGAGCAATCAGATTATACTCTTTCCATTGCTTGTCAAGGTTAATTTGTTCCATGATTTTAAAATGTTAATAATAATAAGAACCATTCCATAAGTGTTACTGGCACCTGACAGGAGAATGAGCAATCATCACAGCCAGCAGAGTTGAAGTAATTTGGTCTGAGAGCCTGGAGGGGATAGTTTATGCTGCAGCCTCTCAAACTGACCTTATCTGGTAATAATTAAGTCCGGATGTGACTCTTTACTCCTTTGTACAGTAAACCTTAACATGTGCAAATGGCAAACATTTGCTGCTTGTCTAATTAGCTTTTTCAGAGATAAATATTTTACATGGCTCTCTCTGTAAATATTTAAAGATCTGATGTGGCTAAATGCACTATTTAGATTTTCTGTAAACGACTTATGCATACTCTGAATATTTTTTTCCCAGATCACTGTTAAAATGTCCATAAAATGAAATCAGTTAATAGGTTTCAAGTATTTATTTTTAAAAAGGTGTAATTTATTTGTTAAGTTAAAATGCTTTTTGCTAGGGCAGCGCAGGGGCGCAGTGGTTAGCACTGCTGTCTCACGGTGCCGAGGACCCGGGTTCGATCCCGACCCTGGGTCACCGTCTGTGTGGAGGTTGCACATTCTCCCCGTGTCTGCATGGGTCTCACATCCACAACCAAAGAAGATGTGCAGGGTAGGTGGATTGGCCATGCTAAATTGCCCCTTAATTGGGAGAAAAAAAGAATTGGGTACGCTAAATTTTAAAAAAATGCTTTTTGCTAAGCTGCCATATATGAGATGTCAGACGGGACTTCCCGTCCCACCATACCCGACCCGCCTGCAGCGGGATTCTCTGTCCTGCCATCCAGTCAATGGGGTTTCCCATTGTGGGCAGCCCCACGCTGTCGGGAAATCCTCGGGCGTCATACATTTTAAAGATGCTAAGTACCGTAAGGACCAGTCAGCATTTATTTAGAAGAAGCATTGCATTGGGTCATGCTTTATTAATCTGTTTGAATTGTTTACAGATAGCTAAACAATTGAAGACTGACCAGCTGGCAGATATAATTCATTTGGATTTTTCAAAAGACGTTAAGTAACTTACCACAAGTGAGACTTTCAAAGAATGTCAAAGGCTGTGCAAGTAATGGTATATTTTCAAACTGCAAACACAACCAGACTGGCAAAAAGAGAAAATGGGGGATGTTTGGGAAAAAATGTTAATGAGGAAACTATGTTTTGTAGAGTTCCATAAGTACCTGTTCACACCATCACTAAACAACCTCTCCCAATAACATTTACCAGCTACACAAAAGGTCTTCAGGCTTTGTACAGAAAATCCCGCCCGACATCTCATATGTGCAAATTCATTCCCTAAAACAGGGTGCATGTCATGGGCGGGTGTTGGGAGGGCCGCAGAACGATCGCTCGCTGCGTTCCTCCAGTGGTTCTGATCGCAGGTGAAGCGCTCAACAGTTACAAACAGCTTTTTTATTGAGAATGGCGGCCACTGCCACCTTTTAAATCAGAACAAAATGAGCTTGTGGGCAGTCTTCCGGTCCCCTTTACCAACCTCCGACTACCCATTCACCTCCATGGGACTCCACCCCCTGACCGCCACCCCACCGTCACCCCACCTCAAACCAATCTTCACGACAACATCACCTGACCTCTCCCCACCGCTCCAGGCTTGACATGGCCTAACCCTCCCCCACCTCAGCCCTGACCCAATTCGATCCAAACCCCACTACCCCCAGGCTCGACCTGATTCAGTCTGATAGCTCCCAGCCCAGGTGCAACCTTACCAGCCCTCCCCTCGCCTCACTCCCAAGGCCCTATATTAGTGGTAGCTCCAGGGCAGTCAGTTTAATGGAAAATAATCAGGGAAAAAAGCACTTTGAGAGGTTTGAACTAATTAAGGAGAGCCAGCAGAGATTTGTAAAGGGCAAATCAGGTGTGATTGATTTAAATGTATTTTGATGAAGTAACGGTAAAAGTTGATGGAAGGAATGCGGTGGATGTTATTTATTTGGATATTAATCCCCATTGATGGGAAAGCTGCTTCAATCTATCCAGCCCTGATCCTATTCCCATGAGACCTTCAAAAGCTGATGGGATTTTGCTCAAATCAAGATTCCCTGCACTCATCTTACAGATTCAGGAGGAAAAGGAAACTCCACCATCACTCCCACCCCCATCACACCAACTTCAGGAATGCAAGGTATTCTAAGGTGAAATTAAATGAAAATGAAAATGAAATGAAAATCGCTTATTGTCACAAGTAGGCTTCAATGAAGTTACTGTGAAAAGCCCCGAGTCACCACATTCTGGCGCCTGTTTGGGGCGGCTGGTACAGGAATTGAACCGTGCTGCTGGCCTGCCTTGGTCTGCTTTAAAAGCCAGCTATTTAGCCCAGTGTGCTAAACTAGGTCCGGAAAGGAGTCCACTTTGAGCCAAATAGGTTGAGTCAAAGGAAAAAGGTTGAATGCAACAGAACAAGAGTACAGAACAGTTACTCTACTACAGGTGCCAGCTCACAGTTCATGGACCTCTGGTTTTATACAGGATGTAGAAGGGGGTGCCCTGCCCCTCAGTGGGGGAGTGTGTATTCCCCAGAGTCCTTTGGGAATATCAAACCCCCAGTCTCATAAGTGTCCCATAACCAGGTTATGACACAAGGATTGTAACCATCATCAAGAAGGGAGATATATCATGCTGTGGAAACTATCAAAGTAGTTCCCTCTTGTCCATAGCAGGAAAAATGGCAAGCATTCTCCTGAATCACCTACTTCCATTGGCTGAGGGAATCCTCCCAGAGATGTAGTGTGGATTTAGGTCTTCCAAAGGAAGCTCCTACCTGGTCTTTGTTGTCAGACGAATCCAAGGAAAATGTTGAAAACAGTACCAGGAACTCTTCACGGCATTTATCCACCTGACAAAAGCATTTGGCTCAGTTAATCACGAGGCTCTGTGGATTGTGCCCCAGTGATTTGGGTGTCAAAGAAACTTCATCACAAAATTGATTCATAATATGACTGCAGATGTCTTGGGTGGGAGAACTAAAACAGACGCCTCAAAATCCAGTCTGAGTTCAAGCAAGGTTGTTGTATCAGTACTTATTCTATTTACAATCTACCTGACAGTGGTCATTCACCCCAAAGATCTATTGCCCTCAGATGACAATATTACATAATGTCTAGATGGGAAACTATTTAACCTCAGTTGTCCCCATTCCAAAACAGAACTGGCCAACAGAAGTGCCGACACCGGCATGGAAACAGTGGCGTTTTACGATGCCAAAATCGGCGCCGAACCCTCACCGATCCCAGGATCGGTGAGGGGCTAGCAGCCACGCCGGGTAAAACACCCGGCTCCCACACCAAAAACTGCCGGAGAATGGCCGGGTCCGTGGTCGCACATGAACTGCAGTGGTCGTGCCGTACAACATGGGGCCGGCCATGCGCAGACTGATCGCCAGTCACGATATCGGCGTTGAGCAACGGAGAAGCCCACCCATGATCTATAGTTTACGGGTGCCTGATTTTCATCAGATTTGCAAGCCGCTCTTGATCTTTTCAATTCTTCATACAAGAAACTCGACCTGTCCTTGAATTTTGTCAAAACAATAGTTGTAAAGCAACCCACACCTGGTCAGGCAACTATCCACCCTTCTTTATATTTTGCAACATAGGCCGGGATTCTCCGACCCCCCGCTGTGTCTGAGAATCCATGGGGGAGGCGCGAATCCAGCCCTGCCGCCCCAAGGCCAGCTGCCTGATTCTCTGGCGCCATATTTGGGGGGCTGGTGGGATTCCCGCCACACCGTTGACAGCGGCCCCCCCTGGCGATTCTCCAGGCCCCAATGGGCCGAGTGGCCGTCAAGTTTTGGCCAGTCCCACTGGTGTGAATTACTCACCTCACGCACGGCGGGACCTGGCAGGTAAGTGTGCGGGGGCGGTCCTGGGGGGGGGGGGGGGGGCGTGGGGGGATCCGACCCCGGGGGGTGGGGGGGGGGGGGCCCACGGTGGCCTGGCCTGTGATCGGGGCTTACCGATCTGCGGGTGGGCTTGTTCCGTGGGGGGGCCTTCATTCCTCTGCACCGGGCCCCTGTAGGGCTCCCCCCTACTGCCCAGGGTCCGGCGCGGAGAAGGCAACCCCTGCGCATGCGTGGAAATACGCCGGCCGTTCCGCGCATGCGCGAACTCGCGCTGGCCCTTCGCCGCCGGCTGGAGCGGTGCCAACCACTCCGGCGTCAAAATAGCCCCCGAGAAATTTGAGAATTACTCACATTCGGGGGCTGTTGAGTCCGGAGTGGTTGGCGCCGGGTTTCCCGCCGGCGTGGGGACATACTCCCATTTTCGGAGAATCCAACCCATAGACTCCAGAAACTTTTGAGCACATCCAAGCCTTGGCAGCCATGTCACTAAAAAAAGCCACTATTGATGAGGAGATCCAGTATCAGATAAGCTTGTCCATCAAGTTGTATTAAGCTTTGACTCCCAACATCATGGTCCCAGGTTCGATTCCCGGTTTGTGTCACTGTGTGCGAAGTCTGCACGTTTTCCTTGTGTCCGGGTGCTCCGGTTTCTTCTCACAAATCCTGACAAACGTGTTGTTAGGTAATTTGGACATTGTGATTTCTCCCTCTGTGTACCCGAATAGGCGCCGGAATGTGGCGACTAGTGGATTTTAACTTCATTGCAGTGTCAATGTAAGCCTACTTGTGACAATAATAAAGATTTATTTTTGATATTATTATAATTATAACAATGATACAGAAAGACAGCAGAGAGGGAAAGAAAAGGGAGCAAATCCTGCACTCCAGCTCTCACCACCTGATGGGACAGCCTGCCTGTGTTCAAAGATCCACAGGTTTCTCGGTCACATGAAGACCCAAGGCAGAAACTCATGATGCTGAGCAGAGATCCTCAAATTGAGGGACAGCTGATGCACAGAATCCCGCAGATTCACTTTGATAAGAATACTCAGCATCCACATGTCTATCAGCAAAATGTTACCTTACATTGTTTCCATATATTGCTATTGTGATTTACAGTTCCAGAACCTCAAGTGCATCAGTGGTTTGTAGCTTTATCTCATTGGATACTTGGCCCTTTAACAATAGAAGCTTTAGGCAATAATGACAACAATGGTTGCGTAGTGCCAACATTGCAAGGTACTTCACAGGAACATTATCATATAACATTTAACATTTTTAAACATGGCAAACTTGAATGAAACAATGCAGTGTCAAACCCTCAGCTTTATCTATGCCGATATACAGTTAAGCGCCCACGTCACAAAATTGTTTCTATTCCCAGAAAGCATTGAGATATACAGGACAATAAATGTTGCAAAAAAGTTAATCTGCAATGTTACTTTAAATTAAACTACGGGAATAGCACAAGAGGTGGCAGGTTCAAACTGCTAAAAGATTATTTTAAGACTGATATCAATAAACTCTTCTTCACAAAGCGATTGATCAATAATTGGAAAGGACTTTGAGGCAAATTGATGGAAGAGAAAGTTATTTAGAAAGAAATGGCTAAAGAAATGGGGGAAAGTCTGGGGCTAATCTAGGTGGATGATTTAAGATGAAATAAATAGTCCTAACACATAAATGTCTTTAACCTTGTGATATTTATGTGTGTGCATAAAAGTTACATATCCATTTATGGATACAAACATCATATACAAGATGAAGTCAATCTACCGAAACCAAAGAATGCATTCAGAACAAGATTTAATACAATTTATCAGAAATTTACAGCATTGCTGTTCATATGGAGTAATCATCAGACCAGAATAAGCTGAATTGAATGTAGCCAACCGTTTCATTATTGACCCATGTTTCTTCTAACTACAGGATAGCTCAAGTTCTTAGCTATGAGAATTGACTTCCTCAATAAATTGCAGCATTCATAAATTCACTGTGTTGGAAATATTGGGCCGGTTTCAGAGCATCGGGGAGGGCCTCAAAGCAATGCGCTCATGCCACCGCAACTGTGTGCGCATTCTCCTAGATGACGCCGATTTGGAGGGGGTGGAGCATCCAAAAAACGGCTCCGACCCCGATTCGGTCGCAAAAGTGGATACTCTGCCCGATCGCCAGATACGATTTTGCCGTAGGGCAATGGAGAATTCCTCCCTAAGTGTTGATGCCGAGACAGAGTCAGTGGATTTCTATGACAGCAAAATTGGCGCCGGTTCCAGAGCAATTCCGGAACTGCTAATGGACTAGCATTGGTGCCACGTGGGACACCAGCGATTCCAATGAAAAAGAGTGTCCATTTGCCGGTGTCTGGACTGGCACTCGAGAGGCTGACAAGTTGCAGCCGCATATTAGCAACCTACTCCCCACACACACTCAACGCAGCCAACAAGGTGGCAGCACGGAGAGCGGCACCCCAGTTTGCGGATGCGGAGCTGGAGGCGTGGAGGAGAGGTGAGCTACCCTGCACCTCGGGGTGGGAAGGAAGTTTCCACCTGCTGCTTGACACCGGCCTGGGTGCAGGTGGCAGAGGCTGTGAGCGTCGTGGGCCCCACCGCCAAGACTGGCCAGCAGTGCCATAAAAAGCTGCACGACCTCCTCAGGGCAGCCAGGGTGAGTAGGCAGCACTGCTTTCCTGGCAATAACCCCCATCCAATACATCCGTAACCTCCCCCCTGACCCATAGGGCGACCAGATCCCAGCTGCCGGCAGTGAGCCTGCACCCCACCCTGCACCACATGCCTGCACCTATACTGGTAACCATGGTCAGGTGCTACCAGCTACCCATTCCCTTGCTGCATCCGTCTGATTGCCTAACACTGTACGCGTTCTGCCTCCGCCCCCTCCAGGAGAAGGTGGCACACAACCGGCAGGAGAGAGAAAGGACCGAAGGCGGACTGCCAGACCTGCGGCACCGCAGCAGAGCAGCGGGCACTGCACCTGGGTGGTGTGGTCGGGCAGATGGCAGTCGCCGAGGAGGAGGTCGGCACAGGCGAGCAAGTGAGCCCTCACTGAGTTGCGGTTCCCCATGGCACATGTGGCATGACCCCCCCACACCACACCACGCTACCTCCCACCAAAGCCCACCACCCCCCCACCACCAGCCAGCACACACACATAACCCCACACCATCCCCAAACCCCCACCACCACCTTAGTCACAGAGGAAGGTGACACATTCGCAGAGGGTGTCGCACAGTCATTGGCTGATGTGGCACAGTCCCAGAGGGGGTGATCCACTCCCCGTGCTCCTTGGCTGTGAGCATTGTGACCCTGGCTGAGATGGGAGAGGGCCTCCACGTGGTGGGGCAACCTCAGGGATTACTCTACTCTCATCCCAGTCTCAAAGAGTAGCCTGGGGGCAATTGGACAGCGGGGCGGTAGTGGGGTGGGGGCACCCATAAAGTCGGTGTCACTCTGCACAACAACAGGCTACGGAGGACAGTAAGTGGGGTGCCCAGCAAGGTGCTTACCTTGCAGGTCCGTGCCTGGACGCGCCCTAATCCCATGGGGGATCACCCCGCCCCCATGGCCCATCCCCTGTTCACCCCCGTCACCCCCGCTGCTCCCCCTTCCAGCCCTAGCAGACGTTCCCCCCACCCGTCCATACCTCCTCTCCCTCCCACATCAGCCACGGTGCCTGTTTCCTGATTTTTAAAACCACAAGTGAACCACAAGTCAGCTTGTTTTGCAGTGACGGAGGCACGATCTTCAGGTCCCGTCGATGTCAGTGACCTTTTCTATGGTTCACACTCGCTGGCGCTGGGGACCCTGCTCCGGGGTGTCGCTGTCGGCTGGACTGCAAGATCCCGCCGGCAGGAAGGGCTAATAAATTTTGATCATTGTATAATTCCAACATAATGGATTGTACATTTCGTCTGGGCAATTTTAATTGGATGGTGTTATGAAAGCCAGGAGTACTTTGGAGTTGAGAGAAGGATCTTGGGAACCCCAAGTCTCAGCAGACCATGGAATTCCTGCACGTATGCAGACCAGGAGAATTTTTCATAGAATCCCTACAGTGCAGAAGGAGGCCATTCGGCCCATCGGGTCTGCATCGACCCCCCGAAAGAGCAACCTATCTAGACCCACACCCCTGCCCTATCCCCGTAACCCAGTAACCACACCTAACCCTTTGGACACTAAGGGGCAACTTAGTGTGGCCAATCCACCGAACCTGCACATCTGTGGATTGTGGGAGGAAACCCAGGCAGAGAGGGGAAAACATGTAGACTCCACACAGACAGTCACCCGAGGTGGGAATTGAACCCGGGTCCCTAGCATTGTGAGGCAGCAATGCTAACCACTGTGCCACCGTCCTGCATGGTGTAGACCAAGTGGCATTTCTTTAAATACTAGCCATTGCCTGTCTACCGTCAAACCTTTTCATGTATTTTCCCAATCCACCAAAGCTAACTTGTCCCTCATACCTTGAAAACTTCCCTTGTTCAGATTTAAGACCCTAGTTCCAGAATGAACTATACCGCGTTCAAACTTAATGTAAAATTCTATCATATTATGGTCACGCAGCCAAAGGCGCCTTTGCAGCAGATCATTAATTAGCCCTTTCTCATTACATAATTAGAACCCGATCGGGCTGCACATGCAAAATCCTTTTTGAATCCTTTGCACCGAGGACCAGCCCAACACACCTGTGCATGAGACAAAACAAATTGAAAATCCAGGTCATGTGATCTGGAGCAGAGCGCCACTGAAGGGAATTGTCCAAGGTAGGGGACAGGGAGAGGGAGGTGGGCAGGAAGAGGTCCCAAAAGGGAGAGGGGACAGGGAGGAGTCCCAGTTCAGTTAAAAAGGAAACAGAGAAAGAGGCTCAAAGTACGAAAAGAGCTGCGGTTTGCAGACTTTAATTGAAGAAGTCTCAGAAGGCACCCCTGACAATCCAAGAAGGCAGGAAAAGGTTAGTGACACCATGTTGGGGGCCCTTGGGAGAAGTAGTGTTCTGCTTGGCATGGACGACGAGCTGTTTGTGTTTGAGTGCAGATTCAGGAATTGTGACCAATGTAGGAATTTCAGATGTATTAAAGGTATTTGGTACAGTAAGGGTTAAAGGCCTGTGTTAGTGTGTGTGTGTGTGTGACTGCTGCAATCATGTTTTAAAATAAATCTTAGTTTAAAAGGCAAGTATATTTTGGGAGTCAGGGTTGCAATCAAAGCACCGTAAAAAGCTTGGGCTAATGGAATTTTGTTTTGATTAAGGAGATTCCCTGTGGAGATAATTTGAGTTTAGCTTGGTAAGGCAATGTCATTTCTGGATAGAGATAAGCCATCGGGCATTTTGAGAAAGCAGTGCAGTCCTGAACTGAATGAAACTGTGTCCAGAAGTGAAGCAGTTTAGCTCTCGCTACAGTTCAGTTGAAAGAGATTAACAGTCTTTAAAACAGTGCAGACTTGTCTGAGAACAAGCGGGAGCTGAAGCAAGCTGAAAAGCATCTTCTGAAGAAGTAGAGCCAGAGTTTCTGCATGGGTCTGACAGGAGTCAGACATTTTCTTGAAAGCAGTGTCAAACACTGCCAAGATTTGATGATAAAGATGTGGAAGCCATTTTGATCTCATTTGGGAAAGTGGCTGGACAACTGAATTGGCCAAAGACCATGTGGGTAGTGTTTGTCCAAACCAAAGATGGTAGGTAGAGTTAGTGAAGTGTTTGCATCACTATCAGAGGAAGTATCTCGGGATTATGTAGAGGTGAGAGAAACCATAATAAGCACAAATGAACAAGTGCCAGAAGCCTACAGGTAGACGTTTAGAAATCTAAGGAAAGAACCAGGTTGGGCATATATAGAATTTGAAACATTAAAAAAAAAAAATTTTGATAGGTGGATAAGAGCATTAAAAATAGACCAAACTTATGAAACCCTTCGGGAAATTATTATTTTGGAAGAATTTAAAGATTCACTTCCTGCAGTGGTAAACTCATGTGGAAGAGCAAAGAGTTAAAACTGCAAGATTGGCTGCAGAAATGGCAGATGATTTTGAATTAGTTCACAAAGCAAAGTCTTGTTTTTGACATCAACTTCAATCTGCGAAGGATAGAAACTGGAGAAATGAGAAATTCACAGATGGTCAAGGCAAAGGAGGTTTAATTGGTGACATTAAGGAGAATTTGCCTCAGGTTAAAAAGGAAACCAATGGTAGTGGAAGAGAGATAAGAAAATGTAAATGTTTTCATTGTGATACAGTTGGACACGTGAAGTCGTAATGTTGGTGGCTTAAGAAAAGTACTGGGAGGACAGACTTGGTAAAACAAGATAAACCAGAGGCGTTTATTAAATTGTGAAGAAAAATCATTGTCCCAGTGAAAGAAATGCAACAGAGTGTACAGCCTGGCTCCCAAACCTTGATGGACAAGCAGGTGCCAGAACTTTTAAAGGAGATTTTATTTGTGAGGGAAATGTATACTTCGGTACAAGGTGGAGTAGGTAAGGAGATTAAGATCTTAAGGGATAAAGGAGCAAGTCAGTCTTTAATGGTGAGTGATAAGGAAATATGTAGTTTGGAAGGAGTATTCCAACAGTTTGTGCTTTGCAAAGAGTCCCAGTAGCTATGAAGCAGAAAGTAGTCAATGAGCTGCATTGGGTGACAACACTAGGTGTCATAACTCATAGATGAGGCCACAGAATGAGTTTCAGCAATGGTGGCCACAGTAAAGAAAGATGGCACAGTCAGGATATGTATTGTCCCAGTACATTTGAACAAGGTACAGCTTCAACCTCTTCACCCTATGAAGACAGTGGAACAGGTGATGGTAGACATATTAAATGCTAAGGTGTTCAATATCCTCAATGCAAAATTCTGGCTGATCCCATGAGATGAAGAATCTTTGAAACTAACTACAGTCATGTCTGTGGTAGGCAGCTATCATTTCCTTTGTATGCCCACTGGCGATGCATGGAGCAACTCTTCACAAGCCAACCGTGGCAAAATCATTGTTGATGACATCCTGGTTTGGGGTTGAACTATGCAAGAACATGATGCATATCAAATCATTTCAAGCTCAAAGGGCCAAAAGACCTGCTCCTGCTGTTATCTTCTATGTATTTGTTTTGTCCTCGACAGAGTCAGGACCATACAGTGGAAGCTTAACTGTACAAAATGCAGATTCAGGGTTCCTTACATGGGTCATCTACTCTCAGCCAATGATGCAAAGCCCATCCAGACAACACAGTGCCAAATGACAGATGGTCTTCCTCGTGGACAAGCATGCTCTACGGTGCTTTCTTGGTATGATAAATTATCTCTTTAAGCTCACTCTGTGTTATGGTGAGGTCACTGGACCATTTTATCAACATGTCCACCAGGCTGTTGAATGGTGCTGGCAAGAACACCACACAGCGGTCTTCAACATACTCCCACAGGCACTCACAGCCCCACCGGTTTTACAATACTTTGCCGTTCAAGCACCCATACTTATATCAGCAGTCGCCTCCCAGCAAGACTTGGTGCATCCATTATGGCAGAACAATAGCTTTTGCTTCAAGGGACTCACTGACACTAAGACTTGTTACCCACAGGTCAGAAAGAAACTCCTTGCTTTACTCTTCACCTGTCAGAAATTTCATGAATTCATGTGTGGTCGTCCTGAAACTGTTGGACCGAATCACCAGCCACAGAAAAATATCTTTAAAAAGCTTCTCCGCACAATGTGCTCTAAATAAGTGACTTTAATAACTTTACTTTCCACAAAATTTATTACTAAACTAGCTTTTTTCATCCAAACAGTGCACTCTGGTCCTCCATATGTTCCTCCTAGGTTTTACTGGAGACCAGCAAATCATCTATATCTACAACACAGTTGGACAGTCATTGAATAACTTTGTTCATTCATCTTTAAAATGTAGCTGGTGCATTCTTCAGTCCAAACAGCATAGTTTCACATTGACGCAGCCCATCAGGAGCTACAAATGCAGATATTTCCTTCGCTGAATCCATTAATTGAATCTGCTAATAACCCCTTAGCAAGTCAATCTTACTCACAAAGTCTGCATTTCCAATTTTATCAATGTAGCCATCCAACCATGGAATTGGATACAAATCTGTGTTTGTCACAGCATTGAATTTCCTGTAGTCAATACAAAATCATTGTCGTCCATCCGGTTTTGGCACCATCACCATCGGTAAACTCGAGTTACTCTGACTCGGTTCAATAATATCATCGTCAAACATAAATTTAATCTCTCCTCTTACTTGAGTCAATTTCTCAGGGTAAATCTGTAAGGATGTTGTTTAATATGTAGAGCATTTTTGACATCAACACCATGTACAGCTAAATATCTTTTCCCAAGCTTGGCTGTACACATTGACTCATTTGCTTTCAACAGCATTGATATGCCACCTTGACACCTCTATGGAAGTTAAAGTAATATCCTATCCAAATTTTTCGACACCTCTGTATTTTCCAGCACCCATCTGGTTACTGGGGGACTGTCTGTAAAATTTTCAATTCCTGATTTCTCATCTGAATTCTCTGACACATTCACTCTACTCTTTGCTTCCCCGATTACTGTGGGTATATTCTTCTTCTGAGTATTACAATATTGTTTCAGCATATTAACATGATATATTGGATTGGATTGATTTATTGTCACGTGTACTGAGTACAGTGAGAAGTATTGTTCTGCGTGCAGCTCAAACAGATCACTCCGTCCATGAAAAGAAAATACATAATAGGGCAAACATAAAATACACAATGTAAATACATTGACACAAACATCGGGTGAAGATGTGTGAAGAGATCAGATCAGTCCAGAAGTCCATCAGTCCATAAGAGGGTCGTTTCGGAGTCTGGTAACAGCGGGGAAAAAGCTGTTTTTGTATCTGTTAGAGCATGTTCTCAGACATTTTTATCTCCTGCCCGATGGAAGAAGTTGGAAGAGCGAGTAAGCCGGGAGCGAGGGGTCTTTGATTATGTTGCCCGCTTTCCCAAGACAGCGAGAGGTGTAGACAGAGTAATGGATGGGAGGCGGGTTTGTGTGATGGACCTGACTGTGTTCACGACTCTGTAGTTTCTTATGGTCTTGGGCCGAGCAGTTGCCATACCAACCTGTGATGCAGCCAGACTGGATGCTTTCTATGGTGCATCTGTAAAAATTGTTCCTAGTCAATGTGGACATGCCAAATTTTCTTCGTTTCCTGAGGAAGTATCGGCGCGGTTGTGCGTCCTTAGTGTGCTGATCACATATTTTACCTCATTAGGTCTCCATATAACATGTTCAAGTCCATTGAATCTCACTCTTAGTGGTTCAACTGGCACAGGCAACAATGCTAATACTTTATCCCCAGGTTTAAAACTTCAGTTGTTCTGTCTGCTCAGCCTTTCATTATTTGTTGGGAAATCTTTAAATGCTTCTCAGCTACTTCACATGCTTTAATCCAGAGTTTTTCAAACGTTTTCTTCCGGGACCCACTTTTACGAACCAGCCGACCTTCGGAACCCACGCCAGCCCACCTTCACAACATGGCGTTAATATGACAGGTGAGTCTGCTTGGTCCTCTCAATCTCACATATCAAGTGCAGAGTTCAGCCGGTTCCTTTGTGCTGTCTCCACCCTTGTGAGAATGGAAAATCTAACCTCGTATATGTAAATCATGGTAAAGGCCAACAGCAACAAAATGCTTGTTTTACTCAGCACTGGGTACTCCTCGGAGGCACTACTCCAGAATGCTGACAGCCTCGTGGATTTGTGGCATGTTTTTAATGTGCTGTCACAGATGAGGTGCAAAACGTCAGTCACTTCATTTGGAGTCAGCTGTAAATTAATAATTGACTCTGGGGTCTCAAACTCAAAATAATTTTTCACCTACCTCTTCTATTTCAAAATCTGAAACTTCTCCTCTGGAAAGTATCGACAAAAACTGTTGATCAGTGCAGGCAGGTACAACTGAATAAGGCTTGCCCATTTATTGACAGTTCCCTTATTAAGACTGTTTCCTTTGATGTGTGCGAACATGCAGTAATTTTGGCTTTGTACTTGCACTTACCAAACTCTCAATGACTTCTGGAAAGATTCTAGTTCTTCACAGTGCCGAAAGCAATCATCATCCTTCCCTTGCAATTTGAGGTTCAGTTTGTTTCCAATTGAAAATATGTCTGCAAGGTAAGATATAGTTAGCATCCAGCTCTCATTTGCCAGTACTTTCTTGCATATGAAACACATGGGGCGCGATTCTCCACTCCAGTGCCGGTTGGGAGAATCGCCCGGGCCACCAAAATTTCCCGCGACGCCGGTCCGACGCCATCCCGCGATTCTCCTAAGCAGCGGGAACGGCATGGTCGAGTTTCGCGGGCCACAGGCCGGAGAATCGCCCGAGACACCCAAAACGGCAATTCTCCGGCACCCCTGCTATTCTCCGGCCCGGATGGGCCGAAGTCCCGACAGCGTGACCCCAGTTCACGCCGTCGCCGTTCACACCTGCTTTTTAAAGTTGTCAGCCAGTCGTGCTGGCTGACGCTGAGCAGGGAGGAGGTGAGCGGACTGTAGCGCAGCGCCCGGAGACCGGGTCGGCTTCCCTGAGAAGGGTGCGGCCAAAGGGGGGGGCGAGGGAGAGTGTGCAGGTGGGAGGGGGGGGGTGCGGGAGAGTGTTCAGGTGGGGGGGGGGGTGAGGTAGCGGAGTGCAGGTGGGGGGGGGGTGAGGGAGCGGAGTGCAGGTGGGAGGGGGTGAGGGAGCGGAGTGCAAGTGGGAGGGGGGGTGAGGGAGCGGAGTGCAGCTGGGAGGGGGTGAGGGAGGGGAGTGCAGGTGGGAGGGGGGTGAGGGAGCGGAGTGCAGGTGGGAGGGGGTGAGGGAGCGGAGTGCAAGTGGGAGGGGGGGTGAGTGAGCGGAGTGCAGGTGGGAGTGGGGTGAGGGAGCGGAGTGCAGGTGGGAGGGGGTGAGGGAGCGGAGTGCAGGTGGGAGGGGGTGAGGGAGCGGAGTGCAGGTGGGATGGGGGGTGAGGGAGCGGAGTGCAGGTGGGAGTGGGGTGAGGGAGCGGAGTGCAGGTGGGAGGGGGTGAGGGAGCGGAGTGCAGGTGGGGGGGGTGAGGGAGCGGAGTGCAGGTGGGGGGGTGAGGGAACGGAGTGCAGGTGGGAGGGGGGTGAGGGAGCGGAGTGCAGGACGAAGGGGGGTGAGGGAGCACAGTGCAGGTGTGAGGGGGTGAGGGAACGGAGTGCAGGTGGGAGGGGGGTGAGGGAGCGGAGTGCAGGTGGGAGGGGGTGAGGGAGCGGAATGCAGGTGGGGGGGTGAGGGAGCGGAGTGCAGGTGGGAGAAGGATGAGGGAGCTGAGTGCAGGTGTGAGGGGGGTGAGGGAGCGGAGTGCAGGTGGGAGGGGGGTGAGGGAGCGGAGTGCAGGTGGGAGGGGGGTGAGGGAGCAGAGTGCAGGTGGGAGGGGGGTGAGGGAGCGGAGTGCAGGTGGGAGGGGGGTGAGGGAGCGGAGTGAAGGTGGGAGGGGGGTGAGGGAGCGGAGTGCAGGTGGGAGGGGGGTGAGGGAGCGGAGTGCAGGTGGGAGGGGGGTGAGGGAGCGGAGTGCAGGTGGGAGGGGGGTGAGGGAGCGGAGTGCAGGTGGGAGGGGGGTGAGGGAGCGGAGTGCAGGTGGGAGGGGGGTGAGAGAGAGTGTGCAGGTCGGGGGGGGTGAGGAGCGGAGTGCAGGTGGGAGGGGGGGCGAGGGAGCGGAGTGCAGGTGGGAGGGGGGCGAGGGAGAGTGTGCAGGAGGGAGGGGGGTGAGGGAGCGGAGTGCAGGTGGGAGGGGGGTGAGGGAGCGGAGTGCAGGTGGGAGGGTGTGAGGGAGTGGAGTGCAGGTGGGAGGGGGGTGAGGGAACGGAGTGCAGGTGGGAGGGGGTGAGGGAGTGGAGTGCAGGTGGGAGGGGGGTGAGGGAACGGAGTGCAGGTGGGAGGGGGGTGAGGGAGCGGAGTGCAGGTGGGAGGGGGGCGAGGGAGAGTGTGCAGGTGGGAGGGGGTGAGGGAGCGGAGTGCAGGTGGGAGGGGGGTGAGGGAACGGAGTGCAGGTGGGAGGGTGGTGAGTGAGCGGAGTGCAGGTGGGAGGGGGTGAGGGAGAGTGTGCAGGTGGGAGGGGGTGAGGGAGCAGAGTGCAGGTGGGAGGGGGGTGAGGGAGCGGAGTGCAGGTGGGAGGGGGTTGAGGGAGCGGAGTGCAGGTGGGAGGGGGGTGAGGGAACGGAGTGCAGGTAGGAGGGGGGTGAGTGAGCGGAGTGCAGGTGGGGGGGGTGAGGGAGCGGAGTGCAGGTGGGAGGGGGTGAGGGAGCGGAGTGCAGGTGGGAGGGGGGTGAGGGAGCGGAGTGCAGGTGGGAGGGGGTGAGGGAGCGGAGTGCAGGTGGGAGGGGGTGAGGGAGCGGAGTGCAGGTGGGAGGGGGGTGAGGGAGCGGAGTGCAGGTGGGAGGGGGGTGAGGGAGCGGAGTGCAGGTGGGAGGGGGTGAGGGAGCGGAGTGCAGGTGGGAGGGGGGTGAGGGAGCAGAGTGCAGGTGGGAGGGGGTGAGGGAGCGGAGTGCAGGTGGGATGGGGGGTGAGGGAGCGGAGTGCAGGTGGGAGTGGGGTGAGGGAGCGGAGTGCAGGTGGGAGGGGGGTGAGGGAGCGGAGTGCAGGTGGGGGGGGTGAGGGAGCGGAGTGCAGGTGGGGGCGTGAGGGAACGGAGTGCAGGTGGGAGGGGGTGAGGGAGCGGAGTGCAGGTGGGAGGGGGGTGAGGGAGCGGAGTGCAGGTGGGAGGGGGGTGAGGGAGCGGAGTGCAGGTGGGAGGGGGGTGAGGGAGCGGAGTGCATGTGGGAGGGGGGTGAGGGAGCGGAGTGCAGGTGGGAGAAGGATGAGGGAGCTGAGTGCAGGTGGGAGGGGGTTGAGGGAGCGCAATGCAGGTGGGGGGGGGGGTGAGGGAGCGGAGTGCAGGTGGGAGGGGGTGAGGGAGCGGAGTGCAGGTGGGAGGGGGTGAGGGAGCGGACTGCATGTGGGAGGGGGGTGAGGGAGCGGAGTGCAGGTGGGAGGGGGGTGAGGGAGCGGAATGCAGGTGGGAGGGGGGTGAGGGAGCAGAGTGCAGGTGGGAGGGGGGTGAGGGAGCAGAGTGCAGGTGGGAGGGGGTGAGGGAGCGGAATGCAGGTGGGGGGGTGAGGGAGCGGAGTGCAGGTGGGAGAAGGATGAGGGAGCTGAATGCAGGTGGGAGGGGGGTGAGGGAGCGGAGTGCAGGTGGGAGGAGGGTGAGGGAGCGGAGTGCAGGTGGGAGGGGGGTGAGGGAGAGTGTGCAGGTGGGAGGGGGGTGAGGGAGCGGAGTGCAGGTAGGAGGAGGGTGAGGGAGCGGAGTGCAGGTGGGAGGGGGGTGAGGGAGCAGAGTGCAGGTGGGAGGGGGGCGAGAGAGAGTGTGCAGGTGGGAGGGGGGTGAGGGAGCGGAGTGCAGGTGGGAGGGGTGGTGAGGGAGAGTGTGCAGGTGGGAGGGGGGTGAGGGAGCGGAGTGCAGGTGGGAGGGGGGTGAGGGAGCGGAATGCAGGTGGGAGGGGGTGAGGGAGCGGAGTGCAGGTGGGAGGGGGTGAGGGAGCGGAGTGCAGGTGGGAGGGGGGTGAGGGAGCGGAGTGCAGGTGGGAGGGGGGTGAGGGAGCGGAGTGCAGGTGGGAGGGGGTGAGGGAGCGGAGTGCAGGTGGGAGGGGGGTGAGGGAGCAGAGTGCAGGTGGGAGGGGGTGAGGGAGCGGAGTGCAGGTGGGATGGGGGGTGAGGGAGCGGAGTGCAGGTGGGAGTGGGGTGAGGGAGCGGAGTGCAGGTGGGAGGGGGGTGAGGGAGCGGAGTGCAGGTGGGGGGGGTGAGGGAGCGGAGTGCAGGTGGGGGCGTGAGGGAACGGAGTGCAGGTGGGAGGGGGTGAGGGAGCGGAGTGCAGGTGGGAGGGGGGTGAGGGAGCGGAGTGCAGGTGGGAGGGGGGTGAGGGAGCGGAGTGCAGGTGGGAGGGGGGTGAGGGAGCGGAGTGCATGTGGGAGGGGGGTGAGGGAGCGGAGTGCAGGTGGGAGAAGGATGAGGGAGCTGAGTGCAGGTGGGAGGGGGTTGAGGGAGCGCAATGCAGGTGGGGGGGGGTGAGGGAGCGGAGTGCAGGTGGGAGGGGGTGAGGGAGCGGAGTGCAGGTGGGAGGGGGTGAGGGAGCGGACTGCATGTGGGAGGGGGGTGAGGGAGCGGAGTGCAGGTGGGAGGGGGGTGAGGGAGCGGAATGCAGGTGGGAGGGGGGTGAGGGAGCAGAGTGCAGGTGGGAGGGGCGTGAGGGAGCAGAGTGCAGGTGGGAGGGGGTGAGGGAGCGGAATGCAGGTGGGGGGGTGAGGGAGCGGAGTGCAGGTGGGAGAAGGATGAGGGAGCTGAATGCAGGTGGGAGGGGGGTGAGGGAGCGGAGTGCAGGTGGGAGGAAGGTGAGGGAGCGGAGTGCAGGTGGGAGGGGGGTGAGGGAGAGTGTGCAGGTGGGAGGGGGGTGAGGGAGCGGAGTGCAGGTGGGAGGAGGGTGAGGGAGCGGAGTGCAGGTGGGAGGGGGGTGAGGGAGCAGAGTGCAGGTGGGAGGGGGGCGAGAGAGAGTGTGCAGGTGGGAGGGGGGTGAGGGAGCGGAGTGCAGGTGGGAGGGGTGGTGAGGGAGAGTGTGCAGGTGGGAGGGGGGTGAGGGAGCGGAGTGCAGGTGGGAGGGGGGTGAGGGAGCGGAATGCAGGTGGGGGGGTGAGGGAGCGGAGTGCATGTGGAAATGGGGCGAGGCAGAGTGTGCAGGTGGGAGGGGGGTGAGGGAGCGGAGTGCAGGTGGGAGGGGGTGAGGGAGCGGAGTGCAGGTGGGAGGGGGGTGAGGGAGCGGAGTGCAGGTGGGAGGGGTGAGGGAGCGGAGTGCAGGTGGGAGGGTTGTGAGGGAGCGGAGTGCAGGTGGGGGGGGGGGGGTGAGGGAGCGGAGTGCAGGTGGGGGGTGAGGGAGCGGAGTGCAGGTGGGGGGGTGAGGGAGCGGAGTGCAGGTGGGGGGGGTGAGGGAGCGGAGTGCAGGTGGGGGGGGGTGAGGGAGCGGAGTGCAGGTGGGGGGGGGTGAGGGAGCGGAGTGCAGGTGGGGGGGGGTGAGGGAGCGGACTGCAGGTGGGAGGGGGGTGAGGGAGCGGACTGCAGGTGGGAGGGGGGTGAGGGAACGGAGTGCAGGTGGGAGGGGGGTGAGGGAGCGGAGTGCAGGTGGGAGGGGGGTGAGGGAGCGGAGTGCAGGTGGGAGGGGGGTGAGGGAACGGAGTGCAGGTGGGAGGGGGGTGAGGGAACGGAGTGCAGGTGGGAGGGGGGCGAGGGAGCGGAGTGCAGGTGGGAGGGGGGTGAGCGAGCGGACTGCAGGTGGGAGGGGGGTGAGGGAGCACAGTGCAGGTGGGAGGGGGTGAGGGAACGGAGTGCAGGTGGGAGGGGGGTGAGGGAACGGAGTGCAGGTGAGAGGGGGGTGAGGGAGCGGAGTGCAGGTGGGAGGGGGTGAGGGAACGGAATGCAGGTGGGGGGGGTGAGGGAGAGTGTGCAGGTGGGAGGGGGGTGAGGGAGCGGAGTGCAGGTGGGGGGGTGAGGGAGCGGAATGCAGGTGGGAGGGGGGTGAGGGAGCGGAGTGCAGGTGGGAGGGGGATGAGGGAGCGGAGTGCAGGTGGGGGGGGGTGAGGGAGGGGACTGCAGGTGGGAGGGGGGTGAGGGAGCACAGTGCAGTTGGGAGGGGGGTGAGGGAGCGGAGTGCAGGTGGGAGGGGGGTGAGGGAGCGGAGTGCAGGTGGGAGGGGGGTGAGGGAGCGGAGTGCAGGTGGGAGGGGGGTGAGGGAGCGGAGTGCAGGTGGGGGGGGGTGAGGGAGCGGACTGCAGGTGGGAGGGGGGTGAGGGAGCGGACTGCAGATGGGAGGGGGGCGAGGGAGAGTGTGCAGGTGGGAGGGGGGTGAGGGAGCAGAGTGCAGGTGGGAGGGGGGTGAGGGAGCGGAGTGCAGGTGGGAGGGGGGTGAGGGAACGGAGTGCAGGTGGGGGGGGGGGGTGAGGGAGCAGAGTGCAGGTGGGAGGGGGGTGAGGGAGCGGAGTGCAGGTGGGAGGGGGGTGAGGGAACGGAGTGCAGGTGGGGGGGGGGGGTGAGGGAGCGGACTGCAGGTGGGAGGGGGGTGAGGGAGCACAGTGCAGGTGGGAGGGGGTGAGGGAGCGGAGTGCAGGTAAGAGGGGGGTGAGGGAGTGGAGTGCAAGTGGGAGGG
Organism: Scyliorhinus torazame; assembly: GCF_047496885.1. Taxonomy (NCBI): domain Eukaryota; kingdom Metazoa; phylum Chordata; class Chondrichthyes; order Carcharhiniformes; family Scyliorhinidae; genus Scyliorhinus; species Scyliorhinus torazame. The sequence goes on from NC_092713.1 coordinate 262,315,366, forward strand.
GGGTGAGGGAGAGTGTGCAGGTGGAGGGGGTGAGGAGCGGAGTGCAGGTGGGAGGGGGGGCGAGGGAGCGGAGTGCAGGTGGGAGGGCGGTGAGGGAGCGGAGTGCAGGTGGGAGGGGGGTGAGGAAACGGAGTGCAGGTGGGAGGGGGGTGAGGGAGCGGAGTGCAGGTGGGAGGGGGGTGAGGGAGCGGAGTGCAGGTGGGAGGGGGGTGAGGGAGCGGAGTGCATGTGGGAGGGGGGTGAGGGAGCGGAGTGCAGGTGGGAGGGGTGAGGGAGCGGAGTGCAGGTGGGAGGGGTGAGGGAGTGAGTGCAGGTGGGGGGGGTGAGGGAGTGGAGTGCAGGTGGGAGGGGGGGCGATGGAGAGTATGCAGGTGGGGGGAGGGTGAGGGAGAGTGTGGAGGGTATCGTCCATCCGCCGATGCCACATGTCAGCCGCCCTGATATGGCAGGACGGTGACGAGGACACGGCCGCAGGTTGTGTGTGGCTGATGGGCACAGGCGAGTGGCACACTGGTGAGCAGTACGGTGTGAACTGACCGTTGGGCGCAGACAGTGACCAGGTGTTAGGCTGGCTGCGTGTCTGCAGCGCGACCAGGGCACCGGGGCACACAGGGATCCCATGCAACCCGGCTGGCGAGGTGTGGAAGAACCTCCCTGTAACATGTCGTTTCTCTGCCCCCCACCACCATGTATGCCAACCAGACAGCGATGTTCACTGCCGTGGTTGGAGCCGCAGTTCTGGAGTTTGCCATCTGGCAGCGTAGAGTCGGATGGCCCACAGTGGCTGCAGATGCAGCGGTTGCCGGTGCAGCAGAGGGGATGGTCGCGGTGTGGCCCGTCGTCGCCGCGCAGGCCGCAGGCGCTCAGGACCCGAATGTACAGGGGGATGCCGAGGGGAACATTGACCACCAGACGGCGAGGAATGCAGAGGAAGTGCTTGGGGGGGAGCAGGAGGAGGAGCAGGAGCAGGTGGAGCACGAGGATCCACTGATGGTGGTGCCAGGGCGCCACAGGCGTCCAGCAAGGCCGAGGGTGAGTACCGTGACAGAATGTCGTTCGAGGCAGGAGGAGACTACGGTTCAGCAGGGAGACGGTCGCACCTATATGCCAGCTCGTGGCGCACCTCGCACCACGTGGAATGGGAGGAGGACACGCGATACCAGTCTCCGTCAAGGTGACGGTGGCCCTAAACTTCTATGCGACCGGTTCCTTCCAGGCGCCGAGCGGGGACCTCTCCGGGATATCACAGGCATCGGTCCACAGGTGCATCAGGGCCGTCGCCTTGTACGCCATCGCGGACAGGTACATTCAATTCCCCGAGGACCGAGCACAGCAGGAAGCACGGGCACGTGGATTCGCCAAGGTGGCCGGGATACCGATGGTCCAGGATGTCATCGATGGTGTGCACGTCCCCATGCGCCCGCCTGCAGACAGCAGGGACGTGTTCATGAACAGGAAGGGCGCGTACTCCATGAACATTCAGGTGGTCTGCGAGCCCCACATGAAGATCATGCACGTGTGTGCAAGGTTCCCCGGGAGTGGGCATGACACCTACATTCTGTCACAGTCGTTCATCCCCGCAATGTTCGATGGATGCCCCCCCCCCGGCTGAGGGGCTGGTTGCTGGGCGACAAGGGCTATCCATTGAGGTCATGGCTGCTGACGCCAATACAGAGGCCTCACACCAACGCGGCGAGCCTATACAACGAGGCACATGCAGCAACCAGGGGTGTGGTGGAGCGGTGCTTCGGGCTGCTGAAGATGCGCTTCAGATGCCTGGACCGATCAGGAGGGGCCCTGCAGTACCAACCCGACAGGGTCGGTCGCATGGTTGTGGTCTGCTGTGCGCTGCACAACATTGCCATGCAGAGGGGAGATGACCTGGTAGAGGAGCCGGAGGGAGGACCCGACGGCACCGGAGCCAATGCAAACGAGGGGGATGGGGAAGAGGAGGATGCGGAGGATGAGGATGATGGGGCGCATCAGGGTGGGGGGAGGGGCGCAGGACGCAGACACTGCCCGGCTGCTCGTTACGCCCAGGAGGCTGCGCGTCGGCACCGTTGGGGACAGCGGGCACACGACGCGTTGGTGATCGCATGGTTCATGCATTGTGGGGGTGGGATTCCCTGAACACTGCCACTTGCACCGTCACTCCTGTACACGGGCACCACACAGCGCCCCCCCCCCCCCCGCACCCCCGCACCGCGTTCACGGCAACAATTCCACATCACCTTACCACTGCGGCACTACGGGATTGCACAATATTGATGATTGGGTAAGCGGGTGTGATCAGTGCCATGTTGAATGATGACAGCCCGCTCTGCGATGAGCTGTGTGCTCAGATTCGCCAGCCAAGGTCTGACTCATGGCTATAGCTGAACCATGCACTCCGGAGGTCACAGCCTTCGTGACGGATATTTCACCACATGCCTGTGGGGTGGCTGGCGTCGGTGTACCGAGGACAACGGTGTCCGATTATGGGGGTGGGCGGGGGGGGGGGGGGGGGGGTGGGGGGGGAAAGGGTCACCACATCCGGAACAGACCTTGAACGGCTCGTATACCACTACGCCAATCGGGCACCCTCCCAAGCCCCCTGGCACCGGACATAGCACACAGTCTTACAAGTCAAATTTAACAGTGCGTTTATTCGTGTGGTGAACATTGGTGCCCTACTCCCTACAACTAAACTGTGCCCTGCACCCGTGCCAACTTCTTATGTGCCTAACGACTTTGCCTTACGGGCCCTACCATTACGTCTAGTTGTGTTCCCAGATGGTACAGCAGGCGTGGAGGTGGACTGCTGCGCATCATGCCCTTCGACATGGCTCCCCTTGGGCACACGTTTCCTGGGGCGGTCCGGCTTCGATGGGCCAGGCTGCTCTGCGGGCGTGCTGGATGGCGTGGTGCCACCCTGACCTGCCCGCTCCCCACCAGATGCGCCAGGGACGGAACGGGGGGAGGCCGAGTGTGTACCGGGACGTCCCTTGGTGGAGCTACCGGGACGGGCCTCAGAACCTCCTCCTCCCTCGGGGAGCCCGGTGGCCCCCGGGCCTCACTGTGGGATGGAGGTGCGATCGGAGACATGCCCGTCGCGCCTCCGACACCTGGCGCTGCTAGTCCTGGAGGCCTGCAGCGGTATCGACCACGGTCCGAATGTTCGCCGAGAAGGAGCCCAGGGAGTGCAACATTCCTGCCAAGGTCTGTGCTATCTCGACCTGTGAGTGCGCGACGCCATCCATCATGTGCGCCAGGCGGTCTATGCTCTCCGCGACCGACTGCTGGGACTGAGCCATCGCTTGCTGGGACCGGGCCATGGCATGGTGAGACTCAGCCAGGGCCCGGAGAGCGGCGGCAATGTCGTGTTGGCTCTGGTGCATGGCTACCTGTGAGAGGGCAGCCCGCTCCTGGGCCATGGATGACGCGTGCACGTTAAGCCCAACGCCTTGCAGAACCTGACCCATGGCCAAAACCCCTTCACCCATTGCCTCCACCGCGGACCCCACCCGTGCAGTGTCGGCCTGGGTGGCTGCGATGAGCGGCACCACTCCCTGCTCCTGGACTCGGATAGACTCCTCCAGCTGCGTGTGCAGGTCCTGGAAGATGGCCCTCATCCCGTTACTCAGTCCCTGGGTGTCCACACGCATCGGTTGTCCGGGTGGGTCAATTACATCCAGGAACCCGGGAACCATCTGCGTGGCAGCTGGTTGCTGGGCCTGGGCTGCCCTCCGACCGTCCAGCCCCTCGGCTGCTCCAAACTCCACCTGCTGTACCGGCTCGGCTGTGGGGTGCGCACCAGACAGTGACCCGGGAGCCTCATCACTTATATGCCCAACCGAGATGGGTGTCTCTGCGATGGTGAACGGTGTGGGAGACAGCAGTGCCGCAAGCTCGAGGTCATCATCCGTCAAGAAGTCAGGTGTGGACTGATCCCCCTCATGGCCCGGCGCAAGCTCCATGCGGGCCATGTCGTCTTGACCTCCAGTTCGATCCAGCGGGTGTGTGGCCGTGATGTGGGCTTCGGCATGACTGTCCACCCTGTGCCCCTCACTAATGTCTGTCCCGGTGATCTCAGCGTCCCGGTCCTGTGTCCCAGACTGTGAGGTCTGCCCTCCTGTGCGAACAACTGCCAACCTCTGGCGTGCGTCCCTGGGTGCCGTTGCGGTGGGTGGCGTTGCGCTGCTTCCTGGGCGAGACGTCCCTGAAGGTTCGGCGGATGGCCCTGGGGAACATAAAAGATTCAGGGTTCGTTAGACACGGTGGCCTGGGTGTATGGTGGTGGTGGGTGCACAGTGTGAGGGGGGAGGGGATCGAGGGTGCAGTGGCCAGAGTGTGAGGGGGATGGGATCGGGGGTGCAGTGGCCAGAGTGTGAGGGGGGATGGGATCTGGGGTGCAGTGGCCAGAGTGTGAGGGGGGCGATGACGGGTTGGGGTGGAGAGGACATGCAGGGTTCTCTCACTTGCTTCTGCGCCTCCGACCTGGCATGGCGCGACCTCCCGGGTGGCGGATCCCCCAGCGAGGTCCAGGGCCCTCTGCTCGTGAATGGTTAGGGGGTGCAGGACCGGAGAATCCCCTCCGGTTCTTATGCGCTCCAGCTGGTTATGCGCTGTCTTGTCCTGGCAGGGGGGGGGGGGCGTGGGGGGGTCGGATAAAGCATCACCATTAGGCGGTTATCATCAGGGCATGCAGATATTGACAACATTGTTGCTGGTTCAGGAGACAGCACGCCATGGGTTCGCTCCAGAGGGGTCCCGGGGCTCATGTGGGTCGAGTAGATAGTTGGGCACCGTGACCCCCCCAAACTCCCGTGACCCCCCCATGCCCCCTGACCCCGCCAACATCACCCCTGATGCCCCAGTCCCCACCAACACTCCCAACGCCCCCCCAACCCCACTCATGGGGGCACCCTCATGGCACTTACCCTGGCAGCCCGGGTGAGGTTGTGCAGCTTCTTGCGGTGCCCACCTCCCGCCAGCCGCGCCTCACCGCGCTGGATGGCTGGCGATGCCCACGTCTTGGGCAGAGGGTGTCACTTCTCCGCTCCACCTCATCCACCAGGGTGTCCAGGTCCGTATCCCGGAACCTCGGTGCGGCTCTTCGGGGCTCAGCCATCTCCTCAGTTCTCCTCCGGGTCCTCTGTGCGCGGTTCGCACAATTTATGACGCAGCGGTGCATCATTCGGGCACCGCACGGTGACGACGCGGCCTTCACGGAAAGCCCCCCCCCCCCGAGGTTCTCGCGGCCCCGATCCTAGCCCCACGACGGCGCGGCCACTTCGGTGTGGGAGTGTAGAATCGCGCCCAAGGGCTTTGTATCCTGATTTTCATTGGCACAATTAACCATGCCATACCTCAAGAAATCACCTTTGCACTGCTTTGTTCCTGATTTCAGTTTCTTCTTAGTAGGCTGTTTACTAGGGGCCCTGGAGCTCTATTTACAGATCATCCTAGCATTGTTTTGTACTGCCATGGACTCTCCTGGGCAACTCTCTCCAGCAGATACAGTTGTGAGATCCTGGCCTGTTTGTGTTTCTGACACTTTCTTCCTGATAACAAAACGATCCATCTTCGGTTCCTCACAATCCTATTGCCTTGCTTGCTGGCAGCGAGAAAATGGATGGATGGTCGCTCCTCTATGATTTTATGGCAAAAGCACGGACGTACAGGGTGCAGGACATTGGTGTACATGCCAGGTGTGTGACCTGCTCTCTGCTGCCGCGTCTGGCAGGAAGATTGCATTGCTCGCATTCAAAGTCCAGTTGTTGGACGCTTCTCCCGCGATCGAGAATGCCGCAACCGATCATTCTGCGACCCTCCTGACAACCATTTTGGCAACCAATCCGTGGGTCACAACCCACAGTTTGAAAAAACCTACTTTAATCAATCTCTTCCGATATTTAGACATATAGTCTAAAAGAGTAGATTGTGATCCTTGATCTATAAATTTGACTTACTAAATTCAAATGATTCTTTCATTTCATATCATATACTAACTCAAAAGAGTTGAACCCATGATGATGGCCTCGCTTTGCATCACAAACCAGCTATCTAGCCAAGTGAGCGAGACCGGCCCCCGGGTGCCTACAATGGGAAATCCCATTGTCAAGCGGCGGAAAGACAGAAGACGGAATTCTCTGAAAATGGGGCTATGTCCCCACGCCTGCGAGAAAACGGGTGCAAATCATTCTGGACTTTTTTCTAGAAAGCCCAGAGTGATTCTCCATTTTGAAGGGGGCTTACAGGGCCCCAGAGTACTCCATGCAGCTCCAGCACCCTGCACTTCCGACCACTGGTCCGCGCATGTGTGCGGCCCGCGCAACAGGCCGGACCCACACAGCGGGCTGGTCCCAACAATATAGGACCCCCCAGATCGTGCGCTCCCATCAATCGGTAGCCCCCGATCGGAACCCTGGCCGTCCTGGAGGCCCCCCCCTGGTGATGGGTCCCCCCGCCCCCCACCAGGGCAGCCGCGGACTGTGTTCACAGCCACCACTCCAAGTGCCCGCCGGGTAGAACCATGAGGGAACCATGCCGGAAGGGACTCGGTCAGCTGCCGGCTGAGAATCTCTGCGGGGGCCTCTTTCAATGACCGCTTGACTGCGCTCACGCGATTGCGGGTCTGACACCCCATTCTCCGTCCCGGCGCCGACCACAATTTCGGCTCGGAGAATCCCACCCAGAATCATGCCACCAAGACACATGCTGCTGGGGAATCAGAGAATCCTACCCAAAATGTTGATAACCTTCTGTAATTTGTTTTCCAGCATCTATACACAATAACAAAAACACCTAACTATCCTGAGGTGTCACCCCCATTGCCTGCCACCTTTCAAATTCCCAAACCCTGCCTGCTCCCCCATCCTCTGGCTAACACCCCACACCCTCCCAACATCTGATCTTCAAGCTTGTTCCTCAGAACCCCTGGCACCCACCAGCATAACCTCTTCATGTCTAACTGCATTACCCACACATGTCACTTGCTATAGACCCCCTTGACTATCAAGTGTACGTGGCTCACAATGCCCTGTTTTGTCATTGGAGGAGACAATAGCCCATAATAATAGGGGAAGTGCGAAGATAGAGGTGCAGGATGCCAGAGATCCGAGTCCTCACCTCCTGTAAGGAATGAAGATTGTTGGTTTGCCGGAAGACAGAACAGTGACCAACAGTGAGTTGGCATATGCCAGAGAGGTGAAGATCCACTATCCCTTCATCTAGATGACCAGTCTCAAGTGAGTTGTTGATGGTCCACAAAAGTATCCTTCTCTCTCACTGACCACATGTTCCGTATGAGGCTGAGGGCTCGACATCATGTCACAGTCGACGTGGAACATGTCTCAGCTATGGGTGGACATTGCCGAGACACTCCAGAGTGTGACCGAGTCGCTGAGGACCATCGCTGAAGGCGCGACACCATGTGCAGATAATGGGGAGCCTCCAGGCGTGGCAGTGCCAGATGACTATGAGGCTTCTGGAGCTCGCTAAGTGGGCACTGTTGAGGTCACTGTCCATAGCTAGGGGAATGGGAATATGTCACATTAAAATGTTTACCATTAAAACATGTAAAACCTACACAAGATTAGATTTAGATTAATTGTCTGTATTAGCATTGTTCTGCGTACAGTCCAGCCAGATCGTTCCATACATGAAAAACAGAAAACATATGATAAATACACAATGTAAATACATAGACATGGACATTGGGTGAAGCATACGGTGTATAGTGCTACAACAGTAGAGAAGACATGTAGAAAGATCAGTTTAGTCCATATAAGGGCCATTCAGGAGTCTGGTAACAGTGAGGAAGACTTTTGTATCTTGTACCTGAGGGAAGACGTTGGAAGAGAGAATAACCCGGGTGGGACAGGTCTTTTAATATGTAGCCTGCTTTCCCAAGGCAGAGGGAGGTGTAGACAGAGTCAATGGATGGAAGTTGGTTCGCGTGATGGACTGGGCGGTGTTCACAACTCTCTGTAGTTTCTTATGGTCTTGGGCCGAACAGTTGCCGTACCAGGCTGAGATGCAGCCAGATAGGATGCTTTCTATGGTGCATCTGTAAAAACTGGTAAGAGTCACTGTGGAC